>NC_135273.1:13408434-13708434 GCF_051311805.1 Agelaius phoeniceus
ACGGGCTGCACTGGAGCATAGTACATGGATCCCTGAGCTAGTACCAACCTGAGGCACTCAGTCCCCTGGGTTTCCTGGCTTATGAGCTCAGCTCAGCATTGTCAGAGGACACCTCTGCCATTCCTGCAGATGAGTTGTGGTGCCCAGAGCCAGCTGGGGCACCTCTCAGCCCTCACACACGGGCCTTTGTGAAAAGGGACTTGGGAAAGCTTCATCTGTTCCAACTTAGTAGTTTGCTCTGTTATACCCAAATTTCCTCCCAGATGATGAGCTACCAGTGCTTATTCTTCTTTGCCATTTTTGGAAGTGAAGTTTATAGAAAATGTGATTGTGAGCAGTGCATTTGGATGGATATTTACCCTAGCAGTGTGGATGGCAAATGGAACAGGTTTTTCTTTATCAGGTGAGGCCTGATTATTGTATCAAGAGAGGGAGGAGACTGTAGATGATTCAATAATACAGATGCTTGATGATGTTGTTTTGTTGATGCTTTATTTTGTAATAGGCCTTTTTAATTGAACTACCAGTGGATTTTCAGGAATCTTTAAATTAAAATTCTGGAACTTTTGTTCTAAACTGCAGTTTGAGTGATTTGAGAGCCCTATCAGTTTATCTGTCTCTACTCTGCAGAGCTGGTGTGTTCATGGCACATCTTGTCTTCTTGGTCCCCTGCTGGCACAAACCATAGGCCTTTGTGGGCACACTCTGGGCTTATGCTCACTGCTTTTGGTGTGAAACCAGAGCAGGCAAGGATGCAGACCAGGTCTCAAGTGACATTATAAGAATGCAGCTGAAGTATGAACCTAAAAAATATGGTGTTCTCATGTCCACTGATTTGGACATAAACACTGTAACGTGCTTTTCTTAGCAGAACCACTTTATAAATCTGGAGTTTCACTTCCAGAGCTGTTAAAAGTACTGGTCAATGGATTCTTTAATTTACTCATTATTCCTATCCAAGAAGCCTGTGTTCAGGCAGAATTAATTGTTTTGTACCATCTAAGCCATCTATTTGCACACACATAAGCCATGACTTGTATTTGCAGATGTTGCAGCTTCTGTTTGATGCCACAAGCCAATGTTTTAGATGTAATTGGGAGTTGAAAGCTGCTGGGAGAATGGTGTTCAGAAGGCAAGGAAAGGCCAGAATGTGGTGCCACCCTGTGAAAGGAGCTGCCCCTTCATTGGCTTTGCACATGAGCTGTATGCTCCACTCAGGCTCAGCATGTTAGGCAGACTTCAGAGTCCCTCAAATTAAAAGACACTTGCATAGGTTTTTAATAAATGCTTTGTAGAGACAACCTGTTTTTGTAAGATGCACAGCAAACAAAATGAAAAATTAAATGAGATCAAACTTGTGGGTTACAATATCTCCCCACTGTCTTAACCCAGTATTTTTACTGGGATGCCTGTATTGCAGGCAGTTTAACTGCAGCAAAAATTACCAGAATCTCTTTAACACAGGTGTTCAGTCAACTCCACTGGTAATCATCTTTTGCCAGGCCCTTAACTACTGTGGACTTTGCTAGAAAAACTCCAGTCTTTCACACACAAGACTTGATGCCTACAGTCCCTTTAGTGATTTCTCTTGGCCCAAGAGAGAGTTTTTCTTTCCTGCTGCCCAGTAGTGGCTCTATGACTTGTTTGCAGTGGTGCTGTCCACGTGAGGATTGAATGAAATCATAACTCGCTGTCCTTGTCTTGCATGATCTTGCTGGACACAGCCACACACAGCCACAGCCACACATTTGCAGGGAGGAGTGGGGATAAACCTGAAAACACTGAGCTGCAGAATGGAGCACTCATGATATGATCACCATGCTCTGTGTTCTGAAAGAAGCTTAAATCAAACTGTAATCCAGAAATAGAAAAGAGCTGCTTGTTAAAAATCACAGCTCTTTACTGTCTTCTTCTACCAAAGGAAGATCCAGCTCTCTAGAAATGTTAAAAAGAGTATTTAGGTGCATTATCTCTAAGAAAATGAAATTTGTATGGTGATCAGTTAAGTAGATTTTCAGATTTTCAAATTTTGGTGTTCCAAAGTCAGGATTCCTGTTGGGATTGGGAGGTATTGAAGTTCAGGAGTTATTTATTCCCGAGAAATGAGAAACTTCTGTATTCCAAATCTACTACTGGTGACTAAATTTTGTGGTGTCTAAATAGCCTGCTGTTTTGGCACTTGCTGAAAAGAGGCTTTTTTGTTGTTTTTCCTTTTCCTGTAAAATCCATTAATCATTGCATTTCTTTTAGTTCATTAGATATCTTTGCAGAGAGATTTAAGGATTCATTTTTTTCCCTTAAATTTAATAAGGGCCCCTGGCAAGGTCAGTGCTTGGAATTATCATAGAACAAAAATAAGGCATCCCTACCTCAGTATTTTATGTGTTCTTAGATCTGTAAGTTATTTTAAATTATTTGATAATTAATGAAGAAGCTCTGTGTGTATTTTGACAATAAAAATGATGTAATGATATTAACTGTTATTATAATGCTGTCTGGTGTGAAACTGTTGCAATGAAAAAGAGAAAATCACATGTTTTCAGCAGGAAATAGAAACTATTTGACCAGCATAAGAAAAATAATTTCCCAGCAAATGGTTAATCTTACTTTGACAAAGGATACCCTTGCAATGCAAAATGCAGACTTTTCTTCCAGTTAAATCATTTAGAAAGCAGAATTTATATCTTACCATCAAGTAGTAAATTGAAATGTCAATGTTTTGCTTTGTCCCTGAAACTCTTCTTTGAGCTGACTCCTTCTGACAAGATATTAACAGTGCTCAGAAAGTTGAAAATATTTTATTCTGTGAAAGAAGTATTTACCAAATGTCAGGGTTTATTTTAGCTGGCTTTGCTCTCGAGGTGTAATTCAATTTTTTTCATCCCTTTCATGCATTCCCTATGAATTTTAGCAGCAATCCATTCTTCAGAAGAAAAAAAAAAACAGAGTACAAATGCAATTTGCTGTAGGTGCATTGAAGTAACTGGTATATGTACATTAGAAATCCAAATGCATTTTACTGTCTACATGTTAAATAAAGTTGTGTTTATGTTAAAGTGTTGCTGAAGGTCTCCCTTGTGACCAGAGTCCTTTGTGTGCAGCTCTGGCACGAGGCAGCGCATTGTCCTGCAGGCTGCGCTCGGGCTGATGGCACCAGCCAGGACCTGTGGTCTCACAGCTTTCATGTGTCAGAGTTCTTTTTGCCTTCTGTTGTCTGCCCCCTAGAAGAAATTGTACAACTGCTTGTGTTTCTTCTCATATGCGTTATTTGGGTTGTTCCTCTCCTTCCTGTTTACAGACAAAACTTGCCAATGGCACTTCCAGTATGATTGTGCCCAAGCAAAGAAAACTGTCTGCAAGCTATGAGAAGGAGAAGGAGCTCTGCGTCAAGTACTTTGAGCAATGGTCCGAGTCTGACCAGGTGGAGTTTGTGGAGCACCTCATCTCCCAGATGTGTCACTACCAGCACGGACACATAAACTCATACCTCAAACCCATGTTACAGCGGGACTTCATCACTGCACTGCCAGGTACTTCTGCAGGCAGAGGGGGCTTGCTCCTTGTCTTTCAAAAAACTGTTCTGTTCCACCCTACCCTGCTGGAGAGGTCTCTTGTAGAGTCAGTTTGCAAAACAGATAATAGCTTTTGAATAAAAAGCCCTATACCAGTATGAAATGTCATAATATTTTAATTTGTGTTCCTACTGTATGTCAAGGCATGATCTAACACCATCATGGTTTGTCTTGGAGTAACTGATAGCTAATCTCTGTATTGCATGGGTAGTTATCCCAAGCCACAGGGCAGGTAGTTGTGCTCTTAATGCCCACAATGATGCATGAATAACAAAATTTTTTAAATTAAAACTACTACTCTTTCTGGTTGCTCAGCTGAGGTTTTCCCTTTTCTTATTTAGATATTTGTCTCTCTTTCCTACTGAAATAACTTCCTGAAGCCATTGCTTTGATTATGTGTTTATTGCTAATAGAAAATGGAGGGCATAAGAGCAAAAGATGGAAGTGTTCTGGTTTTTGCACCTTTGTAGTGCTTTCCATTGAAAACATTATGCCAGCTATTCTCAGATGTGGCATTGGGCAGATCTCACAGAATGCACACATAAAGTAGTGTACATGCAGTTTTATATCCCCCCTGTCTTATAGATTGGAAAACTAAGGTGGTGAGAGATCAGATATATACAGCAATAGAGTTTCAGAACCAAACATAAATTCCTGACTCTTTAGGTCATATTTTTTCAGACCATTAGGTCATACCTCTGTAGATAGATAAATAGTTAGATACTTAATAGATTAGCATTCCCACACCTTCGGTCCTTAGTTTTTAGAGGGACCTGAGCAAGAAGTGGTACAGGTGTTGTCTCTAAACAGCCAGTTGAAGAGAGGTCTTTCTTGCTAAAAGCCTATTCTGTGGATACCTTTATAGAAGTGCTGAACTTTTGGCAATTTGATCAATCTAGTCACTTGATCATTCTTCAGAAGGGAGTTCTCAACATGAAATATAAATTCTAGCCTTAAAAGATGGAAAAAAAGCATGTTTAACTGTGAATTGTATAAAGCATAAAGGCACTGCAGGAGTTTTGCTAGGAAGTTAAATAGGTAGACTCATTGGATTTTAAGCTCATTGTGCCCAGTAATCAAATGGCTGTTGTAGCATTAAAAAAAAATCTTAGTTATGCTAAGTACCTGCTTTATGTTAGTTTTTAGTAGTCCAATGGCAATAATCTTCTTGTACTTAGAGCAGCATTATAACTTGTGGAGCTGCTCTGTTTCAGAAAAATAGGAAGTGTTTGGAAACTGCATTGGTTTCCCCACTATTAAAGTGGAAATATACATGTTGGTGCTTACACAATTTTTCCAGGTCTTTCTCCATGGGACCCCATGAAAGCACCCCATGAAATCAACACATCTCACTGCTCCTGGTTAATTTCTTCCTACAGGGCTTTTTCTGAGAATTTTGGGCAGGTGCTATAAATTCTTATAGAGACATTCCAAATTTCTTAGCCATACCATATTCGTTACTGGTCTATTCCCAGTTGCCCAGGAAGCAGCTGATTTTAGTCTATCAGAATGCAGAATAAACAGGAATCAAGCAGTTAATATGTGAGTGTTTTAATAGTTGGGGGAAATGTGTATGCAAATAATGTATGTGCATCAATTTGCATATTTACAAAGTGCAAGTGTCCTAGTGAATATCACTCTGAGGGAGAAAATTAAAGGCAAGGAATTGCACTGGTGCAGACTCTGTGCAGGATGTCCTGAGTATAAGCAGGTTCCAGTGAAGGGAATAGGAGGGAAGAAAGTAAGAAACTGCCTAGGAAAAGGTGATGAACACAAAATTCTAAATTAAGTCATATAAGGAAAAAAAACCCCGTAAACTCTGAAAGTATTTTTTCACTTTCTGAAATTCTCAAGTGTTCAGTATTCTGGTTTCATTTTTACTACTTCATTCTCTCTCCTGCTCTCCCCCTTGAGTGAATAAAACAATAAAGCTACTTCAAAATCATGAGGCATCTTATCTCTGTCCTCCTAGCACAGTCCCAAGGAATGACCAGAATTAAAGGTAATTTCAGATCATGGGCATGTGTTACTAATAGAGTAAAGTTGGCTCAGATTATTTTCCCAGTGCTTTGAACAGAATTAAGGTTGTTTGAAAAATACAGCTTAGCTGTGTACTTAACAAAGTTTGTTCAGTTTCTGAAAAAATAAGGCTTCTGCTTAGCATTTTCAAGCTATTTAACATTTTTTATGAGGAAAGTAATTTTGATAAGGATTTCATGTGTGAAATAGCTGAAACATTCTTGTTGGTTCAGAGGGCTGAAGGGCTAATCGTGTTTCACATCCATTTAGCAAAATCTTCTGTGAGCAGAGTTTTCCCTTTTTAAGGAAGCAATGCTTTGTTAGATACATGCCTCAGTGAGTTGTGCTGGTCCTAAGAAACAAAATAATAAAACTGAGTTTGCGACCAGGCCAGAATAGCTCTGCCCATCCACTTATCATAAATGTGAGGAGGTGAGGCCAAACCATTAGTATTCTTTAGCTGCAAAGGGTCTAGTATCAATGGCAAAGGATGACTTAAGGACGTGGCATAAGTTACAGCACCTTATTGCAGCCAAGATGTAAATTGCAACTCCTGATGAAATAGAAAGGGCACATGGGTGAAGATTACTGTGCCCATGTGTTGCAGTGTAGCCCTGCTTCCTAAAACCACCAGTTGTTCCCCATATATAAAATTAATTCATCTGGTGATGCTGCTGACTTAAAGCCACCTGTAAGGATTCTATGGAGGCAGGCATTTGTAAGTTTCCTGGTGGGTCTGTAAACGTCTGTGAGCCTGCTGGAAGCAGCACAGACTGGGAAATCTGCCATTTCCACACAAAGCTTCAGGAATGGGGCAACAGGATGTCCACGTCTACCTCTGACACTTGTGGAATTCCTGCAAATTCCTGTTGACATTCACTAAACCATTATCTTCCTCTTTCCACAATTTGCTGTGAAGTCAATCTAAATTTATAAACGCTTTTGTTTTTTAATAGTGTACATGTCTTTAATAGTGTACATGTCTCTTCAGATTAAATACATAATAAAGGCTGATGATGCTTTTATTTTGCAGGTTGACTTCTAATTTTGCATCTCTAAAGATAAGAAATGTCATACCTCTTTCTCCACTCTCTGGCTGTGCCTGGAATCATTCACATGCTTTTTCTACATAAAGATTGAAGCATAAAATGCTGAGCAGAATATCTGACCCAAAGTGTATTCTAAGTTTAGTATATTTGAAAGCAGCAGGAGGAGCATGCTGAATTGTCTAATTTTCATGCAGTGGGAGATACTTTTGAGATCTTTTCATTAAGGGAAAAAAGGTTGGGCCATTTTTGTGTCATGAACTCTAACCAAAGTCAGCTGGTTGCACCCAGTTTGCAGAAGTCCAGACATGTGATTGTAAAAACGTACTTACTGCTTTTTCTTACTCTCTCACAAGCAGGGCCTGATCTTTGAGGCTGTTGTTTTAAAAGCAAGAAAACATGTATTTAACTTTGTCCCAAATGTGAACCAGAGGGAAGATGCATGTAATACCAATCTGCAATGCTTCATTTTTGCTTGGATTGAACATTATGCCTGAGGGATGATGTGGTCTAAACTTTCACAAAGCGTATGAAATTTAACCTGTGAAGTGAGATAATCTCTTGGTGGTGTGTCTCACTTGTGAACCAAACAGCCTTCAAGAGAAGCTGTATTTACACAACTTCTCATTTAAAAGGCATCTTGTTTTCCTGAAGTTTTGATTGTGATTAAATTTGAGTTGGTAAGGGCACATTTTGACTGACTACATCCATCCAGTTAAGAAATACAGCATAACCTTCCCTACATAGACATTTCGTTGAGCTGCTTGGTGCTAACCAGGCAATTGCTTTACATTTCATTCCAGTCATACTGAAGTAAAGCTAGTCCTGGTATTCACACTGGGAAATATTTGCAAATGATGTTATTTTGGTGTGTATTTTTCCTTCACCTCCTAAAATAAATGAAACTAGCAAACCTGCTTCACTTTCTCCATACACAGCCTCTCCTTCCCTCTTGACGTCCCTGTGCATCTGCATATCCTTCCCTCCCCCCTGTCTAAAGGTACCACTACCCTTCAGGGCACACATTGGGAATATATATTTTTTTCTTCATTACATTTAAAAGCTACTGCTTTAGCAAAAACAGCTTTTGAGCCGTTGCAACATGAGAACAGCTGTAGCAGTGAGATGAGAAATGGTCCTAATATAGAGAGATTTTGGGGGCTGCGTTGCTGAGTTGGAAATGCCATCCATAGAATATCCCCCTAGTGCTAAAACCCATCGAAGTAGATTGGAATGACTTCTTGGATTCTTTATTATTTTTAATGACTTGTTGTTCTATATCCAAAGGAAGTTGGATAACACTGCTCACTCCTGATCTTAGCCTCAAATGCTCTTCTGTGCATTTTGTCCAGCTCCGCATGCAGAAGAGGAGATGGAAGGAGAGTGTATCTTTGTACTAGCAGGGGGAGTTGTCTGTCCAACAAATAATGTTTTCCTCTTGTTGTTGTTCTCCTCCAGCTCGGGGATTGGATCACATTGCTGAGAACATTCTGTCATACCTGGATGCCAGATCTTTGTGTGCTGCTGAGCTGGTGTGCAAGGAGTGGTACCGGGTGACGTCGGATGGGATGCTGTGGAAGAAGCTCATTGAGAGAATGGTCAGGACAGACTCCCTGTGGAGGGGTTTGTCAGAAAGGAGAGGATGGTAAGGAAACTGAATTTTCACCTCTTTTGCCCCCATTCAGGACAGCAGGGATTGTGTGTTTCAAACCATATTTGAAGAGGGTTATTCAGCACTGAAACATCATGTTAGTTCCAAACCTGACAGTTGCTTACATCAAAAATCAGGCATTGGGGAGTTAGGTGCCACATTTAGCTATGTGGCAATGTGGGGCATTTTTTCCTCAACTTCCTTCTGATCATGCTCTTAGCCCACTGTGACAAGTGAGATATACAGACTGAGATTTTTACACCCAGCTGTCTTTCAGTTCAAATTAAGAAGCTGTGTGTGCCTCAAGGGAACCCTAAACCGGTCAGCAGTTCAGAGCAGAAGAGCTTTTTCAGGAGTGGCAGTGAGGGAGCATGTGCTATGAATTAGTTCTTTCCTGATAGGTCTGTTTGTTTTCCTCAGCAGATTTTCACTATTAGATATCTGTTTAATTTTCAAACTGGAAGCTGAGGGTAGGTACCATGGAGAATAGGGGACTTTAGAAATGCAGATAGATTAGTTAATAATCATCTGGAATAGCCTTACTACAATGTAGGTCTCACTCAAGTTTGAAGCTGCTCTGCTAACATTTCATTAGAACTTTCTCTCTCAGGGGTACACCCTTTAATACATAATTTTCTTTTCCAAGGGTGTCCCTAGGATGTTGGCAGAAGGGAAGCTGGGTATGAATATTTCATAAACAAGATAAAAGTGACAGCTCAGGCATTTTGGTTGCTATTAAAAAGATACAGAGTTGCAAACAAAGACTCCTGGTTTATGGTTAATTTTGTTATACTGTTTGTCTCAGGAAGTAAAGGCAAGTAAATCAGGATTATGAGACATTCTTTACAAATAAATACTACTTTGATCTGTTTCCAATAGTGCAGTGTTTTAAAGAGTATAAAATAAACACAAGCATGACAGTGGTAACTTTTGCATTTCTTTTAGTGACTTATTCTCTTGAGGACTTCAATTTTTTCTCCCTACTGTTGAAGTCACAGTAGGTCCTAAGAGGAGCTTGAGAGGTCATTTAGCCCTTTTTGTTTCCCATAGGAAGGGACAGATTTTTCTTAAGTCATCCCAAATCTTTGTCTTAACTTGTTCTTAAAATCCTCTATTTATAATAAAGCCTCTATTCTGGCCTTATCATCAAGCAGTGCAAGATAGCCCGGGAGCCCAGTCCTCAGGGAGACAGGGTGCCCCAAAGCTGGGCTAGCTCGAGGCCGATCGCCGCGGGCTGACCCCCTTAGCAAGCTTGGTGATTATCAGCTCTTTAGTGATTGCAAGCTCTCTTAGGATCTCAGCTCTTGCTTGCTAAGGTAGGGTGCTCTTGGCTTGAGGCTGCAGCAGACAGCGAGAGAGGAGAAGGAGAGGTCCTGGCGTTCCACAGCCATGTTTATTGGGGGAGTCTGTGAGGGGTCCCAGTGACAGCTCTTCTTCTGTCAAATGGGCTAAAGCAGGCCCCTTTTATAGGGTTAAGGGGAACCCAAACTTGACCAATAGTAAGGGTTAAGTAACATAGCCTATAGGGTTACAGAGATAAGCTTTGGGGTGGGGGTCAGGAGAACTTATGTTGCTGTCTCAGTAGTTCCTATTGTTCAGTTCTCCATGGGGCCTTAGCCAGGTCCATGGGATTTACTAAATCTACTGATGGAGATTCCCCAGGCAATGCCTGGGAAAGGCATTCGATGGTTTCACTTTTTTACTCTTTCTAATTTCAGTGTTTGAGAGGTTTTCCTGATATCTAGGCTGTCTTCCTAGCTACAGTTTGACTTGTTGCATTTGACCTGCACAGATAAGCAGGACAGTTTCTCATTCTCCTTTTTGCAGTAACCTTTTCCACGTTGGAAGATGAGCACATTTCCTATGTTTTGGCTGCACTAGCCAACCATAATGATGTGTTGTCTTGTCCTCTTACTATTTTCAGTTTTCTCTGTTTAGACCCTTCCCAATACTCATACTCCATTCTTGGAGTATGGTGTAATCAGCTGAGTGTCTTCTGCTGAGGCATCACTGGGGTTTGCTCCCTCCACACTTTAGAAATAACATTAGCACCAAATACTGGTCATACAGACACATTACATTTCCAAAAGACAGGTGCAAAATTTTGCTTCTCATCTCAAGGACAGTCACCTTATTACGGCACCTCTTCTTCAGGTTTGTGCTATGTGCTGGAGGTTACTTTGACTCAAGAGCATGTTGTGCCCAAGTCTTTCATATTGCCCTCTGGTTATCTCTGTGGTGAACAGGTAGAGCTGTGTGGTTAGGAGATGCAGACAGAAAATACCCAGTGCTATAGAACTTCATAGCTTGTAATCAGTGCTAGCTCTGTGCATGGCAAAAGGAGATTACTAACTGGACAGTTCAGAATGATGGACAACTGGTGTTACAACTGGTGACAGCTCCTCAATTTGCACATGAGCTGCCTGATTTCAGCATTTGCACCTCATGGTTTACAACAGAACTCCCCCCCAGTTTTGCAGTATGGCAGCCTTCACTGGCAGATTGTCAGGGAGCAGTAAGAGTTACACAGATTTAGAGAAATATAAAACAGAAGCCCAAAATCTGGGTGTGCTTGTGTCCATCTGATTGAATTGGCTGGTCATCAAAACCTGTAAACAATAGTTCCTTTTATCCCAGAGCCACAGCACAACAGCTACTGGGATGCCATGGAAATTCCAAGCAATCCTTCAGCTGAACAGTAAACAGCTGACTATGCATGCAGCACAGCACAACTTACAGGTAGCAACCAGACTTTGTGTTACATTAGCTAGTAAAGTTAGAAAGAATTAAAAGGTTTTTAGGCACACAGGCTTGTACACAGGTTTTTCTAGACCTGCCCCAAGTCTTCCAGGATGTCTCCAAGGTATTCTGTGCATCTCGAAAGTGGTTTTCATCTTCCTTGGCCAGTAATACTAATTTTCATGAATGCATTTCCAGGCTGGATCACAGGAAATAGGCATCTGTCTAGTTAGTGGCTTGTCTGCATCCATGTATGCCATCTTCATGTGTTTGTTCCCATATGCATGTCTGCTGGTCATTATATTTGAAGAAAGAGGTAATTCCTCTGTCCAAACATGAAAGCACCTTTCTCTTGAGTTGTACTTAGAATTCTTGATTTAAAGAAGTATCAAAAGTTCTTTTCCTGAGCATTTGTCATTTTGCTTGTCCAGTCCTGTAGTTTGGTATTGCCTTACAACCCAAAGATTTTGGTTCATTGTTGTGATCTCTCTAGTTCGAGTGTATCAGGGCAGCTGCAGTCTCTGAAATGGGTTTTGAGGTGTACTGTATGGAAAGGACAGGAAGGAAATGCACAAGGAAGTATTGAACAATTAATTATGCTGTAATGGAACAAGGGAGGGAGAAGTGGAGAGCTGGCCCAGTGTAAACTCTGTGCCTCTGATGCCAGGATTACACTCGGAGGCATTTGTGCCTCTCTCCATTTTGTGAGGCATGTTGCCAGGCAGAGCAGCAGTTAGTACGCCCATGGTGGGGTTTACTAGCTTCCACACCGTGTTTGGTGGCTTCTTAACTTCAGGATGAGGAATTAAAGTTTTTTACACAGCAGGCAGTGATTGCCGTTTACAGATTTTTTTGGTAACAAAACTCTAGCTTGGGATGTGAGTATTCCAAATCAGTGTTGAGATGAGGGAGGCACCACAGATGAGGTGTTGCTTACCAGCACAGAGTAGTAGCAGTAAAATGTCCGTGTACCCAAACTGATACTGTTCCTGCTAATGCAGATAAAAGCTAGCCTTGAATGTGTAGAGGGTTTGAGGGTTCCTTGGCTTCTTTCCTTTGCTTTGCATGCTTTATTTTAAAGGTGACCTCTGATAATGTGTGTGAATATTGCAAGCATGAACCACTGTCAACCCTTACTGTGCTGAATGGGCCCATGTCCATAATAGAGAATTTATTTCCCTTCCCCAAGTTACTAGACACAGATTTTTCTTGGGTATTTCAGTGTTAAAATGCAACACTGACACGTTGCAGGGCAAACAAACAAGGAACCATCCCATCTTAGTAAATTAAGTTTGACTGTGAATCTGTCAGCAGTGGTTATCCATTTGTAAAATGCCAGGAGGACCTTTCTCCAAAATGCTGAAAGATGATTTGTGTTCAGTGGAAATGTTCTTTGTCTTCCAGGGGGCAATATCTATTTAAAAATAAACCTCCTGATGGAACTGCGCCACCCAACTCCTTCTACAGAGCACTTTACCCCAAAATTATACAGGACATAGAGGTAAGAAACAGCTGCCAGATATGGTGGTGTTTCACTATTGCTTTTTTAGTTTTGTTTTTTTTTCAAATGTTCCTGATTTATTCATGATGCTGAAATTCTGGGGATATTCCATTGCAGTGTAGTATTTCATTAAATCTGACATGTCTGTGTTTGTCTGGAGTTTGTAGATATGGGATACTAATAAAAGATCCTGCTGCTCCTTTAGACAGAGGATGAGTTGGATTGTGCAGTAAGCTGTTTGCAGGTGGATTCTCCACACTTTGCACATCAGATATCACAGCAGCACTGTAACATCTTGGTTTTCTCTGTTCCATGGTACTTTGCTCCTCCTGGTGCAATGAGACCTAGTAGGCTGTTAAAGGAGAATATCAAGAACTGAAGCAGGGAGAAAGTGCATTTCTGAACTCTGCAGTCCTAAGACTCAGGGAAGCAGGAAGCAGCTGAGCATGTTTGCCTTGCATTTAGTGTCAGCAAAATGGCATGTTCTGGTTGTTTCCTAACGACAGAAGCAGTACTCGGGCACTGTTGTGACAAGTTTGTAAATGCATTTAGAGCTCAACTGAGACTTTCTCTTCAGTTATTTAGCTGTTGAGTCAGCAGGGGCTAAAGGTTGGAGATAGAAAAAGACTTTTAGGTTACTTCTTCCTCACCATTCGCAACAGCACAGATCAGTTTAGCCACAATATATTTTCTAAGCATTTGTCTGTTTAATTGGTTTTATTACATGTATTCTAGAAAGCAGTTATGTCATTGTATGGGCCTGATTGCAGGAAAAAGCGTAAAGAAAACTGTCTGCTGCCTTCTCAACCAAAGGAAAAAAAGGGGAGATAGTTCTGTGCTTTTATTTTTCCCCTACATCTCATTTGTCTCCTATCTCTTCAAGACGATAGAGTCGAACTGGCGGTGTGGAAGGCACAGTTTACAGAGGATCCACTGCCGAAGTGAGACAAGCAAAGGGGTTTATTGTTTACAGTATGATGATCAGAAGATAGTAAGCGGCCTACGAGACAATACTATTAAGGTGAGAATGCTCCATCATGGCATACTAATGGCTTGGAGTGCCTATGCCATAAATAATAGTGTCCTAATTTCAGTGACACCTACCCAGTCTCTTGTTAGTAACCTAGCCTTCTCCTTCCCCTTCCCCCATCTCCCACCTGCACAGCAGCTACTCTTTTATCTGGCTAGAGAGACCCTGTTTGCAGACAGACAGCCTTCGCCTGCAGAGTTTCTGTCCAGCAGTAATTACAGGCTATGTAATTACTGGGCCCTGTATCCTTGTGAGAAAGTAAAACCAATATTCGTAGTAAAGCCAGTAATATCAAAGATGTCAATGTATTGCACCAAAGAGCCTGTAGAAGACTCTGCAGATGCCACTAAATGTGTTCTAAGTGCACTATGGAAGATGTGCTGTAGTAAAAAACAGTCTAGTCAAACGAGTAAGTGCTGAAAGATGAAAACCTTACTGAACTGTCCAGTTTTGAATGTTTGCTGTCTTAGATCTGGGATAAGAATACATTGGAATGCAAGCGAATTCTCACCGGCCACACAGGTTCTGTCCTGTGCCTCCAGTATGATGAACGGGTGATCATTACTGGATCTTCAGACTCAACAGTCAGGTGTGTGCCCCTGATTTGCACCTTTCTGTTTGCCTCTTAAGATTTCAGGTTTGCAAGCTGCTGAAATGATCTCTTCTTAAATGTGTGCCGTTCAAGCAGTTCCATGAAGTTGTTCAGCATTGTGCTGTCCTTATCAGATGTCCATGCAAATCGCTGTCAGGGAGAAATGAGAATCTAAGCCAAGGCCAGTCAAGGTCAAGATGACTTAGGAAGGCCATCTGGCATTTCACCAAGGTTTTGCATGTTTTGACACTCCCTGAGAATGTTATAAATTCTCTTTGAGAATAACTTTTTAAGAGTTGAGGTTTTCAAAGCAAGTTTGTAGGTTTAGTTGTCTGTTGTCATTTAATTTTAACAAAATATGTATGACTAGATGTCCTATGACTTCAAATTAAATTTTAGCATGATGTTTCTTTTCATTAAATCTTTCTAACCTTGCTTTTCTTCAAGTCTCCAGAAAAAGGATGGACACCTCAAGATAGCACTTGTGATGCATGTTGTGCATTTGTGAAGTCCACCAGTCATATTGGAGGATACCAAAGAGTGTAACACCTGTAGTGTAAATAGAGGCACTTATGAGTTAATGAATTGCAATATGAGCTTGGATGTGAAGGGGCAGGTCTGACTTCTCCATGTTGTTATATACTCCCTCCTTGTCAGAGTACAAGCACTGCTCATGTAGTGAAGTTAGACAGCAAAAAGCTGCATTGGTGGCCTTTTCTGGAGTTATTAGCATGCATTCAGATGGCTGCAAGCTCCTCTGTGCTTGTGTAAAATACTATCGTTAAGCTCATAGTAGTATTGTTAAGCTAATTAAATCGAATTATAACATGTGATGCATGCAGTCTTGCAGTTCTGCTAGGTTTTGGGGTCCTGTCATTCACAGGAATCCAGAATTTCAGCAACACTGCCTGCCTGGAGGTGATGTGGGAACTGCACTGGGCTAAACAGATCACAAAAGGAGAGGCTGATTTCTGTAACAAGCACTGTCATTTTCCATATCAGGCCAGGCAGGCCAAATTGCAGACTGGCTACTTGCCCAGGAATACTTTGTCTCCCACTGTATCTATAAATGTTTGTGCAGACCCCAGAGGCACATAGGATGCATCACTTTTATCCTTGGGTCTCCTCAGGAAGAGAGGCTTCATCCAATAGACAGTACAGATGGGCTCTTAATGCTTCTGAGATCTCAGGGATGCACTTGTCCAAAGAAGTCAGTGGGTCTCCAGCTCCTGTTCAGTTTGGCAACCTTGTCTGCAAACTGCTCGTATGTTAATGGCTCAGGTCTTTAGTATTTTCTCCTTTGCATTTTCTAATTGGAATGTGGTTTTCCTTCTCATTTAGAGTTTATAAGTTGATGCACTTTAGTTTCCATAAGTTAGAAAATAAGACATTAGAAGTGTTTCTCACATCTTGCCTTTTCTTATTGCTTGCCTTATTGGCAGCAGGAAGTTTTAACTTCTGCGAGGTCTGATGTGCCTGATGATACAGCCATTTTCTGCTTTCATATAGTGTATCTGGGATAAAGGTGTCATAGTACCAAAAGAAATCTCTTTATGGAGGGCAAAAGAAGTTTGCCAACAGAATAGCCCAAAATAAATATTTTTAAGGCTTAAAATTTTCATTTCAGGTACTAAAAGTTCTGTATAAAGCTTTTATCTAACTTGCATCTTAAATTATCTTTCAGTTGAAACAGTTGGTTCCAATAACATTAAATTGACATAAATGCTATGTCTTAATTTGGGTATTCAGTGCATTCCTGGAATGTAGCTGTGTACCAGATGCACCGCAGGGTAAATGCAAATCGTGGTGCAACTTGTGGCAATTACTTGTATTTGTTTGAAAATAATTGTCTTGTCTTCTGCTTCTGTATAAATTACCACTTGAGCTAATAGTCCTGTGAGAGAGGTCAAAAATGAAGCCTGTCAGGGAACTTACTTCTCCACATTGGCTGGAAATGAAGTGTATAATAGGCTGGCACAACCAGGAAACACCAGTCAGTAAGGCCATCAGTCTGCTACCTTTCCTCAGCATTAAATTTCCTTAATTAAAGAATGCTTTTTTCCTGGGTGCATTATTTTTATGGTGTTAACTGCATTGCAGGGTTTTTGGCTGCTGGACTGTCTCAATGTACACATAATCAACAGGTTTATCTAATACATTTTTTAATGAACTATTTAATAGATGTAGATATAACTTGTGGTGTTTGCTTCTCTAATATCACTAGAGAGTCAATTACCTCTCCCTGTCCCTCTCTGGCTCTGCAGAAAATTCGCAGTGCAGGTTGTTAACTCTCGTCTGTCTGGTTTGAAATGTGAACCTTGCAGAGTGTGGGACGTGAACGCAGGCGAGATGCTGAATACGCTGATCCACCACTGCGAGGCCGTGCTGCACCTGCGCTTCAACAACGGCATGATGGTGACATGCTCCAAGGACCGCTCCATCGCCGTGTGGGACATGGCCTCCCCGACGGACATCACCCTCAGGAGGGTGCTCGTAGGGCACCGAGCTGCCGTCAACGTGGTGGACTTTGATGACAAGTACATTGTATCGGCATCAGGTGACAGAACTATAAAGGTGAGGTGTTTCAGAGGCTTTTTGTTTGCTGCTCTGGGGTATTTATTAGCAAAGAACAGTGACCAGATGGGGAAGATGGCCCCTGGCAGGATCTTCCTTTAGAAGCAGTGTTCTTCCTCCTGCTCATTTGCAGTTGTCCCTCCTCAGTTGAGCTGGCACCGCTTATTTACAGAACCTATGGCAAATCAGTTCCAGGTACAGATGCAGTTAAAAAAGAACATTTTTTTCTGTGTTCTTTTTCGACTTGACCACTTCCATAACCTGTTCAGTCATTTAAACAGTTGTTAGAGGGCAGCGTGGGGACAAAAGTGAAGGTGAGTTGATAGGAGATACTTAAGGAGGCACTTAAGTGTTACTGCTATGATCCCAGTCTGCAGCATTAAACTTCAGGAGAATCTATATCGTGTGTAAACAAAATCATAACCCAAGAATGCTGAACCTGGAAGCTAATTTGATACTGTGTGGCAAAAATCTTCTGTGTACAGTGACCCACCCTGCTATCAGTTGCAGACTAATCACAGGTCATCAGAGGGGTGATTTTCCCAGTCTTAATGGTAGCATCTTCATTAAGAGCATTCTGGATGCATCTATTTATCATGCAGACACCATCTTTTGTTAGTCTCTTCGTAATAATTTGTCTCTGTGGTTCCCTCCCCCCTTCCTGTCACAGGTATGGAACACTAGTACCTGCGAATTTGTGCGCACCTTAAATGGCCACAAACGAGGCATTGCATGTCTGCAGTACAGAGACAGGCTAGTAGTGAGCGGCTCTTCAGATAATACCATCAGGTGAGAGACACACTCCCCATCACAGGGTTCTGTGCAAGCACACTGTCTCTGGTGCCTTGGGACGTGCTGAGGTTAGGCAGCTGAAGTGCTCTGTACCCTTGTCAACTTTGAAATATGCTTTCTTTAGTATAGAACATTGGGAACTACTGGAAAGAGATATTAGAAGCCTGTTTTACTGTGTTGTCTTTCATCCTCTACATCTCAAGAGGTCCCATACTAATCAACAAGTTGCATTTGCTCTGACAGTTCTGGTGTATGAGGGAGCTGGCAAGTACCACTTTCTACGATGTCCTCTTGTGATATTTTAATTGGACTATGTGTCTAGTTAAAGGGGTCAGATTTGCAGTAAGAGGCATTTAATCCTCTGCAGAAATCCTCCTGGGCTCTCGCCAAACTCTTCTTGTGGTACTTGGCACCTGGTTAAGTTTGGAACAGCTGGTTTAGAGCATGAAGTTCAGTTTGCTGCCTTTTGCACTTCTCCAGCTGCCCTAGTTGCAGTCTGAGATTTAACTCTTTCTGGTATCACAAACCAGAATTTCTCCCTACATCCTGCAGATGCTGGCAGAGGGATGTCCCACTAATTTCAGGATGTATGGAACAAGCTTGAATATTAGTTACGTGATATAAAAAAAATGGCTCTGTCATGGAAATGGGAGTAACAGCAACCTCCCTTTCCCTTTGTCATTTTTTAAAGTAATTGTCTGCCTTTTGGTGAAACTTGAAAGCTGGGTAGTGTGAGCAGGAACCCTTCACTTCACATGTAATAATTTTTCCTCAGTGAGAATGACCTGTGCTGTTGTTTGCCTGTGGACTTGGTTTGCAACATGCTACCTCTCCCTGCTCTGCATTCTATAGAAAAACAGTGGTCCTTTGGTTGACATCACCAGGTCACTGTTCCAAATTTTAGTACAAAGCTGTCTCAGAGCATGACCAGGAGAGCTAAAACTTCCATCTCTTAATCAAGGGAAGAGGTATTACAGGCATTGTGTAAGAGCAGCACCACTGCTGAGAACTGCACTTCAAATAGAAAAAATAGCCCTCTGCAGTTGTACCATGAAACTTGGCCACAGAAGTAGAGCAAGAAATAGTTAAATACTACAGCAGCTAGGGAAGGATCTAAAATATGCAATGCTAATAAAAATAAATGTCAAGATAGTGATAATGCTAAACAGGAATACAGTTACTTTTATGCTTGCATTTGACAAAATCCCTACTTAAGAGATAAATTGTGCTAGAATTTCAGGAATGTCAACAGTGAATCTTAATGGGAGTCAAGTTTAGCAGCAGTGTGAGCAAGGCAAGAGACTTAGCCAATGCTGAAAGACAGTTTTCTCCCATCCCAGCCATTAGCAGAGGGCACAAGTCAGTAGAAGGATGATTAAGAAAAAGTTTCCTAAGTCATCTTTGTGGATGGCTTGGTGCTTTTTAGATTTGATTTTAATCCACTATCAGATGTTGTGTGCTGGACTTCAGTACAGGCTGATCTAGAACTTAAAAGCCCATTATTCCTCAGTTGCAGAGAAAGTTTTTTCCAGAAGATGAATTTGTGATTTCTAGTTTTGCAACTGCAAACGTTGAGGACATGTAAAGTAGCTGAGACATAGAAAAAATGTTTAGGTTTTGATTTAAGCCAGAAATTTCACCTGCTACATAGACATCACTATCATTGTGCTAATTTCCATCTAGCAGAAACTGGTCCGTCAAGTTTAATCCAATCACTTCAGTATCTTAGCTTCAAAGTTCCTAATTGCTACAGCCAAAAAAAAAAAATATGTAGAAAAAAAAAGGAACCAGAGAATTTAGGGCAAGAAAATAAAATTAGACAATATCATGTTGGGTTAAGTTTTTAATGAGTGGTTGGTCTTCATGTGTCTGTTTCTAGGATGTGCACACATAAGGATCTGATATGAATTTGTTTAGACAACAGCATTCTTTCTAAGAGGTGGGGATTCAGATTCACCTGCCTTCTGTACATCTCCCTGCTCTGCTTTCAAGTGAATTAAAGGCTGAGATAATTGCAGACCTCCCTCTATTTCCAGAAGTTCTCTCAAAGTTATAGGAAAGAGCAGTGGTAGTGTTTTTGACTGCGTACACAATTGAAATGATTTTTTTTTAGTTAGTTCTCAAGCCTTAAGTTTAGTTCTTTTACTCTTTGTTCCTTTGAGTATTTAAAAAAGTAAAAGTTAGAGAAACTTATCAAATCTGAGACAGACCCTTGGCACCAACTCTTCTAAGGGACCCTACTCTTAATAGCACTTATCCCCTTTGTACATGAAAGCCCATTTGCTATGTGACAAGGGACATGATCACCTCTTGTAATCCCATCCAGGTAAAACCTCAGACTGGGACCTGAAAATACAGGCCTGAGTTAGTGTGATGCAGCCTCCCAGAGCTGCTGGCAATTTCATGATCAATGGCAAGGAATGGAAACACATGGCACAAAAGTTCCTGGCACAAGATTGCTCTTCCAACCTTTCTGCACCAGTTAATGTCTGGCATTGTCCATCCTGTTTACAGTCCTTGAGAGAGGTAATGCTCTCTAGCAGCCAGAGTGCCTTTGGCTGACCTTTTCATGGAGTGGCTTGCTCTGACCTTGACTGGTGTGCTGTACTCAAGTAAAACTGTTGGGCCCTTCATAGATTCCTGAAGGATCAACTTCACAGATTGAAGAATCACTTGGAGCTCCTTGTTGGCTTCAAACATGTGCATAGACCTATCCTTTCTCAGTTCCACAGTGACAAAAGCGTTCTGTTCATTCCTCTGTTGTCCAAAATGAGAGCAACTTGTTGTGGCAAGACAGCTGCAGCCATTATCCACCAGCCTTGGGCACACATCAACCAGATCTGGATTATTCCCTGGGGAACCTCAGGAATAAAATACAAGGGGGATGGTTTATCTCTTTCTTTGTCTCTCAAGCAAAAGTGACCTGACCTCTCAGCAGCTGTACTGCTTCAAGATGTGTCACCCAGAGAAATTCCACAAACCCCCATATTTCTCACTGCAATGAAGTTCATGCCAGTCAGAGCACTTACTGAATGAGCATTTGAGAACATTTGTGACTGCTTTCTTTCTGCTGTGTGTCAGGGACACAGAGCAGATATTGCTATTACAGGATTGCTGTAGGAGCAGAGCATGTCTCAGCCAGAGATGGAACACCTCTAGACTATACATGTCAAAGAATTTCAGTTCTTGTAGGCAAATAATCTTTTTTTATCCATGGTAATTGGGAGTCATGTCAAAGAGCTGGCAAAAGTATGGAAAACAAATAGACTTACTTCATAACTGTTTGAAGCCTTTAACTAGTTTTCAAGGTAGTGTGCAGGTGTAAAAATTATGTATTTTAATTATTCTCCATGCTGAAAATCCATCACAAAAGCTAAAACTCTGGGATAGGTACAGTTGAAAGAATAATGTGTTGCTGGGCCTCTTACTGTATATTGGTTTGGGTGCCAGAACTTTTTAAAAATACTGTATTACTAGAAACAGTTCACATAGAGCCACAGGAGTTATTTGAGAGCAAGAAAAAAATGCATTTAAAATAATAAACACAGAGCATCCATTTTAGTATATGCATAAGGTGCCTGGATTACAGATTAAACATACCTTCAGGAGGAGAAACGACAAAGGAAAAGGTCTTGTTAATTCTTGTACCTCTCACCACTATATTGATAACTTAATTTGTCTGATGGAAGTCTCCAAATCAGAAATGGGCATGTAGGGGAACAGAAAGGTCACATCCCCCTGAAGGTGATCGTATCAATTGAAACAAGCTGCTGAGAGGATTAGTAAGTCTCTCTCTCTCTTAATATCTTAAAACCAAGGCACAACACTTTTACAAACTATGAACCTCAGTAAAATAAAGTGAGGCTCAGTGTGAAGATAACTGGGAGATATCTTGTGTTACTAGAGCTGTAGATACTAGACACAACTGGTTTGTGACTCATCTCCTGTGTGTTACTGTAACATCCTAGGGTCATGTGGAAAATCATGTATCTATTTAACTGTGGGGAAAAGAGTGATGAGTGTGGTTTCTTTCTTCTTTGTTGTTCCATCATAATCTTTATTTCCAAGTTTCCATTAACTACAAGGAAAGACCAAATGTTTCAGTGCAATGCTAAGGTATTCAAAAATTCTTAATGCTTCTTTGTACTCTCTTCCAGGCTGTGGGATATAGAGTGTGGGGCGTGTTTACGAGTACTGGAAGGCCATGAAGAGTTGGTGAGATGCATACGCTTTGATAACAAGAGGATAGTCAGTGGGGCATATGATGGGTGAGGATATCAGTGCAGTCAATGCTTTGCATCTTTCTGTCTGTCTCAGTGTCTCCCATCCCACTTTGTGCATCTTCTGCATAAATATCAGACTGTCTGTCATACTAAGAGGACCTTTTCATGGCCAGTAAGTGAGAACCATGCTAAAGAGCATAGCTTTCATTCTTCTTTTAAAATAAGTCCATGTGATTTGATGTGTGTGGTCCAGTTCTTGTGCTTGGTAAGAATATCTGACTGACTCAACCTGAAATTCCTTCCAGCTCAACCACTTTTAAGAGCAATCTTTCCCATCTGTGGTTGTCTGCAGGACCATTTGCCATTACAGACAGGTTGTCTGCACTCCCATGTGTTTCTGTTAGTTATTACCACCTGCTTTTTATGTGTTTTACTTAACTGACAGCATATTTTTACCTCCCATTAAGTTCTATAAGTTTTACAAAGGGGAAATGCAAGAAGCAGGTCTCAAGAGCAGAAGGATTGCTGTAATTTTCCTTAAACTGGTGTATTAGCTAAGTTGTACTAACAGTTATTTTTCTGTGAGTACTTGCTCTTTTCTCTTTAACAGAGCCATGGTGTTTGTCTATTTTTCACCACTAGGAAAATTAAAGTATGGGATCTTGTGGCTGCTTTGGATCCTCGTGCTCCAGCAGGGACCCTCTGCTTGCGAACCCTTGTGGTAAGAGCTTTAGCTAGAGGTGTTGAGGAAAGTGTGCTTGTTCAGAGCTATCTTGAGCTGTGAAAACTCAAGTCAGTTTAGCCCCAGTCTGCAGGATCTTGAAATAATTTCTAGGAGTCTGGCTTTTTTGGCTGTCCAACTTCTAATTTTGCAAGCTATTAATTGCAAGCATTAAAAGTTAGAATCTCTGACCTTTTCACTCCACTCTGGACTTTTGAACAGTTTTATTCTGTGATTTGAAGTTAATAACTGAATCCATTTTTTACCTCATCCTTGGAATCCATATGCTAGTGGGTTTACATTAATCTGTGTGTACCTGATGATGTAGTATAAGTTCTATGAATTGTTGGCATGAAATTTCTTAAAAACAGTACATTCCCAATTTGAGGAACAAACACACTTGGGATTGCTTTTAACTGCCTTTTGGGTGCTTAAAGAAAAAGCAGGACAGAAACAGAAAGTGAAATTGCCTTATGCCCAAACAGCAACTACTCTTTTCATGCTGTCCACTGGTTTCTAGTGCAGGTCAGTGATGATGTGGTTGAAATGTCATTATGTGAGTGTTAACAACATTCACAGTCATGTTTAAAAATGGCTCTGCTTGGTCTTAGAATAATGTGGGAAAGTTTTGAGAAAAATGCCAGGACAGCCAAGGCCTTCGGGTGGTTCTGTAAGTGTTCCTCCACCACGTTCCATGCAAAAAAAACTGCACTGTTGCTGGGGATAAAGCAAGATTTCAACCAGTACCAAAATCTCATTGAAAAATAAGTACTGTATGTTTTTATTTCTTAGGTTGAAATTGTTTGGGCAGTGTTTCAATAGGTATATGTCAGAACTTTTCCTGCTGTGGCTCATGACTGTAGTCTGTGCTCTAAAACAGGATCATACCAAGGCTATCTGATTCTCTAAAAAGTGTGGTTACTTCTCACCAGCTGAGCTGTGCTGGCTGACCTTCTGCACACCCATCAACCACCTGAATTGCTCCTGTTGTAGATTTCACTGAAGTACTTTATGTCACATTTGGTGCAGGCTGTGAGGTTACTGGGACTCAGTTGACAGGCAGTAAGATCATTAAGTCATGCTACCCTTTTCCAATCATGTATTTGGACCATCAGCTACAGGATCAGAGTCCATGAGAGCTTTGGATGCCCACAGGTGCTACGTTGAAAAACCTTCTTGTTAGCCAAATAGAAGTGCAAATAGTTTCATGGCTGAAATCCAGAAAAGCCCTTTGTCATTGGTCACCCAGTTCCAAGCGATGGAACAACTCTGTGCCCATGAGCTCATATCCTGAGAGTCTAAGACTTAAGACTTGGTATTAGTAGTGTTTCTCTGCTCCAGCCTGAGACAAATGTGTGCCTAGTAACCTGTAGACTTAATTTAACTGGTGTGATTTCCTCTGCATGTTCCAGCAGTGGACAGCCAAAGTGCCCCAGCTAATTATATTATAAATCAGAAGCGGTGGGATGGAAACACTGTAGGAATCTCAACACATGGATACTCATAAATCCCTGTTTGATAGCAATGGAGGGGGCCAAAAGCAGGGTGGGGAGCAGAGGAAACTGTTGCAGTGCTTTTAGGACTTTTATGACAACAGGGTGTCCTTACACCCGCTTACCCATGCTTTGGTGTTTTTTTTCCTCTTCCCTCGTCCTCCAAAATTAAACCTGGCTGCACAATGAACATCATGAGTCTCCTGCTGCTTGTGTTCAATTTTCAAACAGTAGGAGGAAAGTGCACAGATAACAAATGTTCGCTGCATGCCAGGTCCCTTCCAGTTTTGTCTTCCGTTAGCTGGAACAGTGCGACATGAATTTGACAGAAGCTTTCCATGAACAGAATAAGCTCATGGTTCAGCTTTCCTTATGACATAAACAGTCCAGGTAGGGCAGCCTTACTTAGACCACAGTGACTGGGATCAAAAAGAGAGTTCTGAACAGAACTTTTGAAAGTACCCCTCCCTCTCTCTTCTCTCTCTCTCTCCCCCCACCACCATCTCAGTGAATAATCCATCAGTGGATCTGACTGTTGTAATGATACTTTTTGGAAGAACTTCTTTACTGCTATAATAAAAAACCTGGAAAAACACTTCCCTTAAGAATAAGTGGGAAGACAGAAACTCATAAGATGTTTATAAAACAAACTCAAATTAGAAGATCAAAAAGGTTCCATTGATTAGAAATTCTAAAAAAAAAATCTTAGAATCTGGCTTACATTTGCATTTATTCTTAGATAATTTTGATTTAAAGATTCAGAAATTCACTTTAAAGCATCTGTTGTTCTTTGTAAACTGAGCTGTATTTTTGTAGTCTTGTGCTATAAGACAAAGATTTCCCCTTTAGTAACTAGCAATTCTCTTTTGCCTAAATGTTTGAGAAACCTGTAGATTCAGTATTAAAGCATTTTAAGACATGTTTTTTTCCTGACCTTCAGAATCCCCTTACAATGTGTGAGCACTAAAGAGAAATGTGTGTTCATGGAAGAGGCAGGGCTCACTGTCACTGCACAGTTTCTGTTCCCTGGTGACCGAGGAGGAAGCCACTGCTCTTGGAGTGTCACGAGCACCAAGAGAAAATAGGCAACACACAAGTGAAAGCAGAGTGGATTTGCTCTGTGAAATCCAGGATCTTGCCATTGCCTCCTGTTAATTATGGTCTGAACTCTTGCCAAATTGTCATGCCATTTCCACTCAGCCTCGGAGCAGAATGCAAACTGCCTATAAAGAATGCCCTTTCTAGATCATATTTTTAGAACTGCTTAGGAGGAATTACTGCTGTGTCACTGGACTTTACAATAGGCTCCTTAGTGTCCTCCAGTGTTGAGCTGTTCCCTCTTCAGCAGTGGCAATGATGCCAAGTCTTGAATGCAAAGTTCTCATCTCTTACCCTGTAACCTACTGTACCTGGGAATGCTGTAATTTCAGGAAGGAGTTTTGCCATGGAATAAGGAAGACAGTGCACCTGTCAGCCTCACCAGATGGAATTATATGGGGTGGGAGTTTGGTTTGTTCTGCACGGTGTGTGTCTAATACTGGGATTTAAGGAATAGTGGGACAACTGTAATGTAAACTGCCTGCAAGTCAAGTACTCAGATATTTTCCTTGTACCCAGACTTTTCCTTGAGAGAGGGTTTAATTTATGCTCTGGGATGGTGATGCACAGTGTGTCATCTAGGGTTTACTGACAAATTAATATGGCACTAAAATCAAGCCCAACTTCATCTTTCCTACCCCATCCCAGGTGCCAACTAGTTTGCAAAGTAACATGCTCTGTCTCCCACTGGCATTTCAGGAGCATTCTGGAAGAGTCTTTCGACTTCAGTTTGATGAGTTCCAGATCGTCAGCAGCTCACATGATGACACCATCCTCATCTGGGATTTTCTGAATGACCCAGCTGCCCAGGCAGAATCCACTCGTTCCCCGTCCAGAACATACACCTACATCTCCAGATAAATAACACTACACTGTACCTCACACTCGCACAGGTAAACAACAACAACAAAAAACCTTTAAAAATAAGGTGAGGCTCAAAGGTGGCACTGGATGTCGTGTGAACCTGCTGTTTGAATAACTGGCTGGGTTTAGCAGTGTTTGTCATCTTGGTTATACAGTAATTACAGTGTCCTGTAAAAGGACAGGAATTGTTCTGGTACCTTAGAACAGGGACTTTATTTTAGGATTTGTGACATGTGGTGCCTATGACTCCCCCTGAAGAACTCCTCCTCCTCTGTCCATCATCATCAATAATTAAATCAGTTACACTGCTGTCCAGAAGGAAGAAGGGTTTCTGCAGAGTGAGTAGAGCAGCTGCTGCCTAACAAGAGGATGCAGATGGCCTGACCCTGGGCAGTTGTCACCAGGCAGGAGGGCTTTGCCAAGAACCTCCCTCTGAAGTGATGACCATTCTCCTCACTCTGCAGCAAGCTGATTCAAGATTACAGTTTGGCTAGGGGAGGAGACACTGAGGCACAAGCCCAGGCAAATTAAATTGAGATGCATCAATGTGCAAAATAATTTACGGATAGGGCCTATCCCTTGTTCTCTCTCTCATGCCATGGATGTTAAATTATTCCTATCAGATCCTGCTTGGTTTGCTCATCACCTTTTGTCTTGGCCAGCACAGTATGGGGAGTACAAAATGTTTCATATGTTTGGGTCAGCTGTAGAGTGAATTTGAAGCATATGAGTGAAGTGGCATAACATGATTGCCTGTGTTGGTGGGTACATGCACAATTACTGTTAATAGCAGTAAACATAAGAGAGAAGAATGGCAGAAGAGCTGACAGGCTTCTGCAAAGGGGTGTCCACAGTGACATTTTCCCATGAAAGTGCTCTGTCATGGGGCACATCCTGTATTCTGTTTGGTAACTGTACCGTGATGCTCTGGACCTGTCAGATCTTGATTTTCTCAGACACTCTGGTCAATCAGATGCTATTTTAAATCATTAAAAGGCTTAATATGAATGGGGTTTGTTTGGTTTGTTCTGTTTTTTGTTCCCAGGACTCATTTAAGCTGCAGTATTTAAATGCCAGGACAAAAGAACTATCCACGTAACCAATACTTGCTGAAGAGAGAGGCTCTCAGACTTGTTTCTGGAACAAAGTTGGCATGCGGTTGATCTCAGACAGGGTCTACTCAGCGCGGCTGACTGCTAAAGTGCTGCTATATCAGAAGATGACTTTTATCTTTCATGAAGAGTTAACATTTTTAAACCTTTCCATCCCTTTCTTCCCTCGTTCCCCTCTTCATGTTCACTCTTCCCTTTACCCCATTTGATTCCCCTCCAAGCCCAGTCATCAATGTCCTATGAATATATTTAAGATGTCGCCAGAACGTGTTGCTTTGCTGTTAAGCAGAAGACTTACAGCCACAGTGCATCCTGCTGAGAGTCACTTCAGGGTGGGTGGGAGGGTGGGTGGGTGGGGAGGCTGCTACTCTCAGGCTGAAATCAATATCCATTGCTAGGCCTTTAAAAAAGCATTCAGCTTTGAAGAGCAGCAGAAACACTTAAAACAGCCAGACCATCATCCCCCCAACCCCAGCTTCCCTGCGGCTTTTGGCTGTTCTAACTGCAGACTTATTATTTGTGGAGAGAGGACCCTTGAAATTTGACTATTATGAGCCAAATCCATCTCTTTCCTCTCCTGCCTGCTATGCTAACCCTTTGGAAGCTGGATGTGTATTGTAGTCTCCTTTTAACATCAGCTTTGCTGGGGAATGCTAGTCAATGAAAAGTTAAACTCTCTCCTGCCAAAGTCCCAAGCATGATGGACTGGGGCTGAGATCCTGTCCACCCCCACCCCAGGTGAACTGTTGGCCCAGGACAGTATTTCACTAGCAAAGGGATTGTCTCTACCATCTTCCTACTGCTGTTTTCCCTGAAGACAGTATGTTGCTGATGGCTTATGAATCATTCTGTAAATTGGAGAAAGTTTGAGGCTGGGCTGAGAAGGAAAGCTGGACATTGCTCCTATCCTTCCATTCCTTCTCCCTCAGAGAGGCTGTAGATGGGTACTGGAAGAGGGAGCTGTTAAAAATTTCATGGAGCTCTCAAGTGCCACCCTAGAGTGACACACTAACAAACATTTTGGCCATGACTATAAGACTTTGCCTCACTTGAATGAGCAAATGCACACCCTGGAGATGGTGGCTGAGTAAAATGAGTTGGCCATGAGGACAATCATTGCATTTAGCAATGACTCCAGGCCAGTTCTGCAGCATTTTTGGGACTGGCTTTGCTAGAAGGGATTGAGGAGTTTTTGGTCTGCTTCTGTAACCTATGTACTGCCTTGCAGTTTAGGGACACAGGCTGATTAGTCCTTTTGCTGATAGCTGAGATGGGTCTTTGCTTTCTGGCTGAGACTTCTGCTAATTGTCATTGTTTAGAAGAAAAAAATAGCCCTGAAGAGTAGGTACATGAGAAACAATTCTGCATGTCTGAACTAGACAGAGGTCTGGGGGTAAACAGCTCTCTTCACAGAGCTGGAACAAATTGCAGCTGGCCTGCATTTAGATTAGAAAGGACTCTGTAAATCAGTCCCTGGCCATTCCAGGTTTAGGCCCAGATCTTCTGCTGTAGGTATGGAAAAATCTCCACTGCTTTAGTGGGGAGTTGCTCTAATCCCACAGCAGGAAATCAAGGTCCTTTGTCTCTGGGCTGGAGGGCTGCCTGCTTTGTTAACACCCTCTGAACTTGGCAGATGGGGTTTTTTTTAATAAGTATTTCTCATCAACTTCACTTTGCTGGGGAAGCTGTTGCATTGTTTGTAATTGCTGGGGATGCGCTTTTTCCACCAGTGAAACCTAGCAAGGAGCTGGTCCAAGAGTCCCCAGAGAGCAGTCCAGAGACTTGAGTAATTTAGGTGATAGCTAGGACAGACAAGAAGGCAATGGAGTTAGGGAGGAGGGCAAAGCTGGTTCTTGGCTAGTACCTAGTGCATTTCCTGAAGCATGTGGGCAGCAGTGTCAAGCATCTCAGAGCATGTGATGACACTCCTCTTTTCTGTTTGAACTATTCCTGTAAAAGAGTCAAACAGGTTAACAACTCTGCTCAGGTAACAGTGACAGAGTGACTTACCTCTGCAGAGTCATAAATAAGTTTTGAGTCACAATGTTTATCCACAACTAATTTTAAGTCCAGGAAGGCTGTTTTGGCTTTCAGGCAGCTCTACATATCATGAATACTGCAGTCCCAATGCCAAAGTGGCAAGGGATCAGAGAGAATCAAAGTTCACATCCCAAACTTTGTTGAATTCAAGTTCTGAGTCTTAATACTATTTTAAGAGTCTCTCTAAGTTCATGTATTACAAGGTCTGCAGCATGGCTGCATATCAGCAGGGGTTTATATGACCTTGGGTGAAGATTTAATAATTATTTTCCTCAGTTTGGTCATCCTCTGTCTTTTCCATTTCTGTTACTGTAGAAAGCAATGATCTGTTACTCCAGCTGCTGAAGGCTGCAGAACTTTCTAATATGTTAATTACATCTTTGTGGCCAATACCTTCAAGGATGTGTTGTATTTTTGGTGGTTGAGAGAATTTGGGAGAACTGGCAGACTGGCTGGCCAAACACGAGAGATGCCACCACTGCAAATTGTCCTTGGTTGTCATAGCCCTGCTGCTCTATGCTGCTATTCTGTTGGGTCTTCAAGTGGTACCATACTGTATAGAGTGGTACTGTGCTGTATAGAGCTCTTTAAGGTACATTTAGCAAGCAACTGCTGGAATCCATTTTTGGCACATGGTAAGAAAGGTGTGTCACCCTCACAAAGGGACTGTGTGTAGGTAGGGACAGGACTGCAGAAGGGTGAGGATTCCTACCCCACTCCCCAAGTTGTACAAATTTTCTGATGGCTAAGAAGGAAACTGAAGTTAACTGATCTAACTTGAACTTGAAACTGCCACAGCCTGACATTTGGTGGTGGTTATTGTGCACCCAGGGAGGAGCAATCTGGTAAGTAGATCTCCCAATGTCAGAAGTGGCTTTTTCAAACTCCTTTCCCTTCCCTTAGGATATGTGTGCATGTGTGTGTGAGTGTTCAAGAGTGCATGTGAGAGAGAGGTTTCAGCATGAACAGGATGGATAATCCCTCAACCAGATTGGAGTAATTGCAGAGTTTATAATGAAAAGAACTAGAACATGCCTGCTGAAAGGAGATAAAAAAGGGCTGGAAGTGTCTGTGGGCTTTAAGTGTTGCACATTGCTTTGAAATGAAATACCTCTGCTGCTTAGATCGTCACTTCTCCCGCAAGTAGGAAGCTCATGCTAGCCTTCCACCTTGGATTATGGGATGGAAAGTACTGGAGATGTGGGACAATCTGTTGTGGCCACACCATCTCCTGCGTGTGACTCCTTTGCAATAGGGCACAGTTTTGCTGCAAATATTTCTCATCCTCAGAGGAACACAGCTTGCTTTCAAATATGCAAATAGAAAATGGCAAGAAGGAGATTGCAGTGAGATAACTTCTACAGATGTCTCCTCTGGAGCGGCTCCCTCTGCTCCCTGTTAACATTCAAGGACAGACACATCCACTGTTGGAATGGAAGGATTCAGGTGACAAGTTGAGAAGTCTGTGATCATCAGAAACATTGAAATGCTTTACACTTGTTCCTAAACTGGAAGCTGACTTGGACCACCATGCTCTACCTACCCACCTCCTGCTCCAAAGGATCCTTTTTTCTTTTTCTTTTTTTTCTTTTGAACACTGAAAAAGCTGGAGAGTATCATGCGTATTTCTCCACTCCCAGGTATGTGTATCTGCCCCTTCCACATGTCCCTTCCTCAGTCTGAGCAGAGCTCCAGGCTTGGTTCTAAGTTTTTTTGCATCCCACCTCCATTGGGAAGCACCTCTCTAGATTGGGCTCTTGCCTAACTTTGTTAGCTTTCTTTAACATGATTTTATATCTGCCTTTTGTGGCCTATTATTCCTTAATTCACTGGGAAAGGACAATATTTGCATTTAATAAATCACAAATACTAGCAGCTCTCCTTAGCTAGAGAAGGGAATAAGAAGGAATGTCCAGCCTTCCTATTGCAGGCTTGCTCTTAACTGTGGGAGGAAGAGGAGGAGATGACACAAGTGGTTGAAAACCTGGCATATGTGGGGATGGAAATGGATCTCTACAGAAGTGGGGATGGTGCTGAAAATAGATCTTTTAGCTTGTGTAGTTGGCTGTGAAAAATTGAGGTTTTCCATGATCAGGAGTCATCAGGAGGTGATCAAGTAAGGCCTCCAACTGTTGAACTTGCCAGCTGATGCCCCTTTTAGGATGCAGTGGAGATATAAGGAGAAAGGGATGGTCTAAACTATGCTTGCCAAGAGAAGAATGAGCTTTGCCAGGGTCTCCAAGTGGCATGCATGATGCATTTGACATGCTGAGCTTTGCCCTACTGTTCCCCCCAAAATGATAAGCAGCAACTTCCCAGAAGGAGGGGGGAAACAGCAAGTGACCCAGCTGTCCTCAAAGGAGGTCTCCATATAAAATTTGTCTATCCTGCTGGAAACTGGGTTGACTGGCATGAGGGGGTTACAGTCTTTCTGCCGCTCTTGTAATTCAGAGATGGGAGCAGCAGGTCCCTTGGGTGTGTTCCTTCTCCAAAATCCCAGTAATGGGTTGAGAGGAATGGCTACCTGCTGAGACTGAGCATTTGGCTTCCCCTCCATTCCCCCCTTGCCCCATATTTTTAAGATGAGGTGTAGCCAAACTACTGGGCAAAACTCCCAAAGCAAATCCCATGGGGGAGCCTTGGCACACTGCCAGAATAGATCATCCTTTGATTGGTCAGAAAACTCTTCCCATGACTTTGTGCTTGTTCCCAAAGATCACGGGGCCTCCACGTATCTTGTCCAGCAGATAACCCATGGGAGTTGGCAACACTGGTTGATCCTTGGGGATGTTAAGGTAATACTCTCAAAATCACAGAGATTCTGATGTACATGGATGTGCAGCAAGCCCTTTAGATACTATAGACAGCTCCTAAATAAGTCCCCTTTTTTAATAGCCCTAAGAGATACCTTGATTTCTGCTCAAGCAGGAGCCAAGTACAGCTGTGGCCAGAAAATCAGCGTGAAATACAAGTCTTCATCACAGAGCAGCTGTGCTCGTTCCTGCACAATGAACAGGTTTTTGCCTTCACAGGCAAAGTGTTTTAACCTCCTGGCACTGGAGCACTGGTTTACCTCTGAGCAAAACTCCACGTACAGGAGGCGGGTCAGTGGGCTGTTTGCAGTGGCTTTTACAAGGAGCTACCTATGAAAATTTTTGGGCAATTCAGTGTGAAAATCTGGAGCTGCTTTTGAGTGTAAAACTTTGCTTTGGCTACTGTGTCTTTACCATGCAGGCACTGCAGGACTTAGCCTAGCCCCAGTTTTTAGCATGGCAGAACAATAGTGTGGACCTCAGCAAAGTGTATTGTCCTGTTTCTTCCCATCATTTTCCATCACTGCATTTAGGAGAGCTGCATGCCTGCCAGGCCAGCCTGTGCTGCATCACTCCAGCCTGCTCAGGCTGGGGGGGCTGTGGAAGTGGGAGAGGTGAGAAAGAACATGGTTTCTCCAGAATTTTCTGTTTGTTACTCTGCTATATTTGTTATCTGGATTCTTAAATAATGAGTGCTTTGAATTTTGTGATTATGTTACGGTGATGTGTAGTTAATGTACTAATGTTCACTTGAGCTAGGATCATGGTAACAGTGTGGTTTGTTTTTTTTTTTTTTTAACTGTTCAGAAAATAACTTAAATACAAAGATTAAGCTGTGAATCTCTCCTGTTTTCCTTTTGGGGGGAAAGATGCTGTCAAAATACCAATCCTGTATCTTCCTCAAACCCATGTGTGTGGGATACACTTCTGCTACACATGTACTGTACACAACATCTGCAGTGTGAACACCTGGCAGTGCTGGGGATGGAAGGTGGACAGCTTTGCCCCAAACCTGAGGTGGTTGCAGCTTCACTGGACACAGAGTCTGCAGCAGCCAGTCCCACCTCAGAGACCAATGCAGCATAAAAGACTGCCCTGGCAGTCAGAAAAAAAACCCACTTATTCCTAAAACCACAGCATACTTTTTAATTAACACTCTCTCCATTCATAGTTGATGGCCTCTGGCTGGGGCAGATGAGTCTGCCCTGTGAGCCAGAGAGTGGATGTGACTGATAGAAAAGAGTTGCAGCCATCCTGCCCATCAAAAAAGTGTGGGGGAAAACCTGCAAAGATTTTGTGTTTTTCTGGGTATTGTTGCAAGATCCTGGTAGGAGAAGCACAAATTTGTTTTATAAGCTAATCAGAATCCTGCTGTTCAATAATGAGTGAGTAATTGACATATCGCAGCACCGCCACGCAGCTCCATGGCTGGGGATGCTTCCACGCTCACCGCTCGCCCAAATCAGAAGGCAAGCACCCTCGCCCTCAGAATACCTTCCTCTTAAAAGTGCTCCTTGGATAGCAGCCTTGGATCTTCCCATTTGACTTAACAGCCCCTTTTAAAACAAAGGCCACCGCAGTTTTAAGATCCTGACTCCAGGGGTGGTCAGAAAACAAACAAACCCCTGCACTCCCGACATCTCTCTCCCTGCTGGCTCCATTCTTGGGAGACAGCGGGGGACTGGAGATTGGGAAGGCTCCTGCTTTTCTCAAGTGCTGGGAGCAGGATTCTTGTCACTTCCAATCTCCATCTTTCTTTGTGACAGGGTTCCCAGCAGCCCCGTGCTTTATTTGGCAAGGCTTTGGTGTTTATATGTATGCGTGGATGTGCACACATATATAATAAATATTTTATATACATATTTTTATATAATATGTAATATATATATATATTTGCACTGCTTTAACCTCTTCTATTCCCTCTCTGCTATTTCCTCCCATCCAATAATAGATTTGGAAGAGGAGTTGCAGTGACAGGCTACATCCATTGTTTTGGGTTGGTCTGTAACACAGAATGCAGGCTTGATTTCAACAACCTGTGAGTGCCAGCACACACAAATGAAACTCCTTCCATACCCACAGCTCCAGTTGTCTGTGTGTACCCAAACAACACACATACTGCCTGCTCCCATGAGAAACAGGTTCTCCTTGTGGGTTATTTCTAGATGTTCCTTAGATAGTCCTTCCCCTTCTTCTCCTTGATGTTTAAAGATGAGAATCAGGGTCTTTATTCCAGATTTCTAGGACTAGGACAGTGCTGTCCTGTAGGGCATGAGCTGGAAGACTTCTCCCAGGAAATCTAGACTGGAATCCAAAAACTCAAGTACTAAAGAGAGTCTTTGAGAAAGAAAAGCAATCTCAATTGTAAATTTCCACTGGAAAAGGATGAACAGCTTATCTTAAATAGATTCAGTGGTTAATTACCCTTTCTGTTTAAAAATGTGTGCCTTATTTCCACTTCAGATGAAGAAGGAAAGTAATGTTTGCCATAGCTTCAAATTAACAGCATTTGATCAACCTACAGCTTTAAAATGAAATCTTCTCTTGTTTGGTGGTTTTTTATTGTTATCTTATATACATGCTTCCAAGAGTATAGTAAGGTACTTTTTGGAAAGGGGGAATTGGCCAGCTTATATTAGCTAGGCTAGAAAGAATGTAATTCTTACAATAACTGTTTAGGATGAGTTTAGCAATTGGTGGTTTGAAGAGGATGATGAGCTCTCAGGAGAGGAGGCAGCATGGCCAAGGAAACAAAAGGCCCTGAGCAGACAGACATGCTGTAATGCTGCCAATATATTTCTGTGGGTGAGCTGTCTGTCTGTCTGTCCTGGGAGTAAGGGCTGTTCCTGGCTCCAGCAGTGTCCTGGCCCCTTTTGTTCCAAGGCAGTGTGTGGCACAGCTTCCTGTGCAATGGCACACATCAGTGCCCAGGATGTAGAAATGATTCCATGTTTTGAATCATAAGATGGGAATAAGGTGGGAATAATAAGGTGGAATAAGAATAATTTTTAAAAAAGGAAAACTAAACTGCTGCATGCACTCTCCCATGCAGTGGGCTGCAGCCATTAGAGATCTCAGCCTGACCCCTTTGCCAGCTGATCCATGCCCAGCAGTGCATATCTGTGAGCACCAGCCACTTTGCTTTACCCTAAAAGAGCTTAGACCATATTCATTATATCCCCAAGAGAGATACTCTTTGTTTCACATCCATGTTACTGTCCCATCCTGAGCTTTCTTTCCGAAATCATTTGCTGACATGCACCTGGCTGGTAGGAGCTGCTGGAAATCTCCAAAACCACAGAGAGGTTGCTGAGCTGTGAGGCTGATCAGCCTCACCACTGAAGAGGATAAGGAATGTGACCAGGGACACCTGGGCTGGAAAGGTCTCACCTGTCCAGGTAAATTGCCTGCCTGCAGATGGGGAACAGTCAGATGGGCTCTCCAGTGCAGCAAGGCAGAAACAGCAGCCTGAGCAGGGCTTTCACTGGGGACTGCACTGACCTCCACAGTGGAGGCCACTGTGGTTTGAAGAAACTCAAGCCCCTGGTTAACATCACACAGCTGATGTATCCAAACTCCCTGTGCCATGCCCCAAGCACCCTGCTGGCATTCCCCAAGGTGGATCAAGGTTTCTCCTCCAAGGGGCAGGAAGGTGGGGAAGCTGCCAGACCATCTCTGTTTCTGCAGTGTCACCTCCCAAAGGGCAGCCCTGGCCAACTGCTCTGACCTTCGGAGTGGCACCAATGTCTGTGAGCAGCTCTGCCTGCCCAGCCCCTGCAGCCCAGTTCCCTCTCCTCCAGCACAGGGAAAGGGGTCAGTGGCTGCTAAGCTATGCATTGTTTTGCCTTTGCATGAGCTGCTTATTGCTTCCTCGTGGAATTTATCTAGTGTGGACTAGATGGTGCTGGGGAAACCCCTAGAACCAGCATCCTTTCCAAGGGATTTCTATCTCATCTTGAAAAAGGGGACAGACCTCCCCATGGGGAGCTGTCAGCTCAGGGGAAGCCCTCAGGTGTCCCAACTGCTTCTCCATCCTCCTGGCCTCAGCAAATGCCATCACTCTGCAGGATGTGTGCTGGGACCAGCTACACCTGCTGCTCTGCCTCTGCCAGTTCTCATGGGTTTCTTTGTGTGCCTCAGGCACTGTGTCAGATGCCTTGAGAAAAGGAGCTGTGTGAGTATCCCGTGACATGGAGTGCTGGGACAGGAGCCCTGGGAGTGATGATGGGTGGGGATCAGGGTGGTTTATGGGCTCACAGCCACTTTCCCAGCTACAGGGAATATTTTAGCCAGGGACACCTTGCATGGAGTCAGAGGAGGAATGCCTGTAAAATGTGGAGACAAGCTCCCTTGCAGCTCAGAGCAGTGGCTGTTTCTCACCAGCCCTTGTCTATTGTGTGCCACTATCACCAGGTCAGGTCACAGGAGTGTCTCCAATTAACCCAGGCCTCTGGTGAGCCTTAATTGGCACTCCAGGCTCTCCTCCTCCCCTTCTTGAATTTCTCACCTCTACATCTGCTGCTAAGCCTTTGCTCCCAGCATCCCAGCCACTGCTGGGAACCAGTGACCATAACCCATTTTACTCCCTAAATCAAGGCAGCAGCCATCCCCTGGCTTGGAGCTGTGTCCTGAAGATGTCCCTGCTTGGTGCCCAGCATCAGGCTGTGTGGCAGGAGGGATGAGCAGGGGCTTGGGGACAGGTGTGGGCTTCAGTGCAGAGGAGCTGGGAAGTTCCAGGAGGGTTTTTTGGTAGGTACTTGCTGAGAGAGTACCAGAGTGGGGGAGAGATGGCTGCTGCTGTTTCCTCTTTCCAGTGCTCTTTCCAGAGACCTCTGGAAACATTTTACCCTCCACATGCTGCTCCCAGAGGTGAGCCATGTACCTGAATGACCAGAGTTGGAGCAGGCTGCGGGACACAGCATGGCCTGGCTCATCATCCTGTCCCAGGTTTGCTGCTTTGCTTGGGGTGAGTCCTGGGCATGTTTAGGGCTGCCCTGCAGCACTGCAGGTGCTTTGGGCATGGCTGGGACCCACAGGCTGCATGTTCTCTTGCTGAGTCATCTCACCCATGGTTAGGTCCAATAAAATGGATCTTCATCCTGCTGCTCTGGGAATGAACCAGGACCATCCCCAGAAGGACTGAGACTCCTGCAGGTCTCCCCCACTGTGGCCCTGTCACCAAGATCTCTGCAGTCACCCAGCAACACCTGCACAAAGGTAAGGGTGATGCCCTGATCCAGATGTGAAGAAGCCAAGTCTGGGCAAGACACAGGAACTCCTGAGCAGGGGCCAGCCCTGGGAAAACTGAACACTGGCAAGCTGGCAAGGGCTGGTGGCTGGGGGAGAGGCCCGATGCTTTCAGGAAAAGCTGGAGGCTCGTGGACAGGAGGGAGACCAGGGCTGGAACATCCTCCGTGGGAGAATGTGGTGCCTGGACTTTCCCACAGCCCAGACAGCCCGGCTGGGGCTGGCACTGCAGGCCTGGGGTGCCCGTGGGGCTCTCCCAGCTCTGCTCCGCTCTCCTGGCCCCACGGGACCGTCCTGAGTGGGGCCAGCCTGTCGGGACCTGTCCCTTTTAAGCCCTTGGAGCTGTTGACAGCCGTGGCTTAGTGGGGTCCCCATCCTTTCAACTGGCTGTTCGGCAAATTAAGAGCTTGCTATTAGGCTGCTAATTAAAGGCACTTCATTAGCAGCAGGGGAGGCAGCTCCTGGCCGCAGCAAAATTGGATTCCTCTGAGCTGCCATGAGCCGGTTCTCTCCTCTCTGGGGCTGGGGGCTGTGTCCCTCCGTGCCCGGGGAAGGCAGCTGCCTCCAGCCATGGCCGGGGGCTGCCAGCCTCTTCCCGAGCGCGGGGGATGGGGCACATCTACCCCCGCTGGGCGAGGGGCCGGGGGTGATCGGGGTGTTGGGTGATGTGGGGCCGCCTCTCGCCGCCAGCCTCGGGGATGGTGCAGTGCTGCTGCTGCCCCACTGACGGTTCCCGGGTCACTCCCGTTTAGAGGGGACACGCGAGAGCTCTCAGAGGTGACAGAGCATCTGTCAGTGGTTCCGCTGCCCCGGGCTGGGCCGGGACCCCTCCGCGGGCTGAGCAGTCCGGAGTCGCTGCCCCTGCCCCCGGCGCGGGGAGAGGCTCCCGGACTCCTCCTCCGGCCGCTCAGGCGCCTCCAATGAGCCCCGGGGGCTCCCGGGCTGCCCTGCCCTGCTCTGCCTTCCCTTCCCTCACCTCCTCCTTCTTCCGTCTAAAAATGGGAGAGAGCAGCCGGGCCGCCGCACCGGGGCTGCCTTCCTCCCCCTCTCCTCCTCCTCCTCCCTCCCCGCGCTCCGCCCGCAGCCTCTCGCCGCCGCTCGGGAAAGGGACCCCGCGGCCCGGCGGGGACATCACCGGGGTGAGCTCCCTGCGGGCCGGGAGGGCTGCCCGTCCCTGCTTCCCGCCTCCCCACGGTGTCCCTGTCCCCCTATAGCCCCTGGCCTGACACCCCTCGGCCTGACATCCCCCTCCCTTTTTTCCCGGCTTGGGATTCCTGATGGGATTAGGGGGGATTTGCTGTGCGTGAGCCGGGAGCTGCTGGGTGCTACGAATCCGGCTACCGTGCGGGAGGGGCGGGTGTGCTGCTGGGGAGCGGGGCTGCTCCTGGGGACACAGGCTCGTCTCATGTCCACGCCCTGCGGGGACTTCCATCGTTCCGGGCATTCACTGCAGCACCCCGGGCTGTCCCTGCAGCTGGGGGTGCTCTGAATGCTCCCGAGCACCCCGATCCCGGGCTGGGCTGGGTCAGAGCTGCAGGGGGCTGTTCCCCCGCACCACCGGCTCCCCGCAGTGAGGAGCCCCAGCAGGAGCGGGAGGCAAAGGTGTTGGAGGGGATGAGGGTTCAGGAGATGGGTCCACGTGGTGTTTTGGGGTGCCCTGGGACCTTCCACGGGAACATTTCAGTGGTGTTGGGCCACTCAGAGCAGCCCCACTCAGCTGCTCCACTGAGGTAGGGGGATGGGTGTCCCTCCTTTTTCCATCTGCTGCCCATCCCAGCTAGGCAGGGGTGCCCAGGTTACCCAGGCTGGGTCACCACCACGGTAAAAAACCTCACACCACAGCCACAAGACCAGCCACCAGGAAGATGGATCAGCTGGGCTGGATGCTGGGCACTGTCATGAGGCAGTGCTCAACACAGGATTCCATTGTACTGGAGTCTTTGCTCTGGGCCAGGGTCATCCCTCCTGGAAAAGGGGCAGTCCATGACACTTTGGCTTCTAGCTCTGCTGGCCAGGACTGTGCTGATCCTTCCTCCTCTTTCCCAGCATCTCACCTTCCCCCTGCTGTCTGTCACCCTTCTGGTATCCTTTGGCTCCTCCATGCTCTATGGCTACAACCTTGCTGTGGTGAACTCACCGGCAGAGGTAAGGGATGGGCAGCCTCTCTGGGAGCAGGCAAAACAGCCCTGCATCCCTCCCTTGGAGGGGGGAGGGATAGCTGTCCAGCAGCCCCACATCAAAACACTGGCACTTTCCTTGAGCAGTCACCCAGAGATGAATGGCATAGGAAGGACATCAGAGTCCATGTTCATGTACTCCAAACTGGTCCCCCCAGGAAAGCAGGGCCTGGAAAGCTGGCCACAACCTCCCTACTCCAGCCTGAGCACTCTCTTTGGTATCTCTAAGTCATCCTTAGGCCTCTCAGGTGCTGAGAATTGCTGAGCAACCAGACTAGCACATCCCAGTCATACCCAAACATGTTCTGCCCTGCATCTCCTTTGATGCTGTTAAACCCATGATATTGTCCCTCTAGGTCCTCTCTTCCCTTGCCTTCCCCTTTCTGCCAGCACACCTGGTGCCCGTGTGTGTCTCTGCCCTGCAGCACATAAAGGCTTTCTACAACACCACGTGGTTCCAGCGCTACGGGCATGGGCTGGGCCCTGCCCCCCTGACCCTGCTCTACGCCCTGACTGTCTCCATCTTCGCCCTGGGCGGCCTGGGGGGCTCCCTGCTGGTGGGGGTGCTGGTGGAGCGCTATGGCAGGTAAGGGTGTCCCACCAGGGGCCAGGGTGGTCCAGAGGTGGGGTGGGACTGGAGGAGCCGCCTGCTGCTTGTGCCTGCCAGGAATGGGGCTCTGAGCCGCAGCGCTCTCCTCGTCCTCCTGGCCGGAGGCTTCATGGGCTTCAGCCGGGAGCTGGGATCCCCCGAGATGGTGATCATCGGCCGCTCCATCACAGGGATCCACTCAGGTGGGTGCACAGCCCCTTCCTCATGGCTCAGTCCCCTACAGCCATTCCTGGGGGGATGGAGAAGGCTTTGTATCCCCACGGGCTCTGTGGAGGGGTTCTCTGCCACCTCCAATGCCACAGGGTCCCCACTGTGAATGATGCTGGACATGGGAGGAGATGGACCTAGGGTCTGGCTTCTCCTTTCTGCCTCTGCCATCCCAGTCCCTCCTGTGCCCCCCAGGTATCTGTATCAGTGTGGTGCCCCTCTACCTGGGAGAAATCGCTCCCAAGAACCTGCGGGGATTCCTGGGCCTCATGCCCAGCATCTTCATCTGCCTGGGGGTTTTCTCTGCCCAGGTCCTGAGCCTGCCAGAACTGCTGGGCAAGGTGAGCACAGTACCCCAGCCCACGCGTGCTGGACGCTGCTCTGCTCTCTCCATGACACATTCCATTTCAACTCCTCCCAGGACAGGTTCTGGCCCCTTTTCCTGTCAGTGGTGGTTGTTCCTGCCTCCCTCCAGCTCCTGCTGCTGCACTGCTTCCCTGAGAGCCCTCGGTACCTGCTGATAGAGAGAAACGACGTCTGTGGTGCCACCAAAGGTGAGAGGATATCCTTGGACAGACTGGCTCTGGAAAGTGCTGGTCCATTCTTGGATGTCCATACCTGACAGCCCAACGCAATCCTGATGGTTCAGCCCTTCTGTCGCACCTGGTTGTGCCACAGCATTTCCATGGTGCCCAGCACTGCGGTGTGAGGCTTTTCCCCATTTCCTATGGATGCTGAGCCCCATACAGGGCTACTGGGGAGGTTGGGCCAGGGTAGAGCCAAGCCCTTACCTGGTGCCATACCTGTGAGCATCCACCCTGTGCTGGGTGTCCATGGCCCGCTCTGCCCACAGCCCTGCAGCGGTTCCTGGGGAGCCCCGAGGTCCAGGATGTGATCGAGGAGATGCAGGAGGAGCAGCGGTCGCTCTCCTCCATGGAGATGGCGTCGGTGTGGCAGCTGCTGCGGGAGCGCTCGCTGCGCTGGCAGACGCTCTCGGTGGCGGTGCTGAACGCCGGCATGCAGCTCTCGGGCATCGACGCCGTAAGCCCCACGCACCCCTTGCCCCGGCACACGGCTCTGCAGGCTCTCAGCTGAGGCCTGGCAGGGCATTTCCCTGAGTGGCTCCATCCCCCTGCTCATGCTGTGTCCCCTCCTGGCAGATCTGGTTTTACACCAACACCATCTTCGAGAACGCCGGGATCCCCGTGTCCCAGATCCCCTACACCACCATGGGCACCGGCGCCATCGAGGTCGTTGCCGGGCTGATCGGGGTGAGTGAGGGACAGACAGACGGACGCAGCCCCTCTGTGCCAGAGCCTGCTTGCCAGCTCCCAGCACCATCAAACGAGGGGACAGAGTGGACCCCCAAAATATCATCTGTGCCACAGCACAGCACCTTTTCTGGGGAGAAAGCATTTGGCATGGAAATGGGGATGGGAGATGGGATGAGACAGGCTCCATCTAGGAGTGGTGAGATAATTGTAGGGTAGCAGGGAGGTTGGGTAGAGATGGCAGGCAAGGAAAAGGTTGGAGATGATGGAGAGGAATAGAAGTTCCTTCTGGCTCTCGCTTTCATTGTCCTTCTCTTAGCAGAGTCACATGTCCCCCTTTCCCCCGCCCCCAGCCAAGCACTGGCCTGGCCCCAGGCAAGCAGCCCCCCCACCCCAGCCAGCCCTCATTTAGCTGGAGAGTTAGCACTGGGCCAGGCAGATTTATGGCCCTTGTCCCATCTGCAAGTGTCACCCAGGGCCAGCCCAAGCCACCCAGCACTAAATCCACTCCCTGACAATTACAGAGATGGATGGGGGTGGCTGCTCCCAGAAAAGAGGGAATGAGTGGGGGGCTGCTCCCCTCTCCCATAGCCCAATCCAGAGCAGAGTGGGGTCCCCTGCCTCTCTGAAGGGTACCCCCTACTCCCCTCCCCTTTCTGTGGGGGTGTCCCAGCCCCCCAGAAGTCGCCTAGCATAGAGCCAGATTGCTTGGGAGCAGCCCCACAAATGGCCCCTGATGGACATGCTGAGATTGGTTATAAAATTACAGGCATTTGTTCTGCTGTCAATACCCTGCCTGCTCTCACCGCCGCTGCACTGCCTGCCCACACCCTGCTGTGCCCACTGCCCCACAAACACCCCATTCCCCAGCACCTCTGCCTGGCACTGATGCCAGTGTGGCTCGTGGGTCGCCCCAGCCAGCCCCAGCCCTGCACCCTAACCCCTGCTCCGTGGGACCCATCTCCTGCCCCATGCATGCTCACCCCTGGCACTTTCCATGCCCCAGCCCCAACCCTGGAACTCTGAGCTGGGATTTCCCCCAATCCCCAGATGCCACCGGGAGCATCCTCCCACCCACAGCTGGATCTGGGGTTCAGAGATGGTCCCATGCACCCTGGAGCTGCCCAGCACCCTGTCAGTCTCTGCTCTCTCTTGGCAGTGCTTCACCATCGAGAGGGTGGGCCGGCGGCCCCTCATCATCACTGGCTTCTGTGCCATGGGTGTCTGCTCAGCTGGCATCACCATCTCCCTGCTGCTGCAGGTAGGGCCTGGCCACTGCCACCCCCTGGGCCATCATCTGGGGCTCAGTGGGGGAGGGATGGCTAGAATCCTGGGGGAAGGAGCGTGCATGGAAATGAAAGCTGAGCTGGCTCTTCCAAGTCATATTTTCCCTTCAAAGTTAAAGAGAAGGTAAATTTAGCACCAAGAGCAACAACAAAAAAAGAAAATACAAATCCATAGGAGAAAAATCCTGCTGCTTCTGGTAGCTTTTTTTCAGAAATACTTGTTCCCAGGGAGGCAGATGTGAAATGCCAGGGCAGGTGAAGGGTCCTTCTCCTGCTGTCTGCTTCCAGAGGATGCCCCTGTGGCTCTGGTGATTCTGCACCATCACGAGCTGCTGAGCTTGGCTGAGGCTGACCCTCACCAGCCTTACCCCAAACCACCCATTGCTTGTCTGCATCTCACCAATGTGTCCTGTGTGGTTGCTGTCCCCAAGAGCCACCACCAGGCCGAGGGCAGGCCTGAAGCCATGTCCCAGGGACACTGAGTGTGGAGCTCTGGGCCAGCCCCAGCAGTGTCCCCAGCCTGGTGTCCCAGGGATGCTGGGTCAGGGCCAGCCCCAGCAGTGTCCCCAGCCCGGTGTCCCAGGGATGCTGGGTCAGGGCCAGCCCCAGCAGTGTCCCCAGCCCGGTGTCCCCTCGCAGGCTGCCCTGCCCTGGATGCGCTACGTCAGCGTCGCCTGCGTGGTCGGCATCATCGCTGGCTTCTGCATGGGACCAGGTGGGTCTGGGGCTGCGGCACTGGGGAGCACTGGGGTGGGAATGGGGCTCCAGGAGAGCAGCAGTGGGGTTTGCAGGCAGGTGACAGGAGCTGGGCCTTGGCCCTGTCCCCGTGGTCCCGCCCTGGTTTATGATGCTGTCTCTCCAAGTGAAACCCCTCCAGCCCCACACATCCCCAGGGCACACTCTACCTCCTCCTGCTGGGCCACGCTCCAGGAGGAAGCAGAGTGAAGCCCTGGCAGCCTTCCCCAGACCTCTGTGGAGGTGTCACAGCTCCTATCACAGTGCAGCTGGTGAGAATCATCCTGCCCCTAATGGACAGGCTCCAACAGCCAGGAGTGAAACCTGGACTGGTTTACCCAGTTGATGTATTAGCAGAGCTCCTAACAGATCTATAATTCATCCTCAGCCCAGACTTTATTCACTGTAATTACATCTTTAATTAGGATTTTAATGGCTCATTGTTCACAAACAATGATGAATAGGAGTTTTAAAACAAAAATATATATATCTCTGTTCTGGGCGAGCTGTGAGTAAGAGTCCGTCAGGGGCCCCACTCCTCCCTCACACTTGATTTTTGGTTCATCTTTTCCCTGCATTTTGTAAAGAGGTCCAGCCAGCCCTGTTTCAGGCAACTGGGACCCCAGGCATGTCACCATATCAAAAACAATCCCTTGCCAGATTCCTGTGTGTTTTGGAAGGTACTCTGGACCTCGGATCTTGCCCCCCAGCACAGGGACAGTCCTGGGACCCAGGACTTCTGGCTCAGTGACACTTGGCTGGAGAGGCTAAGTCCTTCTAGAAGAAATAGCCACAACCTGGGTCCAGTTTTCAGACCACTTACAAGTTGGCTTGGGAAACCACCTCCATCCATTCTGGGTTTTTTCACTCTGCATGGGAAAAGCAGGTTGGAAAATGGCATTTCTGTGTCCTGAGGGAGATTGTGATGCTCAGAAAAGTGGTTGCTTCTTTCCTCCCTGAATCAGCCAGAGGAGCAACAGAAGCTGGATGATAGAAGGAAGTTTTCTAAAGTCTTTTGATCAAGGGAGTCTGGAAAGGGCATTATGGAGGGTGCCAGGAAGATGGTTCTCTATGCCTGTGATCTCCATGAGATTTAATATATCAGCATTTAGAAACATTTTTGGAAAATGAGGATCCACATGAAATGTTCCACCTTTATTTTGACTCAGTCAGAAACTTTCCAGTCATGCAACCTGGGGAACTGGCCTGAGCACCCAACAGTGTGCCAGTGTGAATGTCAGGGGACATCACATCACCCCCCACCAGACATATCCCAAGGGTATGGACCAAGGGTAGGACACTGCTCCACCACTCCCTGTCTCCTCCAGCTCTCCCAGCACCACCAGTATGAACCATGAGCCTTGCTGGGCTCCAGCCCTTTGGCCACAGGACTGAGGTGGGCAGAACCTGTTGACCCCAGGGGTACCTGAGTCACCCTGTCCTCCATACCCTCGATGTGTCCCCTCCCTCTGCAGCTGGTGTTCCCTTCCTGATGACAGCTGAGCTCTTCACGCAGTCCCACCGCCCGGCTGCCTACATTGTGGGGGGCTCTCTCAACTGGCTCTGCAACTTCACCGTCGGCTTCATCTTCCCCTTCCTGCAGGTACCAGTCCAGAGGGGCTCTGGGGGATGGAGGGAACGGACACAGCCCTGCTGTTCTCCCAGGATGGGGTGCCAAGGCAGGGATGCCTGTGCTCTTGGCTCAGCTCAGTGCTGGAGAGAGCCAGCCCAGGGCTGGGTGTCTCTGCCTCGTGCCATGCCCAGTTTGGGAATGCCTGGCAGTGTCTCTGCCTCATCCTGCTCTTGTCCCCAGATGTCAGCTGGTGCCTTTTGCTACCTGGTTTTCTGTGGTGTCTGCCTGCTGGTGGCCCTGTATGTCTACCTTGTCATCCCTGAGACCAAGAACAAGACCTTCATGGAGATCAGCCACATCTTTGCCACGCGCCGCTCCGTGCTGTCCATGCCAGCCCAGCTCATTGGCATGATGAAGCTCAATGGCTACGGGGCATTGGAGAGCAGCTCCCTGGAGGGCTCAGGCTCCAGCCTGCCCTGATCTCAGTGGGCTGATGGGGATGGGGATGGGGAGGAGGCTCAGGGCTGGGGAAGGGTGTGGGGGCCAATTTGTTCCAACCTGGTCATCTCTGGGTCTCCCAGGACATCTCTCCATGGCACGGTCTGGGCCCAGGATGAGCCCCATTGATGCACCAAGGTTGCACTGACTGCTGGGCATGATCCCCATGCTGGAAGAGATGCTCCCACAGAGACAAGGGGACCTCCTGAACCAGGGGGTTCTCATTGCTCCTGGGTGTGGGGCCTTGGCAAGGGCTTCTGGCATGAGCTGTTTAATAAAGAGCATTGCCGCCAGAGTCATTATTTGGCAAGTTTAGCCTGGAATGGCAGCAAGCAGGAAGGTGCTGGAATGGGCAGGTGCTTCTCCGGCACCAGGGAAGAGCAGAATGGGAAGAGGAGCTTGTCCTCCTCCCCCCTGTGACTGACTGGAAAGGTCAAAGTGACCCCACATTTTCTAGGAAAGGTGGTCAGGATGGTTCCCAGGCTCTTGCATCTCACCCCAAGTCGGTCATGCAAAGCTGGAGGCTGTTGCAGAAGGGACATGGAGCAGCTCTGAGCTGGGGGGGACTGTCCAGCCACTGTGCCCCTCCAGAAGCTGCTGGAAGCCCTTGGTGCCTGGCCTCGTGTGCTGGCCCCACAGAGTGCTCCCATGGGGACTCTGCGCACTCCCAAACTCCCTGGAGGACAAAGGATCCAGGATAAACCCTCATCCCCTTACTGCACCCTGTGAATTGCTGACCCCAAGTGCTCTCCAAGCACAACCTCTCCCATGTCTCTGCCCTGAATCCTGGGGGCTGTTTTTGGAGGGAGAGGCTGTCCTGTGTCCCAGGACCCCCCACAGCAGCTCCCACAAATACCATGGTAAACCATGGGGTTCCTAGACCTGCCAGGAGCTGTCATTTGCAGGAAAGCAACACCATTTTGTTCCGGTGAGAGATAAGCCCAGGTGGGGGGGAAGGGCTGTGTGGCCAAAACACTCTCATGCCAGCACGAACATCATCTTGTTGCAAATAATTTAGCCCTTTTTATTTTTTTTCCCCCAGTTTCCCTCCCCATGGCAGGTCCACAGCTTGGTGTTTGGCGTTTGTGGTCACTTAGTGAGGAGCCCACCCTTCCTGCGTCCCTTGGCAAAGCCTCAGGGCGCTGCTGGGTGTGTGTGGGTGCTGGACCCGTGGGGACAGGGCCACACTGGGTCCCCAGTGCCTGCTCCCATCCTGAGCCAGCAGCCGGGGGCTCTGAGCATGCTGGGCTGTTCAGGACAGCAGTGAGAGCAGGGTCAGGCTCTGCAGCCCCGGCGCTCCCCGCCCGCCTCCCCCGCTCCCGGCAGCAGAACAGAGCGGTAAATATGTGCAGCATTACATATGTATAATGGAGTGTAAATAACCCCAAAAAGTGCATTGTAAATAGACTCCAAGTTTATCCTTTATTAATGAGGCACTGAGTGCCCTGCTGTTTTAGAGCAGCGAGACTTTGATAATATCAAAACCTAAATTACACTTGTGTCTCTCATTCCCAGCAAACGACAGCATCATTTCAGGCCTCTTTGCCACTTGTATTTATTTATTCTGGTATTTATCTATCTCTCCCACCCAGCATGTGGGGCAGCTTGGAGGATGCCCCCTGCCCTCCATGTGAGGGCAATGGCCCCCCTGGGACCAGCCCCCCATTCCTGGCGTCCTGGCATAGCCAAGGAGTGGGAATGTTGCCTCATGGCCAAGGACTGCTCTAAGTGGCCAGTGAGATGGGGTAGACCTGGGAAATGTGGGGTCAGGACCCATTTCTGTCAGGGTTTTAGATGCCACCAGAGCCAGAAGTGCCCTCTCTCCAAGGACTGGGGGTCACTGGAAAAATTCTATGGTGCTTTCTGGAAGTATTGTTCCTGGGGACTTGTTTGAGGGTACCATGTCAAGGACGTCCTCTTTTCCATCAGGGCCTGGGGGTGAGGAACCCCCATGCTCATGGAACACTGGCAACTCATCAGTTTTTTCTGAGGCTATTGGGGCAAGGGGTTTTTTCTTTTTTGGTTGTAGTTCAAACTGCCCCATGCCACTGACCTTTTACTCTTACAAAAGAGGGATTTGGGCTTCCTCTCTGCGTATCTTGCCAGGCAGGCATTCCCAGCTCCTCCACTGCAGGCTTCTCAGGAAGGATATGGCTGGGTGAGCTCTGAGCTGCTTTTCCTTGTCCAAAGCTGCTTCCCCACGTTGAAATCCAGCTCCCTGGATTGAGGCCTCCAAAAGCACTGGTTCTGTCTGGTGAGGATAAGGCTGTATTCTCTAGTAGTGTCCAAGCAGACCTTGAATAAGTGGAGAAGGTGCCAAGAAGAGTCTGAGAAATTACTTGGACAGCTGGAAATGCTGCTGATCCTCTTAAGGTTTGCAGAAACAAAGATGAAGGTGGCTCTCTCCAAATGCACAAGTGCCTTCTCCTGGTGTGCCCAGTGCCAAAGGCTGGGTGGGTTCAAGGCTGAGGTATTCACATGGAGGCTGGGGCTCAGCCCTGGACAATGTGGAATGGGAGAGAAGAGGGTTCAAACTCTCCAGATGCTTTGAATGGTCCTCAAGGAAATGCTCATGGCCCATCACTGGAAATGTGCAGATCCTCCATGAAGCTCTCTAGGCTTGAGCTCACCTGGCTCAAGGTGAATGGTCACATCCCAACTGGAAAGCTGATTGAGGCTTGCTGGAGACACCCTGGTGTCCCTGTGCAATCTCTGGGGATTAGTGAGGCCACAAGTGACCTCAGAGCGTGGTCAGACAAGCCATGGAGCTCTCACACTGCCAGTGCCCTCAGTCCCTATGGCTCCAGCAGAGGTGGGCTCCAGGAGGAGGGATCCTGGGGATCCACCAAGCCTTTGAGGCTGATCCCTTCTCACACTGGTTTCACCAGGTGTTCTAACAGCAATCTATCCCTGTCACCAGCACGGGGATGTCTTCACTCCCCACAAATCTCACCTGACTGCAGAGCTCCACCAGGGACCAGTTTTGACTGAGGGAGGTTCCTGTGTGCTCCACCTCCTCTCATATTCCATGTGGGAAAAGCAGTGCTGGGGCAGCACCCTGTTGCCCCAGAGAGTTTGGTGTGGAATTTGTCCCTGCCTCTTGTCTCATTAAGGCTGTCCATGCTCCCAGCTTAGCAGCCATGGGAGAAGGGTGCTGGACACAGGGAGCATTGCCTGGGGTCAGCTGGGTTTGGAAATAGACCCCGTGTTTGCAGCCTCTGCCCTGGGTGTATTTGAGGGGGTCAGGGACTGATTCAGGGACTTGGAGATGGATGAGAGGCTTCACCTGACCCTGCAATCCATGCCTGCAATCATGCCTGGGAAGCCAACCATGTCCTGGGCTGCATCACAGGAGGTCTGACCCACAGGTCAAGGGGTTCTGTCCCTCTAGTGATTCCAGGCTGGAGTACTGTGTCCACCTCTGGGGTCTCAGCACGGGAAGGACATGGGCCTGCTGGAACAAGTCCAGAGGAGGCCATGAAGATGCTCAGAGTGCTGGAGCACCTCTCCTATGAAGACAGGCTGAGATGGCTGAGGTTGTTTAGCCAGAAGCAGAGAAGGCTCTGGGGAGGTTTCACTGCAAGAGGCTGCAAAAGGCCTGCAAGAAATTGGGAAGGGACTTGGTAGAACTGCATGTAGTGATAGGATAAGGGAGAATTGTTTAAACTGACAAAAAGCAGGTTTAGATCAGATATTAGTGAGAAATTCTTGAGTGTGAGAGTGGTGAGGCACTGGAACAGGTTGCCCAGAGAAGCAGTGGATGCCCCATGCCTGGAAGTGTTCAAGGCCAAGTTGGCCAAGTGGCTGCCATGGACCCATGGGCACTGCTCACATAAAAACTGCCAGGATACAAATCCCCCAGAGGGAAAAGATTGCATACTCAAAATTAGGACACCCCCCCTAAATGGTGAAAATTCCTCTCCTGTTTTGACATAGCAGAGAAATATTTCAGCACCATCCCAGGGCATCTTCTACCTGGGAAGGGTGATTTCATTAAGGAATGGTTCCTCTTGGAGCCTTCTTTTGTTTCTCCTTTGCCTGGTGGTGTCAGGAGTTTCCCAGGGAGTGGAACAAGCACACGGAGGCAGTGTAGGTGTGTCCATTGCAGGTGTCACAGCCCCATGGACACTTTTGTGCTATGATAAATTTGGCTCCCTCGTGGCTGAAAGTCATCCCCCAGCGGAGACCCAGGCTGAGAGCACAGCTCTCACCTCCTTAAAGTGCAGAGCCAGGTCCAGCCTGCAGTTCTCATGGACTCTGACCAAGAGGCTTTCTGCAGGCAAAAATATAAAATGGGTGGGGTTTTCTTCTGTGTTCTGGGTAACAGGCACTCAGCTGAAACCCAGCACTTCACCGAGGGGTGGAGAACAATGATTTGGATATTTTAAAAGCCTAAAATATTTCTCCGGCACCAACAATACCCACTCAACTTCAGAAAAAAACATATATTAATGAAAAATATTTACAGTTGGGTGCGGGAAAGTGTTTCTTACCCTGTGAGAAATATAATAATTCTGCATGGATGCCTGCAGGCCCGTGGCTGGTGCTCTGCAGATCTCTGCAGCAACTGTGGGGCGCCAGGACGGGCCCGGGCCGGGTGGCCGGAGCGAGGGTGCCCGGCGGAGGGTGCACACCAGCAGATGGCACTCCCAGAATTTATTGCTACAGCAAGCTGCCTCTCGGAGAGCAGTCATGTAGGAGATGTCCTATTATATGGGCAGTTGACTTTAATAGTCATTGTGTGCTTAAAGCACAGCAAAACAACAGTGGGAAAAAAAAAAAATCCCCACTCCACTTGGATGGCCCTTTTCCCCCCAGCCCTGCTAGTCTATTTGTACAGTAAATTAAAAATATGAATCACTTCTCTCTACTGCCTCCCCAAACACTCATCCTGTCAGGCTCTGTGTTGTCTTCATTTGTATTACCTTAATTTAATGTTAATTATGTTCTTCATTTACAAAGAACAAGCATTTACACTCCCTGTCTGGGGATTTTCCACACTCGCGGTCTCCACAGACGGGAGAAGGGAGCGGGAGGAAGGAGCGGGGCCGGGAGGAGCCGCTCCCGGACGGGGGCGCGAACGGGGCTGCCCCGCCCGGCGGGCCGGTGGCGATCAGCGCTATTGCCTTTCGATTTATGAAACCGTATCGCTGCCTGTGCTTAAATCCCCCCAATAAATCCTTTTTAAAAGGTCCTCGGCCAATGCAGGGCAGTGATTTATGGCGGGGAGCTGTAGTGGAGGGAGGTTTGGTGCCAGGGTTTGCTGCCGGGGGTGTTGGGGATGTCACAGGGCTGGGAGCCTGAACACTGCTGGGCAGTCCTAAGAAAATTTCCTGCAGACTTTCCTTTTCCCTGATGTCTGCAGACTTGCTGGATGTTGCTGGTGATGGGATGACCCGTTTGATGTGGATGATTCACAACGTGGATGAGCACTGCAAATCCTTGCTCCATGCCTCAGTGTCCCCACCAGCACCTGGAGAAAGCCACCCCCTCGCAGCTCTACCTATGCTCAGGGATCACCAGTGAGCCAAAGGTTGGGGTGCACTTACAGAAATGACTGATGGGGATGTGTGTGCAGCAGTGTGTGTTCATGTGCACACACATAAAGGACCCAGGTCTCTAAAAACACCCCACACCTCATCCCTAACCTGACTTTCTCACGCACAGAGCCTGTGACTGGAACAAGGAAGGACGGAAGAGAAGAAAAAGAAGAAAAACAATTAAAGAAAAAGTCGTGAGCTTTCCTGGGCTATGGGACGTGTTTCTCTTCACAGGCTGCCCTTGACCATCCCTGGGATGGGGGACATGGGGGTGAAGGCTCTGTGCAGCCACATTTTCACAGCGTGCGCCCTCTGTCTGCACTCAACAGGGCTTCAGCGCTGCCCACGCCTGCCTGAGCCCTGCCATGGCCTGTTCTTCTAGCACTGTGTCCAGCCACAGGTTGGGAACATCAGGAGATTTTCCCAGGGATCCTGAGGATGGGATTTGAGCAAAGGAAGCAGCATCTTTGGTCTCATTTGTGTAAGAACTCCTGGAGTCATACTTTGCAGTGCAAATTGGGGTTGTACCAGTACATCATGGGAGCTGGGTAGAACTGACTGAGATGCCCATCCCCAAATCTTTAAAAACCCCCCAAAAAATTAAAAAAAAAAAAAAAAAAGAAAAAAAAAAAAAAGTGGCCCACCAAGCCTTCCTGTTCTGTATGACACAGGAACCCCAGAAAAGTCCAGAAAACAAACTCCCACTGCCAGGAAACCCCAAGATACCACACACCCACTCCTCCACCCACCACCACCCATTTCCATAGCAACAGCCACATATTCTGGGGTGGAGACCTGAGCCCCCTTGTCACTAAATGGCCTCAGGACCAGGGCAGGTCTCCTCTCTGGTTGCTTAGGGGGCACATCTCAGGTTTGACCCTCTAGATTTCTGCCACGAGTGCACCTTGCAGCTGCAGAGCCCTGTCCCAAACCCTGTTTGCAGGGGCTGCAGCCCCACAGCCCATCCCACACCCCACTCCTGCCTTTGGCCAGCTATGGAGCAACCCCACTGCAGGGTTTCCTTCCCTCTACCTCACCCTTCTGCCAGGTAGATTTGAGGCCACTCACTCCATGACAGAAGTGGCTCCACTGTTCCCGGTGGGACACACACGGCCCCGCTCCAGGGGGATGACAATCTCCTCCATCCTCCACTGGCCATGCCTGCGCCCTCCCCACGTGCTCCCATGTGCTCTCCCTTATTAACAATGACCTTTCCACCGTGCTCACCGCTGATTCCCCAGTCCCAAATATCTTTTAAATGGGTTTCAGGAGCTGATGTGAGCTCCGTTAAAAGGCCACCGCGCCGCACCCGCCCCGCGCCGCGCCCTCCGCGCCACGGCCCCCCGTCCCCACGCAGTGCCACCCGCACACGCACTCACACTCTCACACTCTCACACTCTCACACTAACATTTTAATTAATGAAAACCCCCTTTTTTTTCCCCCCTCCCCTCCTAAGCGCTTTAATGTGTGTTTGCAGCCCGGCTGATCCCCACAGCCATGGAAATATTAGGTTGACGGATGTGGTCTGTCGCCAGCGCTCCCTCAACGGGTCTGCCTGTCAGCTCGGCGATGATGACATTAACACGGGAAGAAAGTGATGACAAATGCCCGTTATCAGGGAACGAGGCCTGTGACAAATCGCACGGCGCCTCGCGAGCAGCCCCATTACGCTGTAATAAAAAAAGATGGATGGCTCAGCGCACCGGGGCCCCGCGCTAATGCGATTTCGCCTGGTCTCTCCGGGTTCTAATTAAGGCAGAAAACGGAGAATGAACAGGAGTCCCTGGTGCCCGGCTCCCACCTAGTCCCCCCCTCCAACGCCCCACGGTGACGGGCACTCGCCCTCAGGGACGGTGTCCCCCAGCTGCCCTGGTGGCCCAGAGCCGTGGGACAGGGCTCTGGTGGGGATGCAGATGGACACGGAGTGCAGATGTCTGGGGTGTGCAGGGTGGCTGGGCATCCCTCAGCCTGTGCCTGCCCCTCTTGCCTCTGCCAGGTGGGCTCAAGGTTCCCCCGGCCGGGGCGAAGGGAGGAGGGGGGACACGGCCACCGTCAAATGCGTCACTCGGAGACAAATGTCACCTCCACCATCTGCTGCAGCGTGTGAACGGCGGGGGAGCCGCGCGGCAGAGGGGGACGGGCGGGACAGCGTCACCCTGGGAACAGGCTGTGGAGCAGGGACACCAACGCTGGCCTGTGGGGACACAGAGGGGGTGGCCAGTGACGGGGCTGACCGGGGTCCCTGGGATGCTCACGGGAAGCAGTGATTGGTTTTTGGACGGGAGTGGGAGAAGGCAGCTGTGGGGGGGTCAGTCCCTCCAGGAGTCCTGTGTGTCCACAGCCACTGAGCACACCGATGGCTGTGCCCTAGGGGACAAGGACACGACCACAGCTGCCTCTGAGGTGGGAGCACCTGCTGGGGGAAAGGAGGAGTCAGCCCCTGACAGGGCGCACAGTGGGGATAAACACCCCACAACATGATGGGGTGCCCAAACTGTGCAGGCAGGCACTTTCCCCGCTGTCCCCACACCTCCCCACTGCCACCCAGCTGCCTGCACACCCCTCACCCCCTCCCAGCTCCCCAGCAAGGAGGTAGGTCTGGTCCCCCTCTCCAGCTCTGCCCACCCACATCCCCAGCCTCCTTGGGCGCTTTCACCTGGAGAGAGAGATGTGCAAGTGACAGCTCATTGCCTGTCCTCTCCCCAGAGATCTGAAGAGCACTCACAGACATGAGTCAGACTTGTGGAGTGTCTCAGTGGGCTGTGGAGACACCCAACAGCACCCCCAGTCCAGCTCCTGAGAGAGGAGCAGTGGCACTGCCACCAGGGCCCCTCTGCGGGCCTGGACCCATCCCTGACTGCACCTTGCAGATGTGCTGAGGGGCCACACCAATGGAGTTCTCCCATCTTTTCTATATGCAGGGAAAAGCCAGCCCCCACCAGACCTGATGAGGGTGGTGCCAAGGGGATGCAGCCCCCCACACACCCTACACCCCACAGGATAGCACAGAGCAGCATCTCCTGCTGCAGGTCCTGGCCACATCCAGCACGTATTTACCTCATGCCAGGCAGCCTGCAGGCTCATGTTCTCCATTTATTTATCTTTGTGCCATACATCTTCATAATTCCAGGTAGGACACAGCAAGGTATGGGAAGCAAGTGGCACAGGGACCTGTCAGGGAATGTCCCTGTCCTTGGGTGATGGAGGAGGAGGCTGGGACAGAGGCTGGGAATCACATTGTGCTGCTCTGAACATGCTTTTGAAAGTGCTTTTCCTTTTCTGGAGAGCTAGGTTTGTTCAGGAAAGATCCCTGAATGATTCCTGTCATGTCCTGGGGGATTTATTGGTCATTTCAGGAAGTTTTTTAAGGCTTACACTTATTACAGCTCCCCATGCTCCTTTCACCTGCCCAGGCCTTCAAAGAGGCTTTGACAAACTTGAAATATTGCTGGAGCAAAACTGATCCCAAATGGCGACCACTGTCAGTGGGAGCATCCCAGCTCTGTTGTAAAAGCTGCTAATCTGAAGCCAGACTCACCTATCTGTTGCCATCAACTTTTGTATCCCAGATCTAATTTTAGACCTATTCGGAGTGAGAGCTGAGAAAAGTCTTCCAACAGCTTCTTCTGGATGAAACTCAGCCTCTGGTGCTGCCTAGCAGCCTAGATTAAACCTGCTCTCCTGGATCCAGCTGCAAATGTAAGTGCAGAGGCCATGGAAATTATTTTGAACAAATCACCTTTGCTGAGAGCCAGCTGGGAATGCACCAGGTCCCTGTTTTTGCAGCAGGTTCAACCAGGGGACTTGCTTCCCCAGCTGGGAAAGCTTTGGATGCTGCACTGGACCTGTCAGAGGCCAGAGCTCAAGGGTGATGCTGAAGCATTGGCTCAAGCTGCTGCTGCCTGAACCCAGCTTAGCCCTAGGAAGGACCCTAAAAAAGATAAATCACCCCTGTAACATTGCAAAAGCAACCTACAATGGGGTCATGTGGAGGATTTGACAAACCTGTTGGGGAGGGGTTGCTCAGAAGGATGGGAGCTCTCACTGCAGCCTTGCAGAGCCAGTAACACTCCTAGAAATGTGTGCTAGCAGGTGGGAAGCACAAGCTGCAGTCTGGACACCAGCACAGCCTTCAGTGTGTGACCAGCAGCAGGAGCCTGGCAGGACTGTGACACATCCTCTGCACCTGTGGGATGGCCAGGCAGGGCCAGGAGGGGCCCACAGAGTCCTGCCTGCCCTGCCAGGGTGTTGTTGCTGTTCACCAAAAATGAGCCCATCCCAGCACAGGCAGGCAGATACAGCTTGTCCCTGGGAAAGTCCTAATGCCCTGCTCAGATTTGTTTTGCTGCTCTCCCCCTTCCCAAGCAGAGAGCAAAAGCAGGGTGGCAGCAAAAGTGTTCTCCCTTACTGCTGGACAGAGGGGAGCTCAATGTGTGGCCAGGAGTGGCATTGGGTGCCTTTTATTGCACCCCCAAGGGCTCCCCTCAACCAGCTGAGATCACCCAGGCTGGCAGGTCAGGCTAGCACCATGCTAGGGTGTAGAACAGCTGCTGGGTGGGCATGAATATCCAGGTTTACAGCCATGGTCAGGTCTCACCTCAGCAGTTGGTGCAGGCAGGGATGGGGATGGCAGCTGATGTAGCTGTCCCCAGAGCTCAGCTCCCATAGCCTGGCTGGATGCTGGGCTGGTCATCCACAAACAGGGCTCACTGCCAAAGCACACAGGGAGTGTGCTGAGGTGGGGCTGAGTGACACAGGGACCGTGCACACTGGGGGACTGGGACCTGGAGCTAAACCTCTCACAAGGAGCAGGAGGGAGCACCCCCACAGGAGGTTTCTGCACCCCAAGGCTCATGGATCAAGCAGAAAGTGAGAGCCACAGACCAAAGGGGACGTTTCAGGCCTCCAGCAGTGGCACTGCCCTCTGCTGTACCTGCATCAGGTCCTCCTGGCTCCTCACCCTGAGTCCTGGGCAGGAGCTGGGCTCAGACACCTGGTGCCCTCCCTGGCTCTGCAGTTGATGTTCATGAAACCATCAGTCCATGTGTGCTTCAGTTTCCCCCACAAGGAGCCCTTCTCCAGGCTTGATACCACTGACCAGAGCATCCTGTGGTAAAAACAGAAGGAGAGTGTGGTGAGAAAGAGAGTTCAGGAGCAGGGGATGGGGTGGGGGGGTACACTGGCAGCTACACCTGCTTCACCCCTGCTGTTCACTGCTCTGGGCAGCTGTGCTGCTGGAACTGGGATCCTCAGCACCCCCTGTTCTGCATCCCCCCTGCCTGACCCACACCAGCCACTTCACTTCAGCTGTAGCTCCACTGACCTGCCATTAGTTATGATGCCTGAGCCCAAGCAGGAGGTCAGCCAGGCTGGCCCAGACATAAATCAGCTCCCTATGGGCAAGGAGACTTGGGGACAGCAGTGACAAGTGCCCACCAGTGCTGTAGGACCCTCCCACCCTGGCCCTGGGATGATTCCCAGGGATGGAGGCCTTACCCCCATCACATCCAGCCAGGATCCCTGGGGACCCTGCTGTCCCACCAGCAGCTCCTCAGGGTGAGCAAGGGGCTGTGCCACAGAGAGAGGCAATGAAACACCGGGGCTGAGACCCTAAAAGCCCAAAAAGGGCATTGAGGGCCAGCTCAGCAAGTGTCCACCACAGAGCTGGGCACCCAGAGGGTTGATGTGATGAGAGGTGACACCACGGGGCTGAGGGCACAGTCCGCAGGCTGGGGCACCTCCCGCTGCCCTGCTAGGGGAGGCTCTGGGTGAAGAGGGATTTCTCTGCCGCTTTGGGGCTCCCTGAGCGGCCCAGCCCAGCCCAGCCCTGCCCGGGCTCCCTGTGCCTGCCCGCGCTGCCATCCCCGGTCCTCCAGCTCCCTCTGCTGCCGGCCGGACGGCGGCTGATGGAGCCGGCCGGATCCGCGTCTCAGCCGCCCCAGGTCCCCAGCAAGGTCTCCAGCCACGGAGGACAGGGCACCAGCATCTCCCACAATTCCCCGATCCGCTCACCTGGAGAAGGGTGCGGGCAGAGGATGCGCCCGGCAGGCTGCGGGAAACGTGGGACAGCAGCCCCACACAGCCCCGGCGGGGCTTGCCAGGACCAGTAGGTGGCTGCAGACCCTGGAGATCCCTTGGAGAGATGGACTGTGGCAAGATCTCAGCCTCACCACTGGACTGACTCCACGCCGAGACTGCAGCTCCAAAGTGCAGGCATTTGCAAACGGGTCCTTCCAGCTTAGGTGATTCCTTTTCTCTGTGTAGACAAGTGTGTTCATGCCATGCACACTGCAAGTGTCAGGAGCTGCTCAGCAGCCAGTCTGTTTCTTTTCAAAACTTGACATAAGCAGGTAAATTATCCCCAAGTAACACATTTACCACGAGAGGAAAAATGTCGGTGCTGCTGCTGCTGCCACCAAAGCAGGAGCTCCTGCCTCCCATTCCCCACGGTGACGGGGAGCCTGAGTTATGGCCCTGTTGGAGAGACAGCAGGGTTGTAAATGCCTCTGTTTGTGCTGTTTCCAGCCCAACCAGAGCCCATTGATCACTGGGACAGGAGTGAAGCCAGCAAAGAGAAGCAGGAGCTGGGATGGTGGAGACATGCAGCCAGAGCCATGCCAGGAGCTGGACATGTCCAGGGATGCTTGGATCTGACCTTCTGTGTTCTTCTGCCTCTGTGAGACCCCTGGTCTAAGGACACAGACTGCTTCTTTCACCCCTTGGACAAGCTCATTTGCTTGGCCAGCAACTGCAAAGGGATTTAAGTCAGGAGTCTACAGCAATACAGAGGAAGGTCCCTATGCCAGTGTGGTGCAAGCACAGAGCCTTATGGCACACATATTTGGTGTGAAAAAAGGCTGGTTTGGGGGTGAGGACTGACCCTTTACTTGGCCACAACTCACAGCCATTAAATGCTACCAAGGATGCTGAGGAACTGGGATGTTATTTGCACCCAGAGAAAAAGACACCCTGCCCAAAGGAAAAACAGCCTCGGGAAATGCAAGGAGAGAAACTGAGGCACAGAGGTCCCATGTGGCGTGCAGAGACATCCTGGGTTTCAGCCAGGGCCTCAGCATGGGGGAATCCTTTTACAGCCTCAAGCATTTGCTGTAGCACAGCCAGTGCTGAGATTCAACCTGAGCAAACACAAACTGCTCTGAGTGAGCTTCCCCCAGGCAGGCAAAGGAGGAGCCCTGTGCCATGTCTGACCTGCACCTGGGCCCACTGGGGACTCACAGCCCCCATGCTGCAGCAGCCCTGCAGCAGCTGCCCTGCAGTGACTGAACCATGGGACTGGGCAGGCACGGGGGTTGTGTTGGAGACAGCCCCCCAAAAACACATTCCCTGGAAGGGGGTGACATGACACTGACACAGCCAGGCACATGAGAGCCAGGGTGATCTAGGCACATGGCTGCTGCCCCCATGGCAAAGGCACTCTCTGCTACCCTGGGCCGTGCACAGAGTTGGGTGGCTTCAAACAGAGGTTAGGGACGGCCAAGGGGCTGTGTAGAATCAGGACATTCTGAGATCCTACAAGGCAGGCTGTTTCCTATAGCCCAGGCTGCAGGGAGCAAGGGAAGGTGGCAGCAGGCCCGTCCCAGCTGCACCATCTCTGCTGAGCCATGGGGAAAGCCATTTGTCTACCAAGCATGAAGCCCCTGTGCAGACCACTCCCATGGGATTGGGGTCACAGTCCCTTCACCAGATGGGGGGGATGATTCCGAGGGAGCACTGATTCCTAGCTTTGAGACACAGGCTCATGCAGACCACAAGACACTGCCATGGCATCCTCTACAGAACATGGCCCAGCATCCTGCCACGTACCCATGCCATGTTCCCATCAGGGCAGCTCTGCCATCACCCAGCTGGATCTTATTCCAGACAGAGGAAACTGCTGGAAACAGGGACTGCAATACAAACCATCACAGCGGGACCTGATGCATGCCCTGCTGCATTCCTTGCTCCTGCTGCCCACTGGCTGCCCAGGCAGGGCTCACTCTGCACCCACTGGCCCTGAGGATGCCCTGCAGGGTGCTCTGCCCTCCAGGCCTTCTCCAGCCAGGCTTCCCCAGCAGCCCTTCCCTGACGCTCCGCACCGCGCCGACGTCACCCCGGCCATCAATAGCGCTTGGTTAATTAATTTGATGGGAACAGCAGGGACCACACTTTGCATTTAGTGAACTTCTGAGAACTTCCAACCTCATCTTCATAATTGGCCTCATAAATTCGAGGAAAGAGAGAAATCAGCAAAGCCAGAGCAGCGCGGGAGGCAGGAGAGGCCCTGCACGCGGGAGGGCGGGCGAGTGCGTGAGAAGTGACTCTATTTGGTGTCCTTATTTAATTTTATTGCACAGATCCATCTTCGCCCGCCCCCTCCCTGCCTAGCCCTCTCTCTCCCGCTCTCCCTGCTGAGTTCACCTAATCATGATAAATTCATATTCATTTCCCTGCCTGCTCCGACGGGGGGAGCAGCAGCTCCCCTACATTCGCCCAGCCATGCTGCCATTAGCAAATATTTACTCATGAACACAAAGTGCCAGAGTTGGAGGCCAAACTACCCTCCCTGCACACCCTTCCCCCAGCTCCCTTCCAGGATGAGCAGGAAACTAAGGATGGGTGTCCTTCCCACAGGGTAGGGAGCAGGGTGGGAAGGGCTGCCTAACACCCAGAGCTTTTTCTTTGTCCAGAGCTTTTCTTCCTTTTCAATGAGGGAGGCAGAGAGATGCTTGTTGGGGGGACAGGAATTGCCTGAGACCCCAATCCAGACTCACCTTCAGGGTACAGGGATGGCAGAGTGGGAGCAAGGGGCTCTGTGGCAGAACCTGAGGGCCTATCCCAGCTCCACGACTTTCCACTCATTATCTAAGTGCTGCTGCTTTTTGTTTTATTTTTAATTTTCAGGATGATCAGACTCACAGCCAGGGAGAGCAGGAGGGGGTGTGCTGGGCAGGGGGGAATAGCTGAAGCCCCTTCCTGGGAAGCAGAAACCAGGCAAGACCTCGTTAGAGATGCCTAAAACCATGTTTGCTCTCCCTGCCTGCACTGATCCTGGGGACTCAGCACCCACCTCTTCCCAAACTCCCCAGGACCCCATCCCTTGTACCTTCTTGCCTAGTGGGGCATGCTGTGGTTTAGAAGAGGCAGGAGGTGGGCGGTGATAAGGGAGTGGTGAGTGATTAGAGGTACAGAGAGGAGCATGTGTGGGGCAGCTCTGTCCCCTCTGCCCAGGGCAGGGCTGACTCACAGTGGCACAGCCCAGCCCCTCATGTTTCTCCCCTTGCACCAGGATAAGGGAGAAGCAACATCCAGGAAGGTCACCCTCCAGCTGCTCTGGACAAGCTCCTTGTGCTCCTTCACCTCCTGCCCCTTTCAATCCCATACCTACACCCAGGAGAAGTGGTCCTTATCCATCCTTGGCCCACCTGGCTGCAGTTAGCCACATGAGGGCCCTCTGCCCCCTCCAAAGCTCCTGGGCAGGGATTTGTGGGCTGGGAGGGGACAGACAGACATCAGGCTCATTCCCTCACAGAGCAGGGGACCGGTGGGATTTCTGCCCCAGTGGCCTCTACATGACACATATGTACTAGGGCCACACCCCTGGCATTTCCCAAGGGGTTGGGCACAAAGTCTTGCTCCTGTGGAGCCCTGCTTCCATGCATCCCCACATCCAGCCTCTCCCTAAATAAAAGCAGGACAAATAACAGGGTCAGGTGCTGCTGCAGCACCCCTTTTTCTGCCTGGGTGTGAACTGTGGCCCTGGAGGAGGAGTGACAAAGGGGAAGGAGTTGGGGGCCAGCAGTGCCTATTTCCCATACCACTACTGATGCCTTCAGCACATGGTCCCGCCGAGAAGCAGCCTCAGTGCTCCAGGAACAGCTTGCCCTGGCATCCAGGGCTGGAGGCAAACCTGTGCTCATCAAGGCACAAAGCTGAGCAGCCCTGCATTGTGCTCCCTGCCTCAGCCCAGGCAGAAAAAGGCCCGTGGCCTGTCAGACATAAGGCAGCCTCCCCATCCACCCTCCCTGAGGGACAGGACTGTCCCCAGCCCTGGACAAGGCCAGATGTGGTGCTGCCCAGCCAAAGCTGGCTGACTGTAAGGATGGGGACCCCTTTCCCTGGGCTGCACAGCCCTCCCCAGGCCAAACTGTTTTCCCTGGACCTGACAGGCCCCTGGTGTGAGGCTGCCTCCCTTCTGCTCCTGGATAACCCAGCTCAGTTCTGGCTGCTTCTGCCTCAGCAGCCCTTGTCCTTCTCCAGCTTCTCCATCTCTGTCGAGCTAATCATTCCTGCTGCTCATCTCCATGTGCACCCTTGGCTCCCAGGCTGTTCAGATTCCCCTTGGATAACAAAAGCATTTCCATGCTCAGGACCCTGAGCTGTGTTCCAGGCAGAGAACAGGAGACAGAACAGCAGCCAACTCCCACATGCCCTACTGTTTGAGGCATATGGAAAAGCTGACAGCAATCCTTTCCTGACTCCACACCTGAAGAAAGAGCTCAACCCAAGGTCCAGAGCTCAAGAATTCTGAGTCAGGGAACAGCCAATCCCAGCTCAGCCACATGGCCAGCTGGATGCCAGGACAGAGGATGGTGCCCAGCAGCTCCCTGCCCTGAGAGCCAGAAGTGTGGGTCCAACAGTGTGATGATCTCCACTGCGTGCTCTCCACCTCCACTGAAACCAGGGAAATGGACCAGCACAGGAGGAGCTCCTGGTAAGCCACAGGAGAAAGTCCCAACAGTCACAGTGCAGACTGCAAAAAGACAGAGATACCAAGGGAAAAGAGAGAAGGGATTTATTTATTTATTACACTTCAAATTTCAAAGCACCAAGACATGCCAAAAGACATTCATTTCCCCAGGTGTCCAGCAGAAAGGCTGGGTTGACAAATGCCACTGCTGGGGTGTGGGCCACCCTAGCAAAGCCCCAGCCCTGCTGGTGCCCAGCAGCCACAGGAACTGTGCAAACCCACCTGGTTTGTGCCTGCCTAGCAGCAAACATGCAGCCCTAACCCTAACCCTAACCCCATCACTGTACCTGATGGGGCCAGATCCCCCACAAGTGAGCAAGAGCCCCAGGGGCCTGGCACAGAAATGCCCACCATGGCACCTCTGCCAGGAGCAACCACTGCAACACCTGTAACAGACAGAGCACTCAATGTCTCTGGGAAATTCATCTCCACAATATAAAATAGTTGAGGTTTCCTGAGATATAAAATTCACTCCCATGGAACTGGTGGGACCAGCCACATGCACATGTATACAGACACACACACACTTTCCCTGATCAAAGACCAGATGACTCCATGGCTTCCACATAAAAAAGGGAGAAGGTTTTGCTTTGCCTGAGTTACAACTTAACTATCTCCTTGTGTTTCTCTCTGTCTCTATGCCTCCTACAGACAGACACACAGTCCTGCTGGGTTACATTCAGTGCCATTACATTCAAATCCTTCCCAAGCTGTGAGCTCTGCTCCAAGAAGAAAGGAGGTCTTGGGCCAGACCAGGGCTCTGAGTAAATCTGGAGGATCCTCAGAACACGAGGCTGGGAACAAGCAGGTACAGCACCTCAGGTCCCTATGTCTCTTTCAAGGCTTAGCGGGCACCAGGGAAAGCTGGTTGCAGTAACAGCAGCCTGGCCCTGTGCAATGGGAACCATCAAAGGACACATCAGCTCAGACAGAAGGACACAGCAGCAGCACAGGTTAACCCCTTGAGACTCCTGCAGTAGCAGCTGCCAGCACTAGTGAGGAGGAAGGCTTGTCACAGAACCAAGCTAGACCTCTGCTACCTTCATTCACAGCTCAGAACAGAAATTTCACAGTGTCAGTGCTCAGATACAGAGGAAGATGCATCCCACTTCCTTTGTTCCCAAGCACTGTCAGGGGCTGGATCACAAGGTTCCAAGGTTCTGCAACCCAATCTTCCAAAGCTGGGGAGAGGGGGACCAGGGTAGCTGATGAGCAGTGAGCCCTTTTGGTAGGCACACCAAGAGAGCACTTCCCTTTTGGTAGCCACACCAAGAGAGCACTTCCAGTGTGGTTCCAGCCCACAGCCTCTGCTGAGGAAGCCACAGAGCTCTGCCCAGCAGCCAGGCCTCACGCTTGCAAGGAGCCCCAGTTTGCTGGGAGATGTTCCTCAGCCTGCAGGCACCACAGAGCCTGTCCATCTCTGGGGAAACCAGATCCTTCAAAGCAGCAGCACAGCAGCAAGCCCAGGGTGACAAGCAGGCCTCACCAGTCCCGTTCGGAGGGCTCCCGGTAAGGCAGCCCCAGCTGAATGAAGACGTCTCTCTCGGTGGGGGTGGGCAGAGTGTGGCCAGGTGCCACCTTGGCACCGCCAGGGCCTCGCACCACGGCCGAGCTGAGCGCGTGCTCCGACAGGCTCATGCCCTTGGTCTTGGCCAGGGCGCGCATGGAGCGGTTGAAGTGAGCCGAGCCCGTGAAGTAGAGCAGGGCGCAGGCGAACTCCCGGTACGGCACCACGATGATGTCGAGCCGGCGGTGACGCCGCGCGGGCCCCGGCAGGCGGCACACGCCCAGGTACTTCTGCTGATCACCGTTGTCCTCCTGACTCACCAGGTCGTCTGTAAGGAAGCCTGGGAAAAGAGAATAGGCCAAGAGGAGCTCAGTGGTAGATGGACACCTCCATGCTGAACTCTCCACTGCCCAGAGAGCAGCAGAGGTGTCCCATAACGTGCTGTGGGACCCCAGGGATAACACGCTGAGCTGCAACAATATTCCCCCGTTAAAACTATAGCTGAGCCAGGTCCAGGGGCAGTAATTATAAGGACTAACAAGATGTCCCATCCTTGGGAGTAGTGATCATCTATCCTTCAATGAATGCCATCCACCTCATTGCCTCCTCGCCTTGGCCATTCTAAGAGCAACTTCCACGCCCTCTTACCGCTCCTGCGGAGGCTGCTGAGCAGCTTGCTGAACACCCCACGGTGAGACTGCCCATCCGGGTGAGTGACCAGCACATCCACATCTCCACACGTGGCCTTCCCCCGACGGTAGGAGCCACAGGCAACACACACGAGGCCAGGCTTGATGGCCAGGGCAGCTTGTCTGACCTTCGAGAAAAAGAATGAGGAGTCAGAGACCAAGCCCTTTTCATTAAGGCAGCAAAGGATCTCGTGCCTGCCTTGAGGCCTGTCCTGTATCTCCAGATGCAGGCATGGCACACTGCCCACCAAGAAGGCTGGCCTGCTGTCAAGGGAGGAGTGAGCCAGAGTGGCCTCCACCCAGTCCTGCAAACATCCTGCACAATGCCACACCATACAGTGATCGACCATCAGCTCTTGGGAGCACTGGGTTGGGACAAGCAGGAATATGAAGGGGCAAAGTACTGCACAAGCTTTCAGAGCCTTCAGTTTCTGAGACAGCATGAGATAAGAGGTTTTTCAGCTGTCCTACAAGCACAAGGCTCACCAGCTCTGCCCACAAAGCAAATCAGTTCAACAGATGATGGTCACAGGCCCTGCTTCAAAAACAGGGATGGGCTTGTGAAGTCCCTCCAGCAGAAAATCTGTGAGTACCCTTTGGAATTCACTCCTGCAAGGAGCTCTGCCTCTGCAGGAGAGCTGGGCTTCCTTACCCAGAAAAAGCACAATTGTCCCATCATTTTAGACCAAAGGGATGCCAACATGCTGCTGCCAGCAATCAAACACGTAATAAGAACTTCCCCTATTACAGTCTTCTCCAAGCTGGACCACAGCTCCTGTTTTGTGCAGAGGGTGCTAACTCTGATGGCTTCATTCATTACCTGTTTAAGAAAGGCTCCCAAGTCTCTGACAGGCCTAAAGTATTCTTGGCCTGATTGTGCCAATCACCCTGCTGGCAGCAAATAATGAGAGGCTCAGCAATTCCTAGTGATGGGGCCATCACAGAGGCTGGGGTTCAGCAAGGCAGTGTCCGTGCCCACAGCCCCTTGTCACTCTTGGGGATCATCCTTCATTAGCAAGAGATAAACCCATTAACCTTTGCCCCAAAGGTGCTCCAAGAAGCCACAAGCCTTTCTCATGCGGAGCAAGCCCTCCTCTGGTGTTTTTGCCCCCCTTCTGGCTTTAAATGAAGATTTCTAGAAAACTCCCAGCCCCACCCGAGAGCCTAAAAGCTCCTCAGATCTCACTGTGACAGGCAGCACAGACAGTGACTAATCCCTCATTCTCTCTCCAGGGCCCAGATCAGAGGTGTGTGCAGTGTGTATGGAGGGAAGCACAGTAATCCCATCAAGATAACAATAGACCCACTCCCAAGAGTCAGCTCCTCAGCCCAGCCTGCCTGGGAAAGGGACCACTCACCACCAAAATGGCTAATCCGGCACACAGGACTGACACCCCAGCAGGAGCCTGGCAGGAAGGTATTCTTCATGGCCAGGCCCTGTGGCCGAGTGACAGGGTCACACTGGCTGCTGCTTCCATGGTGACTGGAGAGCACGGGGGTAGCAATGACAGTGTGTCCCCCAGGCTCTCTGCTCACGTTAGGGTACACTGGCTTAGCACCCCATAGTCATGGAGTGCCACTGCATCCTACAGCAAGCAGCACTTGTTTGTAGCCTGGATCCCCTTTGCTTCCACCAAGGATATCCACCCTCTGTTCTCTAACTGACAACTAGATCACGAGGTGCTCACAGCTTCCTTTGAAGCAGCAGCACCCAGGACACCTCAGCTGAAAGCAGACATTCCAGACATGATGAGAGGCAAGAAAGCAGAGCTGGGAACCTGCCTATCCCACCATGCCACATGCAGCCACCTTCAGAGCAGTGTGTAGGACTGACCCCAGTGAAGTATCCTCCTCCTTGCCAGGCACTCAGACTGAACTTCCTTATGGGTCAAGGTAGGGGCCTTGTGTGCCCATACCTAAAAAGGGTCCTCCAAGCACTGACCCCACTCAGAGGAGAGGCTGAAGAGCTCAGCTATAACACAAGGGCTATTTTCACACCATGTACCCTCCTGTCATGTCCCAGAAGGTACTGCACTCTGAGGACCTGTGGCCAAGCTACTCACAGTCTGCTCTATTTCTGCAGCTTCCTCCCGAGGCATGCGCTCCAGGAAATCCGTGTAGTGCTTCAGCCCCACGGCCTGCTGGCTGGTCAGAGTGGCCTTGCTGCGGATGTCATCCAGTGTCCGGAAACCCTAGAGCAGACCATGTGCTGATATTCACACATCTGCCAAGACTTTGCTCTTCACACACTTTCCACTAAGATTTGGGAAGACTGTATTTAGTCTATCTCAAGTTCAGGCCAAGTCACAGCTTCTGAGATCACATGTAAAGAACACTTTAGGGCCTGGTTCTAAAAGAAGGGATTTAGGCAATGGCACTATCCATGCACACCTCTAATCTCCACCCCTCCTCTGACAGAAGGCTACTGCGCTTAAGGCATGGTGTCCCTACACCCTGAAGGAAAACACATAATGCAGGTAAAAGAACAACACCCACAACATCCCAATGAGGGAAAGCTGACAGCATGAACAAAAACGTGTTTTTAAGTCAAGAATCCAGTCACAAACCAACCACTACAAGAAACCAGGCTTCATTAGCTCATGCTCAGGAGACAAACTGCTTTTAAAGAAGGAACCCACCCAGTGGGATGGGCTGCTCCTGTTGGCACAATTATTTCAACCTCATTCTTGTAACTCTGAGACAAAATGGATGGCTAATCTGACAGCTACAGGCCAACAGTCAGCAACTGCATCAGGAGCTCTCATGGCCAAGATGCTCTGATTCAAGCCTGGCTCTTAGCAACATCATTGCCATGACTAGTGTGACATGAGCTCCAAAGAGTGATTCTCCCATTCCTCTTCTCCACATCTTTGTCCTGTACCTGTCCCAGCACAACTAAAGTCTCAGCTGGGTGCTAAGACACAATGGGACCCATCCTCATAGTTCCTCCCACAAAAAACAGATTCAAATCTTACCTGTAGATATCAGCAATTAAAAACCATTTGTGAAAGTAATTCTCCTACACTCAGCAACAGGCGTCAAACCATAACCAGAGAGCCTCTTGTGTAAGGCACTGAACTTACCTGCTGGTACCACATCTGAGCTGTCTTGACTCCTGCTCCCCAGATGTTGGAAAATAACTCCAGCACAGGCACACTCTCACTAATGTGATCCAGCTTGCGCAGGTGCCCACTCTCCAAGATCTCCAGGATTTTCTCAGCCATCCGCTTCCCAATCCCAGGGATTTTACAGGCTTCCTAGAAAGAAACCAGAGCTGCTACTGGAAAAGCAAAGATCATAGACAAGCTGGGGAGCTGCTACTGACTCAGAGCCTGGTTGGTCATTAGATGAATAAACAGTATGTGGCAGGACTAGTCCTGCCTGATGGTCTCCTCTCTAGCCCAGGCTTACCTTGGCTGATCAACTCAAGTGGAAAAGGACAAGCCTGTAGAATGGGACTAAAACATGAACACACTGAACTGCTGGACTGTCACAGCCCCTAAGACTCATATCCAGTCAGTTTTACATGCTATTACTATCAGTGGCCACTTGCTGTTGATGAAGAGGAAGGTGAAAATGTTCCTACATTGCGTCTAAGGAAGGCACTTATCTTCAGAGTGTCCAGATCTGGCCCTAAAAGGCTCAGATTCTATTTTTCTACTGTTCTGCAAACACTGCGTGTGGTCAATAAATCTCAACTTGCACTTGCTATACAACCTCCATGGAAGGTCCATCTCCCTGCTCCACCCCGTGGGGAGGTGTTTTACCTGGTAGGAGGTGACTGGTTTGTGGTAGCTCTTGAGCGCATTGATTGCTTTGGAGTAGCCCAGAGCTCTCCATTTGTCCCCCTGGACAGAGTAAGCCTTTGCCAGCACTTCCAGCTTCTCTGTGATGCACTGGTTGTGATTTTCCTTCTTGGTGTTGGAAGACTGGGCACAAACCCACTTGCTGGGAGGCTGGGCCACTGTGTCAGAGCTATCAGTGATCTCCTCTGATGATTTCACAGGGTAGCGGCCAGAAATCAATGCTTCCAGGTCTCCCTGGGTGACACCAGCATCTTCTCCTTCACTGTCTTCATCATCAGAGTATTTCTTTAGGGAAAGATCAGAAAGCAGCCATGTGAGAATAAGTACATGCCTCATACATCCCCTTGGCATAAGCAACTTCTGAGATTAGGAAAGCAGAGCACTAACCACCCTCCCTCCTGGGCACACCATACTCCAAATGCCACCTCTAGAAGTGGCTGGTTATATGCACACCACAGTTCCTCACACCTCAAGCTACACAGGCACATCTCACACTGCACAGGAGACTGTACTGCTGTCTACCTGTGATTCAAGCACACAGGTCCCTCCTACAGCCAAGCCCCTAACTGAGGTAAGACACTGAGTAAGTGAGCAACTGCTGCCAGCAGCAAGGTGTGACAATGCCAAAATCCCTGGCTGGCAGAGATGCTGATTCCCTACTCCCACTGGGAAACCTTTAGCTCGTCTGGTGGCAGCATAGGCACATCTCTCACATTCAGACTCAGCAACCTCTACCCCATGATGCAGATGACAGCAGATAGGCACAGAACTTTGTTTTCAGTTTACAGACACAAAATCTTAACAAGACTAGTAAATTTAAACCCCCTCATTTTCCCCATGGCTATCTGCAAGAGAAAAGGGGAGGAAGGAATGACACAAAGGACTCCACATTCCTCAGTGACAGAAGAAAGAACCAATGTATGCATTTGCTGATACCCTCAGCATTAAGATGCCTCTGTGTAGACTTAAGAAACAATGAGCCTCAGCTTCAGGTAATGAACAAAAGGGGATAGAAGTGGAAAGCCACACAGAGACTTTGGAGACTGCTTTGCTCACTGGGGTTCCCATCTCCCCTGATATATAAACACAGGAGTCTATGAAGATCCAAGAGCTTGTGGAAGTAACTCTGAATGATGCAGGGTTGTTTGGGATCAGTCCAGCCATTACATGCAGCACACCATGTTCTGAGTTTCAGCAATGTGAGCCTAAGGAAGAGCCACATCCTTACAACCTCTGGTTCTGCTGCCTGAGGAGGTAGGAGGTCTGGAGACACATAGATGGGATGTGTTTTGCAGTCTTGTTTTATAACTCAAAACTGGGTAAGATTGAAGATTTGATAGATTTAATCAGTTTAATTTGTCTTGAAATGCAACTCCCTTGAGATGCTGCTCTCTCTAAGGGCAGCAAAGCCTCAGAAGGCTCAGATAAGTCAGTAAGCCCCTTAAAAGCATATAAAGGAGCATGTTACCCATTCACAACACAGAGAACTCTGCAGCTGGAGCTGGAAGCAATTCCCATCCTCTTGGCCAGTAGTGTCACAGAGGTGAAACAGCCCTTAAACCCCTGACTCTCTACACTATGGCAGCAAAGCTGATGGACTCTTTACAACCACATGTGCAAAACCAGCTAGTAGCAACAGGCTACTTGAGAGGGAGACAGGCAGCCTGGGGTGACAGCTCTGGGTTCACAGAGAGTAACTGACACTGCTTACAGAGGCTGCCTTGCAGAGGACCACTGCATCTGCATGCCAGTCAAAGAGTGTTGCTAGTCTGACTGTAACAGGATTTCCACATAGGAGTTTATATCCAAAGGCAGAACTCCCAGATCAGTCTCTGTTTAGTACAAAACACTGACACCCATCGTCTCTGAGAGAAAAAACATCCACCCAAGCTAGAAATGACTCTGTGCTTAAAAGCTACTTCTAAACTAAGTTTCAGCTTTATTGCTGCAGCTGGGTCTCAAGTATCTCATTCCTCCCCAAATCACATATCCCACTCCTCCTCAAGTCACACAGATCTAATCTTGGGACAAGGGATTTTACTGAAATGTCTACAAATGTGGCTTTTGTGCCCTCAGTGAGCTGCCAGGTAGAGAGCAATTTCAGGCTTTGGGCAACAAAATTTTGGACTGTGCTGCAAAACAGATGCCAGTAATACAAAGCAGCTGCTGGGGATGTTTGAGGTAACTTTGCTGCAGATAGATTTGAATGACACAAATGCCCAAGAAGAATTCAGCAAATTTGATCAAAAATGCAGAGAAAGGCAAGAAAGCTAACAGCAGGCCAGAGATGCTGACTCACAGCAGAAGCCACTAATAGCCCAACACAGATATTTTAAGAAGACCTCCATGATCCTTCTGGTAGCAACCTGATCCACTGTACAAACATGTGTCTGAATAGGGTGTTTGCCAAGGAGTGGAGAACTGGTCCATATGGCTCAGGCAAGAACATGGGATGAAATATCAGAGACAGCTTCCTGAAACGAAGATATTCTCAGACAGGGAATATTCCTCAAAAGGACATAAGTGAGTATCACCATCGTGAGCCTTGTCCTGATCAGGGCACCAGGACAGCTTCAGCTGGAAAGGTTCTGATGGGAATAGCAATTTAGGGCCACTGTTTCTATTCTTAGTACCTAAAAAGGACAAAAAGAAGCAGTAACCATGCCCACAGCCTGAGTCTGGCTCACTGGAATATCCAAACACCTTCCATTCACTGAGAAAATCTCACAAGGTATCCCTGCAGGGATGCTCTTAGCCAGGAAAAGCAGCATGCAGGATCTGCTCACAAGGAGATGGATCTGTGCAGGAAAGCCTCACCTCAGCCAGTCGCTGCTGTCCGAGGGTGCCCAAGCCTCTCTGTGATGAATCCTCCAGCTGTGATTCAGTGCTTGGTTTCACTGCTCCCTCCTCTGCTGGGGGCTGCATTTTTTCTCTGTCCAGGATCTGCTGCTGTTCTTTCTGGAATTCCCCCTCCTCCAGGTACCTGCCATGGATCGGATGTCTCAGTACAGAAGAAGGACTTCTCAACCCCCAGAAGTTTGACCAAGAAATCCTTCTGCATGTTTTGGGATGGACCAAACAACCCACATGAATTGTACTCTCTCAGATCACAGATTAATTACTCTGGTCTTAGCCCAACTCCCCAGTTAACATCTACCTTCCTGACCTGCAACTTCCACTCCAACCTACCTCACTCTTAGACTCTCTTTCCAAAACATTGCAAACCATTCTGATCCTAATCTGTGCCTGCTGCTCCATTTTTAATTTCCTTTTGTGCCTAGTTTCCAATTTCTCTCTACCTTCCAGCTGCAATAAATAAGAAACAGTATTTAATCCTCAGTATTTTTAAGAGACATCTTGTTATCACTGATGGATCAGGAAGAGGTGCCTTTAGCAGCTGTAGCAAGTGACAGGACTTCTGGCAGTACTTCTCGGCCCTATTATATGTTTTGCTACCACACAGAACTTTGAGTCAGGCTCACAGGAGCCGCAAGGAGTTGCAGTCCAAGATTTTGAGCAGAAGTCAAATTGTAGTGCTGTTCAGTTTAGGACAGAGGAAATGCAGGGAGGAATGGCAGAGTGGCATTTGCATACCTGTGAGGGATAAAGATGCCATAGCCAGCAGTACTCAGCAGCTTCTGGTCCGTAATGCAAGCACTAAGCCAGGCTGCCTTCACCAGCTGCAGCCCCGGGGGCAGCTTGGTGAGCCTGAGGAGCCGGAAGGCGCGATGGCAGTCCATGTCCTCGGCCACAATGACGTGTGTCACCTCGGAGCAGAGCTGGCTGTGAACCACGCCCCCGTTCTGCACAATCTGCCTGCGGAAGATCTCGGCCCTGGCCTGGCCAATGCCGGCTTGCAGCACATAGGCAACGACTGGTTTCAGCCACTCTGCTGAGGAAGGCACAGGGACACAGTGACAAGAGAAACCCCAGCCCAGCAGGGCTACATCTCTCACATGGGACTTGATGGCACCAGCCCTGGCAGGCAGTCTTGGGGGGCTCCAGCTGGACACACCAAACCAAGCTGCCCATGACCACTACAGAAAACACACTAAGGGCCAGAAAAAGCCTTTGGGGAACAGCACTTGCAGTTAACACACTGGGTGTAAGTATTATATCCTGCATCACAGGGACACAGGACTTACCCTCAGGTATCTCTGTTCCTTGCTCCTTTGGGATCTTTGGAGGGATGCTTTTCTCTGAGCCATCCCTCACCTTCTTTCTCTTGGGAAAAGCTTTGACAATCCCTCGTGGCTCCATAGCCTGGTGGGAAAGTTAGCAGCAATTGCTAAATACAAACAAGAAAGAGCAAGATTGCTTAGATCTTACCTAACCACAACCCAAGATTCACTCATTTTGCTCACTGTCTTTGTTGTTCTGAAGTTTTTTGTTGTTGCCTTCCAAAAATGCTCAGCCTGAGGGAGGCAATCAGAACCAAGAATTGCAGCCCACAAGGTCAGAAAAACCAAAGTCAGAAAGTCACTTAAGTTAACCATACCTGAATGTCTTAGAAACCTCTAGAGCTGAGTTCTTACAATGGAAAGCATTCAACTACTTTAACAGTTTAGAACTCCTCTATGCTCAGCCTAAAGAAGCAACTTTATTTCCCAGGTATTTCTTAAACACATTCCCAAGAGGGAAACAATTCTCCTGCCAGGATTGAAATCCAGTTACCTATGAGACAAAACATGGATTGACACCAAGTGTTTCACACAGCCACAAGAGGAAAACTTTCTACCTGGCTTCATCTGGAAATAGCAAATTACTAAAGATTAACTAGCCAAGTTCAACATGGGTACAACTGTAGCTTTACCATGACAAGCCTTGCAAATGCAAACTTTGGAGCTTGAACTACTGGGACACAAGGAAGCTCAGTTTTTTGTAGCCCAAACAAGCCCCGAATCACTGCATATCCCAACAGTCCCCTCCATATGGCTGCAGCACTGAGTAAACACCAGCATGGTTTCCTCTCTGTGCAGCACTCTGTGTTTCTCTCAGAGTCCTCACACACAGTCCACCACAAACGTATCCTACCCAACCTGGAAAAGCCAAAAATGGTCTCATCAGGCCATGGCTTCCTGCTATGGTCACCTTCTCATCTGAGCACTAAACATAATCCTCTGAAGACCAACCCAGAGCTCAACTCAAACCCTCACTTTTGTGAGGAAGAGTTCAGCTCTATGGGAACAGAAATCCTGCTACATTTCTAAAACTCACCTTCGCTGAAACGTTTCAGTTTTCAGGACGTTTTGACCAAAAAAAAAAAAGCCCTCTGGAAACAGGACAAAAGACCAAGAAAAAACCCACACCAAAAGCCCGCCAAGGTTCAGGGTGCCCAAGTCCGTTCCAGGGCAGGGCAGTGTTTCTGCAGGCTGTATTTTAACTCCTACAAACCACAACGCACCAAACCTGCCTTGCCCGCCTCCTCAGGCCGCCAAGGTCTCAAGGCCACCAACCCGGGGCTGGCAGCACCCATGACCTCGGGGGCAAGAACGACCCCCCAGACTCGCGGCTGTGCCCGGGGGAGCCGAGGGGAAGGGCCCCGAAAGAGCGCGGGGCCGGGCCGGGCAGGGCCGCGCTCAGCTCGGCCGGGCCGGAAGCGCTTCCGGGCGGCGGGCGGAAGTTTCCGCGTTGCCGCGGCGACGGCGCGGCCGCCATGGCGGTGCCGAGCTGGCTGGAGCGGCTGCGGGCGGCCGGCAAGACAGCGCTGGTGCAGGACGGTAACCGCGGGGCGAGGGTCGGGATAGCCCTCGCCTGCCCCCGCCGCGGAGTGAGGGGTGGTCCTGCAGCGAGCGGCCGCGGAGGGGAGCGCTCCTGGGCACGGCCCCGCACCCCGGGCCCCAGGGAAGGACACAAGGCCGTAACGCGGACAGTGGGACGGGGTCCCGGACCATGGGATAGGGCCCCAGGCAGTGGGACAGAGCCCTTCACCCAGGGGTGGGTGTATCCCGTTTCCTCTCACCACCTGCCTTGCCTCTAGGGAAGCGGAAGATCCACTACTTGTTCGAGGATGGGAAGGAGATGGCCGAAGAGTACGACATTAAGACTGGCCAGTTAATAAGTAAGTGGTGCTCTGCAGGGCAGTGGGTCTGTACCACCTGGTCAGGAACAAATCATTCCTGACAAGCATGTCTGTAGCAGAATTTATAGGGCCCAGCTTGCAGCCAGGGTTCTCTGACTTTCATGGCATAGCAGACCTTGCTTTAGCCCAGGATCTCCCCCAAACATCCCATCTGTCACAACAGACTAGGATGGACTAGATGGGATTGCCATCATAGGTGCCAGGCACCAAGTCTGTACCACATGAAGGGCTGAAATATGCTTTTTGGTGGCTTCTGCTACCGCAAACAGTGTTGTTTATGGCTCCTGTCCAAAACCACATCAGCTGCAGCACAGCACCTGTTGCAACCCCACCATGGCTTCAGCGCCAAGTAGCAAAAAAGAGACATTCAGCACAGAATTTCTTACCTAGGAATAGGCTGACTAGCAGATCAATTCACACCAAAGTCGAAATTACTGGAATTAAGATACATGTATTCATATCATCTCAGTGTGCTGGGCAGCTTTGGCAGTCAGTTGCTGGAGTTCTTAGACAGCAGAAGAATGAAAACCCTCCTTCTCTCTTCCCCAGGTAGAAAATGGCGAGAGAAGAACACCCTTGGGGGCACGGGCAAGTGGCAGGTGGAAGTGGGAGAGCCAACCTCGCCACTCCTGGGAGCACTGGAGTCAGAGCTTATAACAGAGAGCAGCTCAAATGTATGTAAGGGTCTGCAGGTACCACTGCACCTAAAACTACCTTGTCTTGTGCTTACAGCAGTAGTTGGTAGAGCGCAGATCACCAAGAGACAGCCATAATGCAGCCAGCACTCTGCTACAAATCACCCCAAAACTGCAGGGCTGACTAGAAGGCACAGGTTAGGTTTTTTAGGAGTCTTCAAGACATTTGTAGTTTCCTTAAGTAAAGAAACTGTACTGCTGTGTTGGCCAACTGCTCTCCTGTCTTGAAAGAGGAGGGTGACAGGAAAGCCAGTGCTAGGACAAGTCAGGGGATGGAAAACAAAGATGATAGCAATGAAAGGCACAGGCAGTGCATAGCAGGCTGCTCCCTAATAGGGCACAGCTTCACACCCCTCTAGCTGAAGACACAGCTGTTTTAGTTTCTCATCATCTTTTCAGAAGCTGTGCTTCTGAAACACAAGCACAGCTCTGCACCACAAATTGGGGCAGAGCTAGGACTGAATCCAGCATGTTCCTAGAGCAGGCAGAGCTCAGTATTTGGTTGTGTGTGACCCTGTAACCCTGTACTGCAAGACTTCCTCAGTAAACACTTTCAGCCTCCTGCAAGCAGTGCCCTGGGCAAAGGCAGAGCAACTTTAGCTGTAGGAAGGTGGTGCTCAGGCAGCTTCTTGAGTTACTCCCTAATGCTCTAGTGTGAAAGAACAGCTATTCCCATGTGGAGTCTCACAAGGTAGTACAGGAAGGAGACAGGGAGGAGAGGAGACAGCTGGAGGGGCCTTGCTAAAGGTACTTGTTTGCTGTAGCCTATCTTCATGAGGAAGGATACCCTGAGCAGCTTCCAGTGGCGGATCCGTAACCTCCCCTACCCCAAAGAGGTCTACAGTGTCTGCGTGGAGGAGGAGCAGCGCTGCTGTGTCATCCGGACCACCAACAAGAAGTCAGTAAGGACAGCACTGCCAGTGCTGACAGTCCCCTGGGGTGGGCTGGCACAGGGGGCAGGCTAGTGATGGCACAGGGGGCTGTTCCCTCTTCTGTCCCAGTGTGCAAGGGCTGAGGGGCCTCACCTTGCAGCACATGTCTCCTGCTACCCAGTTTCCACTCCCAGCTGCCTCAGACACGTTTACAAATAGGGCCCCCCAAGCTCTGCATTGGCCATTGCAAACTAATCTTGGCTCTTGTAGGGTGGTGCTTGCAGCATTTGTACCCTGTCAGATATCACTTTCGTAGAAAAATAAAGAGCCTTGCAGACTTCTTGAAGCTAGAACATTCCATTTTCTCCCTCTGATTTAGTCACTGCATCTCGGGATGCTGCAGGATTCAACATGGACAGCAAAGTTGTGGGAACCCAAACAGATCCCCCTGCATAAACATGTTCAATAGTCACAACGCCAGTGAGATGATCTGGAGGTAGCAAGCCAAAAAGACAGACTGAATCTGGGAAGGAAGTACCACGGTGTTCTGCCAAGAGAGATTTGAGATGGGAGGATGAAAATAGAAAATGCTGTTAAAGCCACATCTTGCAGTGTGTCAATACATGGCATCTCACATGGAATGAAATGCACCCTGTGTCCCAAAGCATCTACAGCCTCAGCTAAGCCAAGATGAGCTGTAGTATTGGGAAGTGAGTGCACGGAACGAGCCTTGGGAGCTCACGGGAAGGTGATGGAAGTGGCTGTAGGTGGTGCTGTCGGCACAGAACTGCGGCCCCTCTGCTGCCGAGGGCTTCGCGAAGCGGCACCCGCGAGTCTCCCGGCAAAGGGCTGCTGGAGCTCTGCACATCAGCACACCTGGGGGCTCAAAACCAGAAGGCTGGGAAAAGGAAAGTTAACCCATAGAAACAGCAAGCAATTACAGCTTTAATACAGAAAGATGTTGGCCTAAATGCACACAGAGGGATTCACAGAACAGTGGTGCTTTAGAAGGGAGACCCACGTAGCAAAAGATGAATGAGATTCCCATCAGCCGCACATGGATATCCATGGAGCTAGGACAGGAATGGAGTACTTGATCCTAAATCCAACCACATGCTGCCACAGACAGGCTTATCTACTCCCAGTCCTACTGATAGTGGTGTGTATGTGGGAATTTCCTACGTAGGTGCCATAAGGTTATAATGTAGCACTGAGGCTTTACCTATGCCCTACCTGACTTCTGGCTTTTTTGTACTGCTCTCAGGAGAGTCTTCCATGAGCAGCTGACACTTGTTCTCTCACAGACTGGTGCCAGAGGACCCAACAGCAACTCATGGCCTGTGTTAAGGACTTTTAGAATTAAAGCTGAAAGCCACCTCACTGAGGACAAGAATGACGTTGCTGTCAGTAGGGAGCAGGGACAGACACCAGCACTAGCACACTTAGTACAGGCTCCAGGATATCTTAGATCATTTCTCCTGGGTCTCGGCCAGGGCAAGGCACCACTCAGCAACTAATTCCAAGATAGCAACAGCAGCATGGAATCCACAGAGAGAGTGCACATCACTACGGGAGAGAAAGGAAGCCTCGGAGCCTCTCCAGCCCTTGGAAGTCAGCCATGCTGCTTCTGAGCAACAGAGCTGTGCTGACCGCCAGCCAGAGGCACAAGTAACAGGATGGGCTGCCAAGTCACTACTAAGTAGCTCAGCTCTAAATTCTCAGCATACCAGTAGCAGTTTTCCCTACGGGCTAACAAAAAGTGGGTTTCCAGTAGGAAAATAATAGAGGTGATTTTACATTCGTACTGTGGATCACGGGCCAGGACTCGGGCTCAGAGTGTAATACAGCCCCTTGGCCATGGGGTGAGAGGAGAGGGCAGAGAATCAGCCTGCATCGGCTGGGATAACCACCCATCAGCTACCTCCCCAGCCCAGACAGGAGCTCTTCACTTCCACCAGTCACTCTGTTCCCTCTGGCCACGGCAAGGGCTGCTCAAGTGGGATTTGCTTAAAACCTCTTGCTGTAAAATAAATCCATTAAACTGAACTCTAAAAACAAACCTAGAAAGCCACCTCCCCAAACGCCAAACCTGATTCAATTATTGTAGTGAGAGGCAGTGGTAATGTTAGGAGGAGGAGGGGTTGGCAAGGCAGATCTGGTTTCCTTTGATCTTGTCACAGATTTTAGTTTGAGGCCAGCCAAAGCCATTCTTCTCCACTTCTCCTTAGTCCTGGGGCAGCAGAATGCTGCTGTTTCATTGATGACTCCCAAGGCCCTTTGAAACAGTGGGTTTTTTCTGTGTACTGCTTTTTTTTTGTCTAATCGGTAAGAAGTTAACACTTCCTTAACATGTCTTTGTGTTCATCTAATCTCTGCTGTTTAACCTTTGACATCTCCCTTATTATCCATGTCTGCCACCTTTTCCAAATACCGACAGCAGTGACAACACAGAACAGTTTGAGCCCTGCGGTAACAAGCCGTGTACATTCCTCCCACTGCACCGGGAAAGCCATTTGCCCTTTGTAGCTGTTTTCACCGTGACTTGGAAAATAAACTGCAGTTTGGGCAGAGGTAGTTCGAGAGGCCAAGCCTCACACACAGCCAGCTGAATTGAGAACCACCCCTCATGGTAGCAGCCACTGCCTATTCCCACTTTGCTCCAGGCACCTCAGTACCAGCTACAGGTCAATTCCTTGGAGAGCATTGCCCACAAGATGTTGGAAGAGACTGAGAATCCAGCCCTGCCTCTGGGTGGGCATAGGACCACAAGCCAGTGTATTTGGTGCAGCCCCAGAGAGAAGCAGTAAATGCAAGGCAAGCAATGCCAAGCACAGATCTCAGACAAACACAGGCACAGGTCTACTGGGCTCTGGCTCCAAAGTTTTAGAATATCTCTTAGCTGGCAAAAACCTCTCTTTCCTCTGATTAGATGTGAGCGGTTATTGGAAGACTGGGATAGAAACCAGGGAAGGAACAACTAGGAGAGCTGTAAATGCAGAGGAACACCACAGACACCATACAGGCTGCATGGAGATGCTGCAGAGCAGAGGCTCAGGTGATTGTGGGCAGTTACACCTGGAGATCTGTGCCCGGGGTATGCATGAGCACCACCGTGCCACCAAAGCAAGAAGCTACCTAGGAAGTACAGCAAGAAGTTAAAAAGAAGGGTTGAGGAAGGATTGCAACACAAAATGGTGCATCGCAGAGGAAAGTAAGTCATATGGCATAAGAGCTTTGACAGCTATTTTGACAAAAGCTAAAGGAAGCTGTTACTTAGAGGGAATGAGAAGCCATGAGCAGGGAAAAAGATAATGAACACCGTGGTAGGGCTGAGTAGTCTAACCATAGCTGGCACTACACATACAGGCAAGCTGGAGGGACCAAGCCTGCTGTCACACACCAAAGCTCTTCAGGACTTTGCCAGCTCTGGTTTCCAGTTTGGAGGTTTGTTTCTAGTGCTCCTGCTAACCTGGGGGCAGCAGCAGGCACACAACATGGCACAAGGGCCTCCTGCCAACCCTGAGAGGTCTGTTGTCCTCATGTACACTTTGTAGACCAGCAGGCTGTGTATCAGCACTCCTAGTGGCAGAACAGAAACCCCACCTTCCTTATTTCTGTCTCCTCTCTCATTTGTAGGTACTATAAAAAGTTCTCCATTCCTGATCTGGACCGATACCACCTCCCCTTGGATGCAGCTGCCCTGAGCTTCACCCATGCCAACAACACCCTGATCATCACGGTGAGGTTTTAACCATGCAGATCAGCACTCTGCCCCTCTCTTTATGTCCACAAAGAAGCTGAAGTTCCTACACGTGGGGAAATGAAGCAGAGCTGAGGGTCACCCATGCAGCTCCTCCTCTGTCACACAGACAGTGGGAGTTTCAGATTACACTGGGCATGCTGACACTAGCCAAGGGATCCCAGGTGGCAGGAGAGGCCCTGCTTGCTGCTCAAGGTGACATGCAGGTGGAAGAGTGTCTGTCATGCCCTGTTTTCCAGGTATTCCCTCTCACAGGCCTGAGCAAGCCTCCACTCTCAGGGACATTAAGTTTCTCTTGTCTCAGAGCATAAAAGCCCAAGGACCTGCTGCACTTTGAGGTCTCAGAGTCTTAAAACAGTATAATAAAAATAATCACCTGCTGCTTTGTGTCAGAGAGGGAACACTTCCAGACACATGGTGGAAGCAAGAGACTATCAACATGGACACACACTTCTTGTTGCAAGGAGCAGATAGATGCTTTTGAGCAACAGGTGTTTGCCTTATTCAGTGCAGTCAGCTACACAGAGGGCACACCCTCTGTGAGAAACCTGACAGCAGACCTGGGCTGCATGTGCAGAGGAAATGGGCCAAGAGGAGCACCTTGAGTCCTCCTGAGCTTCTGTTTGCTACTGGCCAAACCTTGCAAAAAGCACCTGCATCCACCACTAGGCTGCAGCTGGGTGAGAGGCCTCTGAGGGGAAGACAGAGGAACTGCAACTCTTACTTCTCTCTGCATTAAAAAGAAAGCATATTTTATATACATATATATATATATATAACACTTGTGATCATACGGTCAGTGAGCACAGCAAGGATCTGCTTGCCAGGATATTCCAGAGGGGTTGGTGGGGGCCAAGATTCCACACCTAACTGGAAAGTTTTACTTGCACCATAAAAGACACTCCAGAACTTGGCAAATGTCTTTACCTTGATGGCACCACCCCTCTAAACGGGCTTCAGAGGCTGCTGATAATGGCAAGGCCTCCCTTGGCAGGAGGGCCCTTGTGGGCTGGCAGCAACAGGCTGCAGTTGGTCTGCTTGGAGCAGAGGCTGAACAGGAGTTCAGGAGTGCTAAGGGCATTTCTCTCTGTCCTACAGTACCAGAAGCCGAAGGAGATCCTGGCTGCAGAAGAGCAGCTGCAGAAGGAGCTGAAGAAGATAAAGGCAGCTAACAGTGGGGATGGAGACTGTAAGACCCAGTAGGCAGTGGCTGCTGAGAGGTTGAGGTGAGGGGCAGCTCTCTGGCACAGCTTCATGGTGTTTATTTTGCCTTATCTAATAAAAATGGGTTCTGTTGTTAATAGAGTCATTTGGAGGAATCTCTGTAAGCCTAGGCAGGGCAGTTGACCTGTCTGCTGCCCTGGCCTGCTGATTTATGCAGACATTTCATAGAACCATAGAATGGTTTGTGTTGGAAAGGACCTTAAAGATCATCTCGTTCTAACCTCCCTGTCATGGACAGGGACACCTTCCACTAGACCAGACTGCTCAAAGGCCAATCCAACCTGGCCTGGAACATTTCCAGGGATGGAAGATCATTCTATGACTTGTGGGAAGCTGTAATATGCAAAGGAAGCACACCACATCCACAACCAGCAGCCCTGTCCCCATCCAACATGACACCTTGGGAATTCCCCATCTGCCACCATTGCTGAAGGCAGTAATGTCTGGAAAACAAGAACTCCCTCCTCACACCCATTACTTGCCTGGGATATGCTTGAGAGCAGCTCCCTCCTGTGCAGTTATGCAGCTCCTCCATGCAAGTCAGGATGCTCTGGTGACTTTTCTATCTCTGCAAACAGCATCAATGTTTAGACCTGAGTGGGCACAGCCTATGAAACAGGGTAAAGAGGAAGACATGCAGCTGTTTCCTTAGTGCCAGCCATCCACAACGTGACAGGGCTGTGCAGAGGGCAGGAACCAAGATGCAGCTGCCTCCATTTGCATGGCACGGAGGGGAAGCAGTGGCAAAGCCCACTTGGATGTGTCTACAGGACCCCAGTAAATCACATCCAGGTGTTCATACTAGTCTGGTTTGCTGCTTCATTAAGCAGGCACCAAATGAGTCACAGATCCTAGATCCTACTTTTTGAATTCTTGTTTGAAAAAGTGACAGGAGATCCAAACTCCCAGGAATCACCTTCAATGCAGCAGTGTCATAGGGTCTAGCCAGGGAGAGAGATCTATAAGACATGGAGACAGCATCTGAAAATAGGTCCAACCTCCCCCACCCACCCAGGCCCCCGCAATCAGCAGGCAACATCACAGCCCCTTCAGAACTTGAAACAAAACATACAATCTCTTTTGTTTCCTTTCAGTTTTATTTAGCAAAACACGACCATTTCAGCCCTGCCAAGTGCATAGCCTGACCTGACGGCCAGCTTGGGGAGGCACACTGAAAGCAGGGCTGGCTCTGCCTTTTAGCTCAATTGTTGCTCTTGGCTGTGAAGGACAACACAAGCAGCTGCCAGAACAGCAAGTTAAGGAGAAAGGTGGGCCTCGCTCCAGGCACCCTTCCCTTCCACCAAATCAGTTCACCCCACACACAGCCTAGTCTTGTTTCACATGCTTAGAGCTTGGCTGATCTCAAACTGACCAGCACACAGCTGATGGGGCATCCTGGCTCAACTTGCCCCTCAAATGACGTATCCACAGGGAAAAAAAGGAAGGAAGAAGAAAAAAAGTAACACAGTTAATAAAACAATTCCTGACTTGCACAAAATAAAAAGGGTAAAGGACAATTGGCCTGTTATTTTCACTAACAGGCAGGTACGGTAGAGAAGGTTTGGCCCTTTGTGCACTCTTCATTGTAGCTTTCTGGCAGGCAAAAACATCCCTTCAGAAGCCTTGTGGGCCTTTCTCACCTCTCCTGCCCTGCAATTCCCTGAGCCAAGTGTCAGCTCTGCTGAGCTGGGGTCACCAGAAGCAGCTGTGGTGCCCTTCATGAGGCTGTGAAGTCGAGGACGTGCAGGGCTGATGCCAGGGCAGCGTACAGGTGGGTGGTACTGAAACGAAGGCAGTACACTGGGCTGCTGGTGGGTGAAGACAGGTGAAAGCTCTGCAAAAAACAGGAGAATCAACCTTTCAGAAACAAGGTCAGCCCAAAGATGCTGGCTGGTGTTACAGATCCAGAGGGTGAGATGTCTGAGAAAGCAGGTTTTCCCTGCATATAGGGTAGGTTTGCCATGGTAGACTAGCCCCAAAGACAGCCCAGCAGCCCCTCTTTCTTCTTCCCACAAGACATGCACACTGGGCTGCCAGAGAACAGCTGAGAAGCTCTGCTGTGCTCAGTCTCCCACTGGTGCTCACCTGCAGGCACCGAGTCTGCCGCTTATCCCAGAGGCGCACCACACCGTAGTAGGACGAGCCGCTGGCAATCATATGGTTCTTATCACTCCTTATGCAGTACAGGGCACTGTCATGGGGCTCCTCCCACTCCTGGACGCACTTCCTGCAAGGGCAACACAAACCAGAGCAGGGCTGAGCCTCCCCTCCTCCATCCACTTTGCCTGAAGGAGCTAACTCAGTGAGGGCTGAGTTCGCAGACGCTGCACAAGGACAGTGCAGGAGCCTTAGGGGGCCCCAGACACCAGCAGAGCAGGCTCACCTGGTGCTGGTCCGTATGTCCCAGTAGCGGATGTAGGTGTCATACCCACAGGAAAGGAGAAGGGAGGGCGTTTCGTAGAACACATCCAGGACTCCAGCCCCACGGTGGAAGTCGGTCCCTAAACAGGTCAACAGCTGACCACTGCAATGAAACACATTAGGGGAAGAGTCATTCAGAGCAAAAAGCCCTTCCAGTTCAGCTGGCCAGAGCAGAGATGGTGTCACAGAAGTCTTCCAGATCTCATTTCTGTGATATAATGGAATACAAAAGCCCACACAGTTTTTGTCTCCCACCCCCAGGTTCAGCTACTGGTTGGGCCATTAACCACGAAGGGTCATGAAGGGTGACCAGCAGGAGTCCCAGCTGGAAGAGGAAGAGCCAAGGTACAGGTGCAGCTGACCCCCAGCAGAATGGGATCCCGTTCCCTGGGAGAAGTGACCAGTATTCTGAATTATATGGCTCCACTTCCATGGAAGACAACTCCCAGCTTAGTCAGACTCCCAATAGTCTACAAGAGCCATTTACATGTTCAATCCCGTCCCATACTCTGTCCTTCAAAATACTGTCCACTGGGGTATTTCCCTAGATCTTGGACACACAGCACAGATCCACAGGCAAATCAGACTTTTCCAACCCAGTCTGCCATGGCTACTCTCCTCAACCCCCTCCAGTTATACTACATTCTACAAACACCATATCTGGGGCTGAATGTGATAGGTGAAAAGCAACTACCCCAATGATCAGTCATCTCATCTCCAGATGAGACCTTCCAAAGGCTAGATTTTTCTCCTTTTCAATTCCTTGCCTGTAGTGAAAGAGCAAAAGCAAGATCTCCATGAAGCTCTATGCTGAGTGCTTTGTGGTGGTATCACTCTGCTACTTGTTTATATGCAAACCAGCAGCTCACCTGGTGGAGAGTGTTTGGTAAGGTCCCAGCCTGCCAGACTTCAAGAAGAAGCTTGAGCCTTGATGAAGGAATTGCATCAGGTGCATGGCACAGCCTGTCCCAGTGTCATTCCACCTGCTGCAGCAGCCAGTGGTATTCAGACATGACAGACTCTTGGGAATGGAGTGGGCAATCTGCCCAGATTCTTGAAATGGCCACCTATTGCAAACCCTCCTTTTTTTCCGTCTCCTTCTCCTCACACCCTCTACATCAAAAATGCTGGACACAATAAAACTTGAAGCACCTGCTTTTCAAACTCTGCTGCATGGCCACCCCTCACCAACAGCCTCCTGGCTCTCAGGACAATGAAGCAGTCCTGAAAGCCAACAGCACGGATCCCGCAGTGGGGTCACTCTCAGCATCTCCCTCCATTATTTTGTTACATTCTGCTCCTTGATCCAGCATCACACAGTTCTGAGGCACATCGCCAAATGCCTTAATTCTGTCTGTAATCTCGGCTAAAGCCCTCGTCGGGGGATAAAGACCACACAAAAGGAGAAATAGAGTCCTGGGAGATGTTAAAACAAGTAAACACCTTTGTGTCAGGAGAGAGAAATCGCTGATAAAGCAGATTAGCGCCTCGAGCCCTGGTGTCCCCAGATCAGAAGGCGAGCCCTGGCCGATCTTTGCAGCCAGCACGCTTCTATGATCACAGAGCTGGCGGCATGCTGGGGCCAGCCTGTTTCCCCACAGTCACTCTCCAAAGAGCAGATTATGTAGAATAACAATTTCTTTGTGGCTGTGTAATTCCCTCCGTGACCGTGGCTGTGGGCAGCTACATTGGACCTTGATGCCAGGGCCCTAGCAACCATTTAGAGAGGCCAACCAGCCCTAGCAATGGCCCCCCCATGCAAACCTCTCGGACAAGCTTTAACATCAAGTGCATGAATTAATCCCCCCCAACACGAATCCAGGGGTGCTGGCTTATTGGACTTTGTGTTTCTCCAGGCAAGGAATCGAGAGGATTCCAGGCTTCAGCCCTTTGCAACCTTCTCACAATACATTAACCCTTGGAAGGTTACTTGTAAACCAACTCAGCAGCAATTCTGCACCTGTCTGTGGGTTGAGAGATGGAAGCACTCATGGTTTGAGCACCGTGAGCAAGAGCAATGGGGTTTGGATGGCACAGATGGGTCATCAGATCCACTCTGGAGTGAGACATGGATGGACATGAGTTCTCTTGCACTCCCCCACCCTTCCAAGCACACAGATCCCCTCCATCTGCCATTCTGCAAAGCCAGCAGGACAGATGGACATGCACACAGCCCTTATCAGGGCTTCTGCAAAACCTTCTTCATCCCACAAGATGTATTCGTGGCCCAGAATTGTAAGACATACCAACAGAGGTATGAGGAGCAGTCAGCTGCTCTCCCAGACAAGAATCCTTGGATGACCTGTGAGATGCATAAGAAGCCAGACTGCCCAACTGACAGGATCTTCTGCCAGTTGCTCAGGCAGGAGCAGGAGTTACTCCCAAGAGGTGAGCTACCCCAGCAAGCTCTAGGCAGCACCAGCAGCTTGGACCCTCAGCACCACCCAGGTGCTTCACTCCCAGTGTTTCTCCTTGCCTTCACACCTCACTGCAGTGGTACCCAAGCACTTCAGAGTCACACCAGTTTTCTTCCCTCTGCTTACATTTCCATCCCTGGCAACAAAAATGAAAGAAAAGGCAACAAAAAAAGGAAGCAGAAAAAGGATTGGCTTTTCTCTGTAGGCATAAAATGAGCACAGATACTTGCAACTTATGGCAGCAAAGTAAACCTTACTTTGCTGGTTTGTTAATCAGTTCAGTTCTCCTGGCCCAAGAACAGGTCAGCCAAAGCAGCTCTCAGGTGGGATCTGCAGCCCTTGGAAACAGGAGCAGCTCTTTGGCAATTTACAGACGCAATGTGGTAGCTGCTACAGTGAAGCACTTAACCATCTGGAACCAGGGGAAAATTTACTGTGCTCTACACTGGGGACACAAAAAAACCACCAATGTGTTCTGGCATGGGTACACTTAAGGTGAAAAAGATGCAGAACACGATTAGTATTTCCCCTTTATTCAGCAGATTAAGGTGTCTCTGGACAGCTATCACCATGCCAGACTAGCTCTACGTGCTGCAGCATACATAGCCATGCTGAACCCATGCTGGGAAGAGAATTCTGCCACCACAACTCTTCCACTCTTGGGATCACAAGTTAGTGCATACCAATTGTCCACTCCTGGTTGTCCCAAATAATCCCTCCCCTCAAACCTCATACCTGAACAGCTTCCCCCTTTCTTGGGAGCAAAACCCACAGATAATCCTTAATAACCCATAAAGGATCAAGATAACCCATGAACAGGCAACAGAACAGCAGCAACTACATCAGCACATCACCAATCAATGGTTTCTAACAACTTAGAGGGACAAAAGATACCTTCTCCATGAAGGACAGAAAGAGATGACATAGCTATCTTGGACATTTTTTATCAGCATCAGCCAAACACAGCAGGAAACAGCTGCCGCCTTTAATCTGTGGTCCCTTTTTCACCTAAACACCTTTCAAATCCCAAGTAGGCTGATCCTCAGTACTTCAGAGGCCCTGTCCTTGTTATGGGCTGTGAAGGTTGGTCAGGAAGTGTCTGTGAAGACCAAGCAAGCCCAAACAAGGAAGGGCCACACTGTCTCCCCACCCTGCCATGGCCCTCCAGCAGCAGCAAGTAGCTGTTTTGCTTCCAGGTCTTCTTCAGGCAAGCCAGAAGTTACCTGTGCAGATGGTTGAAGCTTTGCTTGTCTTTGTACTGAACAGCCTGGGCCAGATAGGCCCACGTTCAGTCCCAGTGCTGGGGAGCACCAACAGAAACAACTCTGCACCAGTGGAGCTCTGTGAGGCAGAATCACAAATGTGACAGTGCAAGTCTTCTGGAAAGACCACTCTAGAGCAAGAGCTCTCAATGTCAGCACTTTAACCACAAACTACTTGGGCCAATGTGGCACCTACAAACACAGAAGTAAGCCTCAAGTGATGAGGAATCTCATAATATTCCTAATTTTTCATAATTCCTGTTAAGCATCTAGACAGACTGAATAATATTGGCACTAATCCAGTACCTGCCCACAAGGAACAGAGCCAGAGCAAATCCAGCAGCTTATTTCAGCCCTAGTACAGGAAAGTTGTGTTGGCACTAGGCTCCAGACTCCTTGGTGATAGAACAAGATGTTTAAACCAAGTCGATGTGCCTGGTAAATGTATCCAACTGATGAGTCCAACAGTGAAAGGCATTTTGCTCTATACAGAATCCTTTAATTCATCTCAATCAATTACCAAGTTCTTCAAGACTTCTAAAAATTACTTTTAAAATCAAAGGATTTTTTTTATTCAGGATTTCCACACTTCATTCTTTCCTTCCCATGCTAGAAATCTAGCCATGAGCATAGCTCTCCTGATACCTCCAGAAGCCCAGAAGCAAAGTGAAGGGAAGAAACAGTCTGGTTTCTTTAAATTCTTGTTCCTTTTTTAAAAACAGCTTCAAGTTCTATTCCTTCTCAATCACTAATATGAAGACAAAATAAGGTCAGTCATGGGAGAGCCCAGATGGTTTCTTTCCAGATAACTCATGGGACGTTGCTTCACCAAGTTAAAGTTATATATGGTCTCCCAAGCCACTGCAACTATTTGTGTGGCCATAAAAGCTCAGGATCTCTCTGAGATCTTTCTGGTAGTCATAGTCCAAAAGAATTCTGCACCTACCTCCCTGGAACATTTGCTGAGTATCTTCCCCAGCTGTCTCCAGTACACAAGAAACTACACTCCAAAAGCTGGAATGAAAAAACATTTTTCTCCCTACCCTCAATTTCTGGTGACCCCCGTTTACTAGAATTGATATTATATAAATAAGCAAACTCTAGGAAACTGCTGAATTTTGAACATCTGTTGAAAACAGAGATGTGCAAAACTGAGGACAATTCACTTGCTCTGGAATCCTCATCTGTGAACTGTGATCATCCACCAAAGAGGAGAATCTATTGCACATAAGCAGATGACTGTTCAGAAAGCAAAGAGAGCTGTAAACCAGTATTTCAGTTCCAATAACTATTTGAAACAAGACAGGTGGGAAGTATATACTTTAAAAAAAAAAAAGGTATAAAGAGCCCTGTTCAGTTCCAAACACTAGGATATTTGATCTGAGTATCAAACAACAAGAAAGGGAAAAATATCCATTTAAAAATAATTATCCCAAGTGTAGCATTTGCACAATTTCTATCACCCAAGAGAGACTGCACCAAAACCAAAGGGAAGAGATGAGCTGCTGTCTCTTCTAGGTGCTGCAGTAGCAGCTGAGGCACTGAGGAGATGCAACAACTTATGCTAAGAAGGAAAAGGCTTGATGAAACAACATCTGTATTGTACATAGGGAGAAACTCAGATCCTTAACAAAGTTATTCTTCTATCCTACCCCAAAGTTGCCTCTGCATTTAGACCAGGCTACTAATTCCTGCAGGGAGGTGTGGGATTGGATTGGGGAATTTTGAGGGAGCACCTCCAAGTGAAATGGCTCAGAGATGCTGTTTCAAGTGATTTTCAGGGCAAATGCCTCTCTCTGATTCCTCAGTGCAGCTGAAGGGACTCAAGGCAGTAGGGGGGAAAGACACCAACGACGGTCTGAGATTGTGTTGAGAGGAGAGACAGAAAAGGGAGTTTTGCCTTCTTTTCTTCTGCTTTCTCTGAATTGGCCCACACACATTTTAAATGGTCCAATAAAAAGATACAATTTCTTTACCTTTCCAGCTCTGGGACCCTGTGAGTTTTTGTTGTTCGGGTTCCCGTAAGGTTAAGTTCAGAGGATAAACTGACACACTGGGCTATGGGAAAAAGCCAGTTTCTTCAAATAAAGCCACAACGGTGCAAAAGAGACCCTGCTGGGGCTTTTATTTGGGAAAACAAACAGAAATGGCACCAAGCCCTTCTGCTTTACGAACCAATTTAACTATAAAACCAATGTTCTCCCTCTCGGGGGTGAGGAGGGGAGAGAGACAGGACATGACAATAGTCCAAAACCTTGAGGGGAAAAAAAAAGAAGATAGGACAAAAAAGGTTGTCTATCCCCTTTCTTTCTTGTCCATGGCTCCTTTTCTTAGCACACGTGTGTTCTTGTAAAAACGATTAGATTGCAATTTGTATAACATGGTGACCCCCAAATTCAGACATTTAACCCCTTTTCTCTGCAAAGAATGTCAAGAATGTCTTCTCTGTCTTTCTTTCCAACGGGAGGAGTAGGGGGGAATTCTCAAACTGTGATTTCTTGGAGGAAGAGAAAAAGAGGGAGGCGAGGAAAAGAAGCAGGGAATTCTCAAAGCCTCTCGCCTTTCGCCCCACTTGTGTGGGAACAGGCGGCTGTATTGCTCCCTTTCTGGACAGAGCTCTGCAGGTCTCCTTTACTGGGGAGACAAAAAAATTGAGAGTCCAAATCAAAACAAAGCCATCTGTTTAAATGAGCTACCACTAGCCAGTGACAGAGGGGGTTCCTCATTCACTCCTTCCCATTCTTCTCTCTTGCCTCTGTTGATTCTCTCTCAACCCAGGGAAAAATAAAGATTACTTTTGCTTTGGCTCAGAGGGATGAAACTGATTGATGTGCTTGGAGTGTCCAGCTCCCACCCATGCTCTCTGATTGTTCAGGGCCTTGTAAAGTTGTCATAAATATGCCTGAACAAGAGTTCAAAGGCCGCAGCATGCCCTGAACATGCACACATCCAAAAGGCAGGAGCTGGCCTCATGGTCCTTTCTAGTGGGACAGGGCCAAGACTGCCATGGGGAAGAAAGGATTTAGGATAAACACCTGTATGTTCTTCCTCTTACAATGATTTCACATTTAGGTTAAGATGGACCAGAGCCCTCTTAACATAAAGAAGGGAGAAGATGCCCAGCTTACGTGAGAGAGTTCAGAAACAGTGTCACAAAACCAAAGCCCAAGCAGAAATCAGTAAAGAACCACAAGGCCTCAGTTTTGAGAAAACATGCATACCATGGGAATACATTGCACAGACAAGACTGAAGCTATCCATTATAGACAGGAGACAGAGTTCTGAACACAACAAAGTCTTCTAAAAGGGACAGTTATCCAAGAAACCATGACTTAAGAGGCTCCCTGCACCAGCAAGCTTTCTCCACAACAGGTTCAAGCTGGCCATAGGCCTGGTGTCCTGCTTCCAACAACACTCAAGATCTCAAGGTCTGGATTGATCGTTGTGATTTAAAACTGTGTTCAGCCAAGACAGAGATGCTGAGAAAGAAATGCAAGTCTGAAAGGAATAAAGAGCCTCTTTCCCACAAAACCTGGAGGAGTTTCCTTGGTGAAAAAAGATGCCTGGCATATGAATCTATAGAAAAGCAGGCCTGGAAAGGGTATTCCACATCTACTGCTTTTACTCTGCTGCTCCCCAAATCCTGTGAAACTGGTATCGGTGACAGGTAACATTTGCTATTGCTTGTCTTTCCTGTTATCAAATATATGCACCCACTTCTCTGTGACTGGATAAATCCAGTTTAAATGCCTGGGTGAAACAGACACCCCACACTTCTTGGAGTCAGTTACCTTTCCTTTTGATCTACCAACTCCAGTTCTGAATATATGTGCTTCCTTCACCCAACAGCTCCTTTGGTGATTAAATTAGAGGGTCTGAAACTTGCATAAACCTTGGAGTTCAAAGCTGGGGAGAGAATGCTCTTCTACAGAAATTATTTTAGAACACAACATTAAGAAGCCTTGAGCCAAGCTTCTACATTAAAAACATTTATTGAAAACATTCAGCAAGACTTATAACCAAGAACTAGACCTGCAGATTTTCATTTCACTCATCTACTTCCACACAATTAAAAAACTGGAGCACAACAGAAGACAAAGTCAAGAAGGACTGGATTTAAACAGGAACTCATCAGTAGGGATCAGCTGACCAGAGTGTTCAGTGCTATATGCTTCAACTCTCAAGTTACATTTGTTGTTTAAGACCAGCACAGGGAGCACAAATTTTAACTCCATGGGCTCTGAAGAGCCACTGAAATCGATACAGATCAACATAAGCCAAAAGTTGAAAAGACAGCAACTCATTTTTGCCCCCTCCATGGCCCAGACAGATGTAACCTAGCAATGGACCCATGGAAACACACACTAGAAGTACAGCAGCAGCATATGAGCAAACTTCAGCCAGCTGCTTAAAGATGGTAACACTCATGCTGGCTCTTGGAAAGAAAGAGTACAGTGCAATAACACTATAGGCAGAACAGATTATTAACCTGCTCAGCAGCTGCCTGCCTACCTCAGACTCCTTCCCAACACTCTGCTGAGGGCACCATCCATACACCTGAATCTCCCTTCTCCTCCACTCCCAAGTCACTCTCATGAATCCTCTACCTCCCATCTCCCCAAAAGCTGCATACATCAAAGGCACCTGCTTTGAACACCTGAAGAGCAGGGGGGCCTGACAGTCAAGAAATGCAACTCTGTATCTTCCCCTTCCATGCACTCTCTATTTTTTTTCTCCATCTCTTTGAAAAAGGTGGCAGAGATAAATGGAGAACAAAGAAACAAGAAAAAGCCACAGCTCTGGCCCACACCCTGCCTATTACTTAAGGGGGAAGGAACTCTTCCGAAAGAGGAGGAAAAAAATGTGCTCCGACACAATGGCTCAAAAGGCCAGGCAGCAAACCGGGCCACTTTGTACTGCTAACAAGGGAAACCTAATTACAGGAAGAGGGCAAAGAGGGACAGATAAAAGGGATACAAAATTTCAACATCTGTTGCCATAAAGGGATAAGAAGTGGGGAAACGCAAAGTGTCAGTTTGGTGTCAGTGACGGCATAAAGCTACTTTCAAAGGGCTCAGGAGCAGGAGAAAAACCGAACAAGAAATTAGAGGGTTCTTAAAAAAAAAAAACAAACAAAAAAAAAAAACAGCAAAAAACCAGAAAACAAACAAACAAAAGCCCCACTTTGCCAAAAATACCTTCAAAAGGGGGGAGGAGTTGGACAAAGACTGGCTATTTAAAAGGCAGAGGATCTGGGTGGCTTGCAGGGCACAGATAACTTTGGTTGTTTTCAGAGCTCTTGTGCCTTGCAGCATGTCATGTCACAGGAAAGAACATTGTAGGATTTGTGCATTTAAAGTGTTTATAGCATGAAGACTACCATGTAAGACAGATCACTGGTCCATTTCAAATGTCAGGCTTTGCAGAATAACTCCAAGAGTTGCTGCAAAGAGACCTCTGGATTATTCTATCTTATGGAGAAGCATCCTTGAGACAGGGGCATTTGTCACTTAATGACATGCAAGACCACCCCAATAACATGGGAAGCAACAGTTCTCTGCAGGCAAATGACAAATGCTGGCCTTGGAGCTGTCAGTGGTGCATGACCCTCATCTTCCAAGGAGTTTAAACTCCCAAAGCAATAGAAAGAAGAAAAAAGAGGAGGAGGATTTGAATAAGGTTTCCTTTTCTCTTGCTTGCCATTAAGTGGCTGTTCTGTTGAGCCACACACTCACACTGGCAAACAAGACAGGACGGTCTGAATAGAGAAAGGCAGAAGTGAGCAGAGGAACCTGACCTGCAAGAGGGGCAGCTGCCATCATATCCTTCACTAAAGGAAGGACAAGGGTACTTGGAAGAGGACAAGGAGTTAGCAAGCTCTGATACTTGATGCAAGGACACAGGTTAGTATCATGTGGCCCATATTGCTCACTGTTCCCCTTGCAGGCCTCTAATCACTGAACTTAGAGCTGCTTTTACATACACACACCTTGATCCAGAGTGGGAATAAGTACACAGCAACTTCCCCACATCTAAAAGCAATCAGATGGCACAGGGTAGCATGTGAGGGGTGAGAGATGTCCTCCACAAGTGCAGCTAGCCAGCTTCAAAAGCATATGAAAAAAATCTAAATCCTCCTTCATTACAGGAGACAGGGCCAGGTGTAGCAGCAGCTGGAATTTCAGCCATCAGAGACAATGTTTTGGCATTATGCAGTCATTCCCCTGCTTTAGACTCCCTTGACAATTGCTTGTTGCTGCCTGTTGTGGCTTTGATCCAACGCCATCATCTCAGCAGAGTCAGAAATGAAAGACAGTTGTGGGAGCGGGATGCAGCAAGAGGCGTTTCCTTTCCCCACTAAAAATTTCCTCTGCACCAAAACCAGTCAAGCCCTTTTCAAAGCAAGGACATATTTACAGGTGAAGACATTATCCCCTTCCTCTTGGAAGGATGAGAATGGCTGCCCCAGGGTCAGGGAACAGTGAAGGTCATAAATACAAAACATACCATGACCAACAGTGACAAGCACCAGCCAAGGACTTATCTGGCCTGGAACTAAGATGATCAGTACACAAAAGGTTATTTAAGCTTTAAATCCTTTTGTAGCACGTTCCAGATCTCAGCTGTTGGGCAAAAAGACCACCTACCCCAATGGAAGAGAATGGCACAGAAACTGTTGTACTGTTGCTTACTCACCCCCCCAATGCAAAGAAAATTCCCCTAGCTGAACTAGCTGATCCTGGACAGCACTAAACACCTCAGTGGTGCTAAGGATCCTCTGGTTTTCCAGAACACACCTTATGCATTATTCTACCCTTCCCAATTTTTTTTTTTTTGACAGAAATTACCTGGATTCTGTTCTTAGACATCCTTGCCATGTTCAGCCTCTGCGGGGCAGCCTCTGGGCCCTTTTGTGGCCACAAGAAAAGGGTAAGCAGCAAACTCAGAAGCCCTGGCTCTGACTGCCAGATGTTATCAGGACACATTAAGCTCAGAAGGAGTTTTTAAGTCCTAGGTGGCTCTAAGATTTTAAGTTCTCATGCCACACTCTTACTCCTGGAGTCTGACCAGGGAGACAACATTCAAAAGCCTCAAAGGAACAGACAGCATTCCCTACAAGATCACTTCTGGCAATCACTAGAGCCTTTGAAGATGGATCCAAAGCTCTGCTGGGAAGATGAACAGTTTATGGAGAGTCAAGACCTGGAAGGATAGCTCTGTACTTCATTTCTATCAATAATGACATCAAGCTTCACATGCTAGAGTCCCAGCCATGCTTCCTACTCAGCCTCCTACCCTGCACATGCTGACGAGTCTACCAGCTCACACACAGGTCCCTGCAGAGGAAAAGACCCAGTGGCATGGTGCATTCCAGCTGTGACAGGTGAAGAGGGAAGAATAAGTTTGACACTCTAGCCATTTCAACAGAGGCCCAGTGGCCTAGGTTGCCTTGGCTTTTTTATTTGCCTGTCACTCAGGCTTTTACGTTATTGAAAGATCAAACTCCGCTGTGCTTGTTCATTACCTTAATCCTATTTTCTACACAGCTTTATTATCTCTTCAGGCTTCCTTGGGAAAGGCTGTCAGAAAGGTTGGGGCAGGGGGGAGAGGGTTGCCCATCTCCTCACCCCTGTCAGATGCCTCTATTCAAGAACAGCCAGAAGACTTGAGAGGCAGGGGTATCACAGCCTGCATCCTTTTGGGGTACATCCTTCTGGGGTACTCCGAAGGAACCACTGGATGGATCACTAAGAAACATGCACCATAACTAATGCACTGGTGCTCTTTCCTGCTCCAGCTTGTCCTTAGTAGGATGCATTGTTGGAAAGTATTTTTGTTATTTCAGAGAAAAAAATGTCTGGTTTTAATTTGTATTTGATAGAGTTGACTTAAACAATCTAAACTATTTAAACTATAGATTAGAAGACAACTGGTCTCAGACCTACCCGGTGTCCACACCAATCCTCCTCCACTCCTTTTCCCCAAATACAGGGGCCCTCAGGCCCCTTCTGCCATTGCTCACCTCACTTCTGACAGCACTCCTTTGGATAATCTGGGCCATGCCACTCCTACCCAGAGCGTCCTGGTCCTGGAAGGCAGGGCTGCCATTCCAATAATCCTGTGAAATATTTGCTATCTGTCCATCACTACACTAAGACCCTCAGGCTGAGAGTTTCAAATTTGTCAGCAGTTGAGTTGTCACATCAAGATTTGAGAACAACATTTCCCCAGTTGCTAAGGTCAGCACCTTGACCGAACAGGAACTACTCAAAGACCCCAAATCAGAGGCCACAGCAATTAACCTCCTCGGTGCTTATTAGGACAAAGAGAAGACAACGTGCCTAAGTCACTTCCATAGATAACCTGTTGTCACACACCACCTCTCTGAGCTACTGGAATTGCCAGCCAGGACAAGGTGACTTCAGAGCCTGTGTTTGCCTCTGGCTTCCCAGCGCCACAGAGAAGTGGGTGAATGGGAGGATAAGGATCACCTTCCTCACCTCCTCTGGCTGAGGCATCAACAGAGACAGATGAAAAGGAGGGTGTAATGGGTATATTTTGACTGCATACAGGTAATGGGAAGAAACCAGGATGGCTGTGCCATCAACTGGAAAAGCTGAGAAGAAAAGCCAAGTTACTGAACCAGAACCACCCCCCACATATGCTTTTCCACTCCAGTTTGCTTTGTCCCCCACTCCTCAACACATCTCATCTTCTATCATCCCTTCCCTATATTGACAAAAGGAATGATACCCTTTTGCAGCATTTCCAATATTGCATTGCTATTCACTTTTCTTGTCAAGTCCCTCCCTGTAACCTGGAAGCTCACTCACCTCTCAAGGTCCCAGATTCTCAGAGGTGAGATGTGTCCACAGCAGGCTGTCCCTGTCACAAATGAGCTGTTTAAAAAAAAACAAAGAAACAAACAAAAAAAACTTACTAATCCTCATGTTCTGAAGAAAGTGCATGAGCAAGACAGAAAACAGGTTACAAGACAGACTTTGAATTCTGGTTCAAGATGATTTCAGCATGTCCCACCACATTTCACAAGGGACAGGCAGCAGCAAAGGGAGAGCTGCCAAAGGACTCTCACTAGCTGAGCTTCCCAGATGCAGCAGGTCACAACTGCAGAGAATTGGCAGGACATAAAATGTATTTGTAAATACAAAGGGAACACATAAACAGGAACATCTGTAAACAACATTTTCAAATGAGTCAGTACAGTACTTAGCATGTTTCATACACAGTCAGTGCTGTAGGCTGCAGAAAGACCCCATGGAAAATTTATTGTTATTTCCTACTTCATGTATCACTTCTGCTTGTTGGCAACTTCTGAGTACATTCATGAACTGGCTGCAGCATCACAGGCCTAAAGAAACACAGAATAGAGGTCTCTGGTCCAGCCTGCTCAAAGCAGGGCCAATTTCAAAGCTGGATCAGGTTGCCCTCCCCAATGCTCAGGCACTCTCTGTTAGAGGCAGCACAACTCTCCTGCAGCAATATTTGGCTCCATTTACACCCTCCAGCAGGGCCCATTCCAAAGTCCTCTTGGCAATGCTATGTCCCTCCTGCACATGCTGGCTCCAGAAGTCACCTGACACCCACTGGCCTCATACTAGTTCATAAGACAGAACAAATCCTTAAAATCAAGCATGAGGAACATGGTTGCTGTGCTCTCCAAACCACACTGCTTGTTTTGTGCCAGCTTCCCATTCTCAGTCCAAATAAGAGGAAGCAGCTCATCCAAGGATTTCTAAGTAAGTTACAAATGACCTCTCACAAAGCCATATTTATTGCAGCTACTGAGAATAAAATGCCAAAACTACATTTAAGTCAATGCAACAAGGATAGCATGAACACAGGAAATGGAACCTGCTTTAAATAAAAGCCATTTCTATGCTTTGCCTAAAGATCTTTTGCAGTATGACACAGGGCTAGCAGCTGAAACATGAAAGCAAAATAAGAAAACAATGTCATGTCTATAAAAACAGCAGTTTGAGCAGTTTTTAACATTTCTTCGATCCTCTATAGCATTCTCTCTTTGAAAGTCAAGGTGTCTGCAAGCCTCTACTGCACCAGGAATGGATTCTTGGAGCAGCCTTGACTTCTGTGAGAAGCACTACTGCTGCTGCAAGAAGGCACTCAGCAGCCAAGTGGCGAACACAGGCTCAACTCAATCAAAGCCAGAGAAGGACCAGATGGAAGCAAGACTGGAACTCAGGACTCTGTCTACTCCTATCTCTGTGGTTTAGCTGAGCAACTGGTTTCTCCAAACCATAAGGCCAAAGCAACACTGACAAAACACTCTGCTAAAGAGGCAAGCAGATAGCATCTAACCATTTCAAACCATCAAACCACACCATGGAGGAGTCCACAAGTTCTGTGGTGCTTAGCTGCCCTTTAGGCTAGAAAAGGCCTGCAGAACTAGAGCTAATTCAAAGTGTCTCCAACCAGGATGTCTTACATGCAAAATTCCAGGTTCATTGGCAGTGCACATGCAATCAGCCAAAGCACCTGTAGCACTGGGCTGTCCCTACAGGTGCTGCAGGGTGCTCACATTAGTCTTCTCTTCCTGCTGCTGTGCAGCAGCCACTGCGATCAGTTAAGAAAGCATGCAGCATTTCAACTTTGGAAATATGGTTTCTGCTCAATACCTGCCTTCTCTCCACCACAGTACAGGACAGGAGGGAACATTTCTCTTTTGCCAATGTCACCCACCTCAGAGGAAAACAAGCAAAAGACACCCACTTTGACAGCTTGTCGGTCAAGCCTCACGTCTGGAAAGCAGCACTTTGGTCAGGAGGTCCCTCTGCTACAAAGCTTGGTATTGGGTTTTGTCCCCCCTCCCCAGCCATAATCCATTAATAACTACTAAAGTCAATTACTGTGGTTAGAAACACAATAGCAGTCAGGGAGTCAGTCAAGCAGGCAATTGGGTGCTTAAGATTTTTCTTTTGGGGGACAAACTGAGAGAACGCTCTCATGTGGGAGACAGATCCCTTTGTGCAGAAGGTATGCACAAGGCTTTGATGGTTGCCACAGGTCTAAATTACCATGGAGGCACACCAACAGGGAGAAAAAAGTGGGAGGAACAGCTAGGTTTAATCCTCCCTCATGCTGTCAGTTCTGGACTTCAGCTTTCCTTCCTTGGTCCTTACCCCCCACCCCTCAGAGAAAAAAAAAAAAAAAAAGAGAGAGAAAAAAGCATTAGATAAAGAGATTTTTCTCCAGCATCGAATACAGGCCTCAGGGCCACAAACAAGTCTCTTCTAGGTAAAGCTGACTCCATTCAGTCAACAGGAATTTTGTCTCATACTTCAGTGGGATCAGGTTTGCAGGCCTTATCTTTAACAGCCTGAGCCCATTAGCAAGCAAAGATAAGACTTCTCCCACAGGAGCAGGCCACCTTCACTGCAGCATTAGAATGCAGCATTCACAAGACAACATGCACAAGAAGGGGTATCCAATGAGAAATTCTTGAAGCCTGAGAGTGAACTGACCTTAAAGTCTGGATTCCAGGGCATGATACAGGGCCCCTCACCTTGAGTCTGATCTGCAGGCACCTTGAAGCCTCAGGTGTCTCATAACTGGGAACCTCTCACAGGTGACAGTTTTACTTCAGGTAAAGAGCAACACAAGTCAGCTTTCGTATGTCTAAAACAACATGCAGATTGGAAGAAAGCATGTAAAGCTTGGCTCCAAAACTTCTGAAACTTCGTTTAGTGTGGAAGATGAGGCTGAAGCCTACTATCAGACTTGCTTCTTTTCTATCTTCAACAAGGCCCTTTAGTCTTAGAGAGCACAGAGCACACATAAGAAAACCCTCCAACTTAGACAAGTGCAGCTTTTTCACAACTGTTGTTGCCAGCTGCCCAAGAAAAACAATTGAAGCTGAGTTACTAGCTTAGGGAGTGCCATTCATTTTGCCCACACTACTTTCTACAGTCAGACTGAGGAGAGACTAGATTGGGAAGAGGGGAGTACAGGATACCCTAAATATATTAATGCAGGCATGACTCATCTACCTGAAGTATATACAACACACTGATGTACACTGACTCTGATCAGATGCATCTACATCCACCATAAAAACTGCCATGGCCAGTCTCCAGATGGCCTTGGAGATGTAAAGCCCCTTCCCCACTATGCTTCCTTCTGTCCTTTGAAAGCTGCTGGCTACCATGACTATAAGCTCCCTCTAATAGGCCCTTCTAAAGGGAAAAAAAAGCACCATTGTAGGGCTTCCATTACAGGGCATGTTGTCTTCACAGGAATCCCCTAGGAACTAAAACCAAGCCAAAAACCAAAGCAGGAAGGCAAGAATTTTGCACAGCATTGAGACACACATACTTCATAAACAGCATATTTTTGTTGTCCAACACAAGGAATCTTCCAACTCATCTGATACCTTGATGTCCTCTTTCTTATTTGAAACTCCCTACTGACAGAGAGGAGAGGAATAAACAAGAGGGGGGAAAAAAACCCCAACAGAACAACCAAGAGTCTGCTTCTCCAGAAGCGAGACTTTCTCTATGTTGCAGAAGAGACATTTCATTAGACATCATCCCCCCACAATACTAGCTGGGCCAGGAAATGAAAGAGAGCACACATCCTGGCAGTGCTGTTGGAAGAAACATAAGAACTCTCCATCTGACTGAATTGTGGTTGTTGAAGATCCCATGGCATTTCTGGCAACAGCAGTAGTGCTCTGGCTACACTCCAGCTGCAATAATCCCATAGCTGCTCCCAAGGTGCCAACTACAGTTTGACTCATGTAGCATCCCTCTTTACCCCATCCTGGACAGACCATTGCCAGATGTGAACAAACCAGAGGGACAGAGGTAGATGCCCATTAGTCCTTTTGGAAAGATGCTGTTTATCTTGAGGCTTGGAAACAGGATCAGCTCCAGAAACACAAGTCACATCGAACAACACATATTTTCCCTGCCATCAACCCACCCTCTAGAGTGGGTCCTGCCTGAGCTGGGAATCCTGCAATGCAAAGTCATTGAAGGAACCTGGGTAAAACAGGTCATTTCCCACCTCTTCTCAATACACCTCCTCTGTGCCTCAGGCTTGTGCCCTTCCCTGTACTGTAAACAGATTGCTTCTCTAGTTCCATTCTGCTCTTCAGGGATTTCAAATGCAGAATCTGCTTGACACATGCAAGAGCCCGTTCCTTCCTCCTGGCGCTCTCCCCCGCCCCCTGGAATTGGACATCGTTGTTCCATTTTGGAAACTATTATATATGGAGACTCACTGGACTGGGAAACAAAGAAGTTATTACTTGACAGAGCCCTGCAGCTGGGAATGTGGAAGGTGGGGGGAGAAAAGGGGGAGAACCAAGGGAAACAGGATGGGGCGGTTGGTAGCAGTGTTATGAAAGCGATCAACAGAAAGGACAGGTCAAAGATGGGAAACATCTATTTTAAAAAGTCTCAAGTGAGATGAGAAAAGGAGAAGAGAAAGCAAGTCCAAAAGGGAGATAGGAGAAGAGAGAGAGCAGTTGGTGCCGACGGTGCCGCGGGTTAAACGCACGGGTCTGTGGGTTTGTGTAGCCTTTGATTCAGCACTGACACGCTTTGGCAAGGGAGGCCACCGGAGCTGTCAAATCCTTCACCAACGTGCCCATCAATTGTATTCAGCTCTCCCCGACCCGCACTGGCATTTTAATTACTGTTGGGTAAACTAATTTGTACAAATGAAGGCAACTCTGCCTAATAGAATATGCAAGCTCTCTGACCTCTGACAGGCGATGACACAAGATACAAAGGAGGCAGAGGAAGGCTTTTTATCAGAGCCTTATTACTCTCTATTACTCCAATTAGTTAAGCTCCAGTGCTCCTAATTGGGGGAAAAAATTGCAATTAAATCAATTTTTGATGGGCTGAAAGTGGGTTACCGAACCGCCCTGCCTGTGAAACACTGATATTATAGCAGCAAAGGTCAAAGTCTTTGTCGGCACCTGTGGGGCCCCCACCTCCCCTCTCCAAGCCCCTCTGTGCCCCCCCAGCACACACACTCAGCTCGCTAAGGCAAATCATTAGAACATGTCATGTCTTATCGTGGCCGCCACCATCCCGCCAGCCTCATCAGTTGACATCATTATGGAAGGTAACTCCTCCAGCATGAATACAGTGCTAAGGTCACACAAACTTGCTGGAGCCCCTGCTGAAGAGCAGATGCAACAGTAACAACATTGTGAAGGGGAGAGGAGGAGGTCAGAAACCCAGCACAGGGAGTTTTGCCACCTCCAGCATGAGACTTCTCCAACAGACCAGATACACACAAAGGGAGAGAGACAGAGAGTGCAGGGGAGCAAGTGCTCCTTCCGCAGGGGCATTTAATTTGCAAGGAGGAAAAAAAAAAACCAGCATCAGTTTAGCATCTTCTTTATGAGCAAGCAGGCACCACAAATATGCAAGAAATCCCATCTGTCTTAGATGCAGGCAATGCTGGACAAACCCAGGACTGGATGGTCATGCTGGGTTGGTGTTGCCCTTTCACTGTCCTAGACCAGTTCCTTTAGCTGTACTTTGTACTTCTCAAAGGATGACCAGAGAACTGAACCAAGTATCTTCAGTATCTCAGAAGTCAAGACAGTTGGATTATATGTTAACATTCTGTAACCATAAATTCAACAAAAATCAACAGGTAAGACAGCACCTAAAGCTCACCTGAGCAAGCAGAAGAATCCCACTGCAGCACAGCCTCACATTTGTTGAATAACCTTGCCAAAAAGATCCAACAGCTGAAGGCAAATAGCCAGGCTTGTTCCAGAAACAGACTGGAAAGCTCTTGCAGGTCTGCTGCTACTTCTCTGAGCTCATGTGCATGCTACAGCATCCCCAAGGCATCAGTCAACTCAGAGTTAAACTGTGCTCCTGATATACCTCATAAATGTCACACAGAGAAGGTACAGAAGAGCTCTGCCACACCCCACCATGGACTCAGCACAGACAGAAAGCAAAATGCATAGAGAAGACCATGAACCCTGCAACGCTGACAACCACTACTGCTCCAAGAGGAAATGCTGTGCTCTTGCAAGGAGCACCAGTGACACATGCATGAATAGATGCACTAATAACTCATTCATATGCCACCTCAAGTGGACCACTGAAAAGTGGTCCCCAGAAAGACAGCATTTACATTTTGTACTGAAGGGCACTGTAGAGATGCTGGATTGAAACACAAAGTCACATTTGAAGCAGAACTCCAGCTCATGAGATAGAAGAAATGCTCATGTCACTGCCTCCCAAGTCATATACTTCATGCCTCATGACAGAGGGAACACCAGCTTCACCTCTCCAACCTTCCTCCTTGGCCTCTAACTTCATGTCTTCCTCCAGACTTCAGAGACACTCAGGCTGAAGAGCAAAAAAAGCTTTTCATATTCCCAAAAGCCCAATTTCCCCTACTCTAGCAAGCTGCTTAGCAGGTGTCCAACCTAGACACCTCCATCCTGCCTTCACTTCCTTGCAGTTTCACCCCAAACTCAGCGCCCAAGTTACCTGCAACCTTGATCACTGTCCCTTCAGCAGCCCTGCAGCAGGTAAGTTCTGTGAAAACAAGCCACCAGACACAGAGCACAATCCTCATTTCTGGAAAAAAACTGAGCTCAATGACATAAAGACAAAGATTCCAGACAGGACAAACACATGCACACTCTTCCACACTACAGTATTGAATGGGAAAATACCCTTGATTAGAAACTAGTGATTCAATGCACAAAACAGTCCTGATGTTCCTAGGCCTGTTCACATCTAAGTATCAATGCTTTCCCCAATACTCCACATGACACAGACTTCTAGGAAGAAGCAAATGTTCAAAAGAGGACCACATTCAGATTAGCTCTATAAAAGCTGATTTAGGATCCTCTGTGTTCCTGTACAAGAGGAATATCGGAACAGTGCTTTTCACAGTGCTGCTGTAATTTTTCAGAACTTCGAACAGAATTGCTTTTGTAGCTATACAAGTATTTGACATCAACCTGCTCTTTTATTAAAAGAAAAGTCTTGAAAACCCGTTTTTAACAGTGCAAAATACATATTTACATGCTATGTCCAACAATCTTTATCTTTTCTCACTCCCCAAACCTCTGCACTTGCCAGGCATGGAGTAGTTGTTCATGCAGAGGTCTTTGTACAGAAACTCCTTATCTCTCTTGAGACCAAATTTAAACCCCAAATGATGCTTAAGTAATTACTGTGATTGCAGGAAAAAAGAGACTCCTTAGCAATAACAGAAATTTAATCCAGAACAAAATTCAGGCACTGATCTGAATAACTTGTACCAAAAATCGAAGTCCATGCCAAAGCTGATTTGTCTGGGCATGCCTACCAGGCCTTTCTGTGAGCAGAGCTCTCTGCAGGCAACCACTGGGGTTACATCTTAGAAGCTGAATAATGAAGAAACATGACTCAACTGAGAAATCACTTCTGAGTCTAAAATCTGGGCTATGCAAGAGATACAGCTCTCTATTCCTACCACAGAGAGCTTTCTGTGAAAAAAAGAGAAGGGGAGAAAAAAAAGAAGAAAAAGGATGAAATCTGGGGACTTTCCGGTCAGTTTGAGATTAGGTGGCTAAACACCACTACAGCACAGTTATATCAGCTTATCAGTAACCAGAACAAAATCTCAAAGAAAATATTTAATGCTCAGAAGCTATAACATTAGAAATTCAAAGAAAGTGGCTACTAAGGTTACATTTGTGTTTTGAGAAGTTAAAGGTTTATTTGGGTTTTTTGTTTCTTTTTCAAGTGCAGGTGAAATAACCACAGCTGGTGTCTCAACTTCCTTACTCACACAAAGCATTCTCCCTTCCAACATCGCTACAGAAATCTCAGCCATCTGTAGCAACTTTATCCTATGCTCTACTCCCCAGAGCAGCCTTTCAAATACCAATGGGCAAGACTCCTGAGAGGTACCCACCAGACAGCATGCTCTACCTCCAACTGCTGCACATGCCATCTGCAATACAGTACATGGGAGTTGTAAGATAACTTCATAAAATCTCTATCTTGAGAAAATTCCCTGGTTTTTTTTGGAATGAATTGAAAGGAAGGAACAGGTGGAGCTGCTGACTGAGTAGCAGAAAAACATGATCCCTGGATGAGATACATGCACAGTATTAGACACTGGACACCATTTGTACCTACAGACTATCATGCACCTTGGGCAGATCTCTGAGGGCCTGGCATTCACTTCTCACCAATCTGCCCACCCACTTCCAGCCCTCATACCCATCACATTTCCCCTCTCTATCTGGTCAGTACCGTTATCCTTCCCCCTTGCCCCCATGGGGAAGACACCCTGAGCTCAATCCTCCCCTGCCCCACAGCCCCCTTGAGCTTGGGGCTCTGGGCCCACACACAGCCTTACAAGAAGCTCTGAACTCCAGCCCTCACTTCCTCAAAGCCTGCCCAGGTGTAAAGCTCCAGCGATTCCTTTTTCTTTGCCATTTTCCCTCCCTCCTCCCTCTCCTCCTAGCCCCACCAACATTTTCAGGCCACACAGTGAGCAGGGAGGCTGGAGTACATAGGACCATTGCAGCAGTCGTGCTGTTTCAGGCCCCCCCCAACTCAAGACAATTTCTAAGAGCCATTTTTTATCCTCCCCTCCGTGAAATGATTTCTGTTAATTGCCTGGTGGGAATCAGTTATAGGTGGGGGAGACTCTCCCCACACACACACACCCTGGCCCCTAATTGGCTTATTGAAGTTTTAACGGGGCTTTCACCTGGAGAAGCTGGTAATTATTCCCTTCATTCCCCTCTTGCTTGTACCTGTAGCTTCACACTTGGGGCCTGCCTGGCTCCACGGGGGGGACTTTGTTCCCTCTAACTACAGGCCCCACACAAATGGGCCCAGCAGCAGGAAAACACGGCAAAGTGGTAATTTTCAGCCCCACGTAATTAGCCAAGGTTCTTTCAGCCCAAACTGCTGAATGGGGAGAGGGCTGCTGGGGAGGGTGCGCCATGTGGGAATGGAGGAACGGGGGCTGCTCTCAACGGGCGGACAAAGAGCTCTCGGGGGCTCCACTGCGGGCCGAGCAAGAGGAGGGGTGGGAGCGGGACAGTGCGCCTGGCACAGCTGGGCACGGCCAGCACTGGGACACAGCCCGTGGCATCCTTCCCCCAGCCTGTGCAACAGGCCAGCGCAGGATGCCAAAACTCAGTAAAGGAGAAAAGAGATCCAGTGATGCACAAAAGAAGCATGTGAAGGGGTGCGATGCATGACACAATTCTTGAAGGCCTGGTGTAGCCTATGCTCCCAGGACAGGATTTCTAGTCTAGTACCTTCACACTGAGATTTAAAAAGGCAATAGACCCAGGGAGAATAAGCTGGACAGTGCAGGTCCCAAATAGGATAGCAAGAACTGCGAGAAGGACAGAGTGAGAACTCTTATTGCTGAGAAAAATCATCATAAAGTAAATCAACTCCAGCAGCATCTGCTCCAAAAGTCAGGCAACCATAACCAGGAGGACAGCAAAAAAGGCTCCAGGTTCTCTTTTTGCTGAGGCATCTCCCATTAGCAAACCAAAACTGTTTATCATAGTGGGACCTCATTTGTTCTGTCTCCCTTTCTGCTACAAGACTTTGGTTTTACAAAAAACTACCAGGAAACCTGCTGCATGTGGCTTCAAAAAACCTGGCCACAAGTGTATCGCTCCTGTGTTAAATCAGACTGATGTCAGATGTCCCACAAACCAGAAACTGGCATCCTGTGTGTGGCATGCTGCCTCTGCTGATTCTCAGGACTTGTTAGCATCTATGCTTTTTTTGACTTATCACCAGTGCCTTCAGGATAGAAATGCTTGTCCTGACTTGTCAGGTCTTGTAGACAAAGTAAAGCTGCTGCTCAGCTGGATTAATCATCACAGTTTCAGTGCAATGGGGTCTGGGGGATTTTTTCTTTGACTTTAAAGTTTTAAAAAACCCACCTTGTGTCTCTTATGATTCCAATATCCTACTAGAAAGCAAGAATTGTCAAAATCTAAAAGCTTGGTCCTGATTCTGCAATGAAGACCAGGTGAAGACCCAGCAGGGAAGTGAAAAGATGCCACTATTATCAAAGGACAGGTATGCTGGAGTGCTGAGCAAGCCCTAGGAGATGATGTAATTACAACAATCCTGACAATAAGGAAAGGAGATCCTCAGGGACTCCAATTGTAGGAAGGGAGCAGGCAGGCAGCACAACCCCCAGGGCACAGACTTTTAATTTCTGAGCTGCCTAAAATACAACAGTGACACAATGCTGCAGCAGGTTGCAAACTAGAGAAGCAAATTGCCTGATTCAACCCCATGATTCTGGTTTCTTTTCAGGCCATATCTATATCACATTTTATGAAAGATTCTTCCAGAAAGGATCATTTTTCAATTTCAATCCTATTTATTTCAGATGCCTTAAGTACCTGCCACAGACAGAGCAGTTCAGCCAGATACTGTGTGCCTTTGACCCATCAATTCTCAAGACTTTTCCTTAGAACAACTTTTGACACCTCTGGACAAAGTATGCTTGCTGTGAAATCCATGCCAGCATCTGAGCAGCAGACACCAAGAGTGAACAAAAGCAGGCCCATGTTGACCAGGCCAATTTCAAGCCTGTGCAGAGAAAGAGTGAACACTCCCTGCAACGGTGGGAAAAGATATGTAATGTCATCTCTGCTCACACTTTATCACAAACCTTATAGTGTCCAGGGCTTTTTCTTCTTATAACCTCACACTCTACAAGAGGACATGTGGAATTGATTTAATATTCCAGCTGTCACTGCTTTGGACAAAAGTCTAAATATTTGCTCATGTGTAGAAAATGCTTAAAGAATCAAGATGCAAAAGAAGAAAATCTCTTCTATTTATAAAATACCACCTTTCTATTTTTTAAGGTTTGGGACTGCCAAGACCAATCCCAGTATTTTTTCAGATGTGACTGGCAAATTTTCAGTTAACAAGTATTGTTTTAAAAATGCAAGCATATATATATAGAATGACATTTTATATAAACTTTTCCATTAGAATCTATGACAGAAAATTACTTTTCAATAAGCAGCAATCCATGCATGCCAGTGAGGTCAGGGGGAAGGGAGAATCCTTTCAGGTCTGCCAGAACAACTAAAAATCAAGAATGCTTCAGTTTAAAAGTGGAGGTGGAAGGAATCTCTTTTACTGGTGCCACAAGCCACAAATTATTTTTGTCTTTTTCCTTTTGCCATACAGACACATGTATAAAAATTCAAACTATAACATTTAGAGAATTTTGAAAAAAGTAATCAGGATGGTGAGGAAGAAGAGGAGTCAAACTTATACTTTCCTTATCTCAGCACACAGGGTGCAGCAGTTCTTTCTCAATACCATGCAGAGGCAGGAGCTGTACTTGTTCATGCTTTTAGGGGAAAGAACCCAAATCACAAAAGCAGTGTGCTTGATCTTCCTCCTCTGCCTTGTGATATTCAAACTATTTACAAATTAAGTCTAAATGAGTTCTTCGTCAGGGGAGAGGGAAATAATGCTCAGAGGGTTTTAAGAAGTCAAAGAAAAGGTGAAAGGGGAAAGGCATGTATATGGAGCACATGTTACACACAGAGAGGGCCAGGACACTGAGGCATGGAGACACAGGTGCTCTGTGGAGGAGGGAAGCAAAGCCTCATCTGCGTTTAACTCAGCCATGAAATGACTCCTAGAGCTTTCCTGTGCTGATCATTCCAGTCCTGACGTGGACACGCTTGCAACAACCTTAATCCACTTGCCCCTAAAGCTCTGGGCAGCTTCCACCTCCCCAGTTCTCCACTCTCCACAATATGATTTGCTTCAGGGTTTTCATACTACGTGTTTGGAGCATGACAACTCTTCAGCCCTAAGCAACCAAGATCCTGAATAAAACCCCTCCTCCCCATCTGCAGGTTCAGGGCATGCTTGGTTGTGAGCAAGCACCAGAGTGAGAAATCAAACCTGGCAGTCAGGCCAGAAAGCCCCAGCCCTGCATGCAGAGAAAGGCATACAAGGTTTCATTAACAGATAATACACATCTAAGGCACAAAGAAGTTTAGTGGCCACGTCCCACATGGATCCCAAACCACCCAAAAACTCGCTGGAAAAGTTTTGCAGAAGCCAGAGTTCAAACCATGCTAACATCAATAAGGTACAGTTTCACAGCACAGATTATCACCTTCAGTATCTGTAATCAGGCTGGCCTGCAAGACAGGCTAAGAATTATTACATTTCACTGATAACTGAGATAAGCCAAATGAAAATAGGAAAGTGATCAGGCAAAATAGATGGCCCAGACATAGGGAAAGGATAAGACAAGAAGATTAGCAATAATTTATTACAATGCTTTATGTCAGTATATTGGGAAAAAAATACACATAAAATGGTATAAGAGGGAAAGGATTGCATTAGAAAGGACTGAGAAAAAGACTCTTCAGGCACACATCTCAAGTCTGCAACGGAACAGAGGACTCCCTAACATACATTGTCCTTTGATGACAAAAAGTATCTGATAAAGGGATATTAAGTACCACACTGCCTCCTGCCACTCAGAAAGCTGCTGTTCAGGTGAAGCAGGACAACCTGCTGGCAGTCAGTCCTCTAAGACTTCAAGGAACAGAAGTCTGGAAGCTTTAAATGCATAGGCAGTTTTGTGGGTAGGAGTGTGAAACCACAGTTTCCTCCTTTCCTTTCCATTGCTTGCCCTATTTCCATGTGCTCTGAGAATTTAAGAAGTCACATCCAAAAACACAGCTATTAAAAGAACAATTTCTACTTAAGTCAAACACCCACACGTCCTACACTGAAATGAGCACATTACTCAAACACCAGTATTTGATTCTGCAGCCAGTTACAAGTGTCCCAGTCAAAACTGTCACTCATCTTTTATCATGTGAATACACAAGAACCAATTACATGGCCATCAATTCATGTTGGGCTGCATCTCTGTGGGGTCCAATCAGAGGCTGCACTGGGAGGAAGTGATGAGCTTACCACAGCTCAGGGATGCCTGAACTCCACTCCAAGCAACAACTGGCCAGCAAGTACCTGCAAGTTGTGGCTTGCTACTGCTTCACACAAGGCCATCAATACTAGAGTTGGGGTAGCTTAGGAAAAATATTAAAACTTTAAACAGAGTGAAGGGTATCCAGAGAGAGAAATCATTCACTGTATAACCACATAGGACAATCAGGCAAAAGGTTTAAAAATGGAACAACACGTTTCTTCTTCAGGACACAACACTGAATTTAAAAGGAGCCTGTGAAGCCCAGAACATTAACAGATTCAGAAAGAAAAGATGAGCTGCTCACAGAGCTATCTTCTGCAAATATGAAAGAAACAATGGTCCAGATGAAAACTCTAGCCAGGGAAACCCTGACCTCTCCTCGTTGGAAGCTGGGAAGGAATAGGCAGGAAAGGATCTTTTGCTCTTGTTTCTTACTTTCTCCATAGACACTTACTACTGACCTCTGCTGAACACCAAATGCTGGGGTAGAAGCATGCTGGACTGACCCACCACGGCCAGAAGAAGAAGAGAAATGCTCACTTTTGTCAAGCCATGGCCCATCAAGCTCAACTTTTTCATCTCCAGTGGTACTGGCAGATGCTGTTCAGGAAGAACATGTAAGCTTGGCAACCTTCTGTGGTCATTCACTTTGCACCCACAGTTTCTGTATTAAGAATTTTAAAGACTGTATCCCCATCTAGTTCCTCATTATGAACCTGCCATTCAAGAATTTACAAAATCACTTTCAAAACTGCTGTCATTATTCACCTCCACAACCTTGTGCTCTGTGACCATCAGAAAACAGATGTTAGAGAAACATTACTCTTTTCTAATATCTGGAGCAGGCTCCCTTGCTTCTCGACTGTCAAAGAGGAGAAAATCCAGAGGAAGTGTACAGAAAATGAAAACATGCTCTAGGCCAAGACAGAAAATCAGATGCAAGAGAGAAACTCTTCAATCAGACAGTCCTGCTCCATCCCCATCCCTCATTAAATCAGCCTGAACAGCCAAAGCAGGTCACTGAACAAAGCACAGGTGTAAAGCTCAACACAGCTCCATCAGAAGGAAGAGACCAAGCACAGCAACAGCAGCAATTGCTGCTACTGAGGAGTTCACTTCTTTCAGGAGTGGGGAAGAGGTACACAGCTTTCTTTTTCCCCTGAAAAAAACCTAAGCTGTTGGGTTCCAGCTTGCAAGACTCTTCAGCCCCCACACTAATAAATCTTTGGGACTATAAATCACCTTGGTACAGGTCTCTCCTCACAAAGGAAATGGGCTCTCTCTTGTCATTAGCTGCCTGTGTCTACCAACCATAGCAGGGCCTCATTCAAGTCCTCTTTGATGGACGGTTAGACTTAAAGGAATATGTACTTCAATCTCAGAGGGGAAAGAACAAGAATTTACTAATTAGACAGGATAGGATTAGACAGGCAATGCACATTAAAAGCTGGCTTTAATACCTGGTCGCAAATTAGCCCTGCACCTGCTAAGTGTGAGGATGCCTACAAAGCAGTAAGAGTACATCCCACATGTAGGGATGGTGAATGGAGCATCATGAGCCCACAACACCTCTTCAGAACAAGAAAGTGGTTGCAGTGGTTGTGTTCCATGCAGTTGGGAGGGAAGGTAGAGAAGACCTGACAAATCCTAGATAATGAACCACAGAACACAATACAGGCAACACTGCACAGAAAGAACAGACTTTCCACTCTGCCTTCCAGTCTGTTACAGTCTCACACTGCTCTGAAAAGAAACCAGAGGCAATGGAGCCAAGAAGAGAGCCAGAGCCACACAATTCCGTCCACATTTCCAGTGTCCGATTCAACTCACAGCAGAGATTCAGGATGCCAGCAAGCCAAGGAAACTGAAGCTTAGCTACAGGCAAGAGGCACTCTGGCATGCTCCATTTGAAAGTGTATTAGCATTCAAGCCAAATGCACACACAGAGGAGAAATTCCCATTCTTCAGAGGAACTGGTTTCCCTTCAAGGATGACTATCTTGGGTTACTCATTTGCTCCTTTCCAAATTTCAGCCTCTCTGGTCCTGTTCCCCCTCTTGCCTTATTTTAAACAGTCTGCCAAGCATCTTCTGTGAGGACTGAAGTGCCAAGGAGCATGTTGCAATGGGAGACATCATCCTCCTGATATGTGCCAGACCTAATATAGGAGAAGCCCATCTCTGAGCCATGCTTTCATTTTTATCAGTATTTTCTCTAAGCCTGAAGATATTCCTGTGGGCAGTGCTATGTTCTGTGTCAAAATGCCAAAATTCAGCACTAAGTGATAAGTCAGAGATTTACATTTATGTCTTCCGTAAATTCATACCATCTGAAACCTCATCCTGAGCACATGGATGACAGAGCCTGCCCAGGATGAAGGCAGTGCTGCTGCAAACATCTCCCCCTCTGCCAGGAAACACCTTCTCTGTAGACAGAACCCTTCCTTCAGCAGTTTCCTAAAATCTTTATTGATACACTCATGAATTCTCTCTCCTGAGCTGGAACAGAAAAGTTTGTAACTGTAGATTGGAAGAGCAACATACATTGCATACCACTCCCCCTTCTCCTCTTCCCCCAGCCTTTCCTGAGAGCACTGACTGATAAATAATCCAGTCCATGCTTGGAAAAAAGAAACTGTCCCCCTCTACTTCTAACCAGGAAATGCAATGTAAAACCTTGTCCCTTGAATTCTCTCTGAGTTACTCCTTGCCCCCATTCATACATACAGATGTACATACAAAGCACATCCATGTCTGCCTGTTCCTCAAGCTGGCACAAGCTATTTGGATCACAAAGCTGTGCACAAGCCCACCAGACATTCTGTGCTGGAAGTTGGCCTGTCTTCCCATGGATATGTGGAAATTTCTGTTGGATACAACAGCTCTAGATAGAGGTAGAACCAGGCAAATACACATTAAACAAGTGTGTTTTGTGCAGCATGGGCTTGATATGCAGTATAAAGCAGGCTTGAATTGACTCCATTGATCATAATCAAAAACATATCCCTTTGCTTCAAACAAACTAGTCCATTTTGGATAGTCTAGAAATTTGATTCAGCAATCAAAACTTGAATCAGAAAGTTATAATCACCTGCAGCCTCCTGTATACTTTTTAGTTTCCTTCAGGAAACTAGGACTAGCAACTGCCTTTATGTGTACACAATCATTACCTTCTTGCCTTAATAAATAAAGAACTGGTGCTTTACTATAATTCTTCCTCCTGCAGCAGTCTGAAAGTTTTACTCTGATAAATTCAGTACTTTTGCATTTCTCTCCCAAATTTTTTTTTTTTTTTTTTTTTTTTTTTTTTTTACTTCTAGAAAAACCAAGGGCAGGGGGGAATCCTCTAAAGAGGCCCAGTGCTTCCCTCCTTGTAATGAAACCCTGTAATGGAATGCCCTGCACTCCAATTAGGAAGAAATGCTAATTTTCTCCAGTTGAGCACCCCCTCTAGATGTATCTAATTTGTTTCACTGCTTTCATCTCTCCCCTCCATCACATTTTCATTTAAAGGTTATGATCTGTTTGTGCCCTCCGTGCCGCGCCCTGACAAGACACCCCTATGAGAGGTTGCAGGGGCCATGTCGCCCTTGCTAACCCCCTTCCCAAACAAAAACCAAAGCTTTTTTCCCTCCACTGCCTCTTTAAGAAATGCAGAAAGATGAAGGGGAGGAGCAGGGAATTGGGAAGGCAATAATTAAAAATAAGAAGTAAGCCCTCTTGCAAGTTAGGTTGTTGGTTGTTTCCAACAAAAGGTTAGAGACCTTTGCACCACGACCAACACCAGTAGGACCAGTGGAGGCCAGCCAGGAGCAACAGCATCACAGAGCTTTGCTACTTCTGCAGATCCATTTAGGAACACTGCCATGCAGAATACTCTTTTGCAAAAAGTTTTTAGATGCAAAATTGTTTAGCTCCTTGTAGGTCTTGGGGAATACATTTTGTCTCGTTTGTCACAGTGAGAGTCTGGTCAGAAAGGACATGAAGAGCTGGCTCAGCTGAGGAGAAATTCTCAATAAAGCATTCCCACTCCTCTCTGAATGGCTTATGCCTTGTTCTGGGACTCTGTGTTCTGAAAACTCATTCAGGAGAGCAGAGACTTCAGATGGGTAGCATAGGCCTTGGAATAACTCTTCATGGCATCCATAAGTTTGTGCTGCCATGGCTGTGGCTGGACAGACATGTAAAACCTCAGGGTAGAACCCATCTGGACAGGTTACCCACCCAGAAGAGCTGGCACCACATAGGGAAAAGGCATCCAGATGTCCTTGCTGGTGCCACACCACTTCCCACAGAAATTTCAAAGTCACCAAAAGATTATTACTGAACAAAAATAATAAAAAATGCAGCCACCATCCTACCTCCAAGCAAAGCCTCTTTGAAGCCTGCCCCAGTATTCTCAAATAAAACAGTATTCCTGGATCTGAACCCACAGTCTTCCCTACATACAAACCCTGTTCCTAAGCCAAGCTATTCATTACTTGTGTTCAGCCTCTCCCTCCCTTCACTTCAATTTTCTCCATCAGTTCTTGTCTGTTCGAAAGGAAATCATAGATCTACACTCTCTAGATACAAGTTTCAACACACACCTATTGTCAACATCCTGTAAGTAGAAAGTGACCAAAGAACCTCTTTGGAGGAAAAACAACTAAGTGGGCCCTGATTGAAAAGGACTGGAAACTGCTGGGTTCCACTGGTGGCACTGCCTGGAAAAACCACCCTCTTGGAAAAAGAACAGCTGGACACGCTGCCCAGACTGAGCATTGAGTAGCCTGTTCTTGACAGTAAGATAAAGATGGAAAAGTACTGCAAGAGTGTTTTCTGTTATTAATAGGCACTTTGCTAATACTGCTCAAGATGGTCAGCTCCCTCTCAGTCATTTCCTGCTGCAGCCGCTGAATCCCATTGGTCACAGCACTATATGGTCCATTACAAGCTATTTCCTCTCTACATTTGCAAAGCCTCCAAAAGCTTTTGCAGAAAGTGCAATGCCTCCAAAAGCTTTTGCAGAAAGTCCTGATGATCTCCCTTCCTGCCTCCCTCTACAGACACAATTCCCTCATAATTTGACTTTCTGGGATCACAAATGGGGAGCGGGTAAGAGGCACACAAAGATTTACTCTTCATGGATAGCAGCCTTGCCCCTTCTTCCCCTTCCAGGCCCCCTCTCTATCTGGTCCATGCAAACAAACCCTGAGTGGGAAAGAGCGTTTGGAAGAGGCCTGTGTCTGGGCCAGCCGCCTTTCATCCAGAAGATGCCTCCTCCTGTTGGAAAATACAAGCATTGTGTGAAAACATTTTAATATATTCATGCACATTCCTATAGCTCGCAGGAGCGAGTGGGTCTCAGCACCCTCCCCTCCCTGCCTTCCAAATGATTTTCATAGGCAACGATGCACTGGGAATACCACTTGTTTTCTCAAATGCCCGCAAGTATGTAAATTGTGGGAATATGCAGGCCAAGGGCTGTGGTTTTATTGTGCTGCAGAAAAGATTTTACTAATTACTTGCCTAAACTCCAAAGCAGTACGCCTGCTTTTTTACAAAGCGGGAGAGTGGGGAAGGTGGGGGTGGTGGGAAGAGGAGGAGGGGGACTAAAGAGAAAAAAAATAGCAAGGGGAAGGGAGAGTAAAGGGAAAGAGGGAGAAGGAAAGGGAGCACAAGGGATGCATTTCAAAGTTTCTCCAGCAATTGGATGGGGGGGAGCTGGGCCCAATGTGAAATCATAGAGGTCAAAGGTGGGTCTCCCTCCCTTGTGAGAAAGTGGTGAATCAGGACGGTTTATCAAACGATCATTTTCTTTTGAAACTGGGAGGCAGAGGCTGGGACAATTCTGCAGATGTGCTTGATGAGTTCGGGACAAAAATGGGCCGCCTCCTCCCCCCCCTCCCCCCTTTAAAGTCTCCCATCAGGGGTTGCTTCTCCCTCCACTGCTTCCAGGACCCTCCCCTCCCTTCTTCAGTGGTCAGCTGAGACCCCCACCCACTGACCGCCTTTGTATTCCTGGCCTTTGGACACAGTGACAGGGCCCTTTATGAGACCCCAATCAAGACCCCCATGTCACAGGTACCTAGTAGAGATACCAGACCCTTTTCAAATGAGGAACAACAAGGAAAATATGCTGGCCCATTGTCCCAGCACAGCACCAAGGGAGATGAAAGGGACAGGCTGCTCCCTCTCTGCAGACTGCCTGCCAATCAACCCCAGTTATTAAGGTCACAATGTGGAAACTCTTCTGACCTACACCTAATCAAAGATGCACCAAGGACTTTTGAGACAACATGGGGGAAGGTGGGAGAGCAAGCATCCCCCTGTCCTCTCCACCCATAAATACAGTGGAGCTTCCACAGCAAATTAGTAGGAGTTACCCCAGCAAGTGCTGCAGCACGCTTGCCCCAAGTACCACTAGGGCAGCCAAGCAGAGCTCTGTGCTGGCATGCAGCCTCAGAAGAGCTTAAATTAAAAGCATTTCTCACTGAAAAGTTACAGAGTGAGCAACACTGGAGGTGGCTGAGAAGCCACGGTAGAGGACACTGTGAGACAAATACTAAGCATCCTCTTTCCTATTGCTGATATCTTTGCGTGGACTGTGGGTTTCACCAAACATGGTCAGCACCATCCAACAGAGAGTCTTGAAGAAAAACTCAGTAGATGTGAATCTCTGAGTCTCCAAAAGCTGAAGCACCTGCAAGAGTGGACAGATGCCAATAGTGCAGAGCAGACATTCTGACTCCTCCCTTGCATGATACAGGATGAAGATACCAAGATGATGCTGATGGTGGCAGTTTTTGGGACTACACAGAAATATCTCACAGAGAGGAGGTAGGAGCCATGTGCACTGCCAGAACTACGAGATGAAGACAAAACAATTAGAGCTTGGGTCAGATGGGATCAGAGAAGCACATCCCACCAGACAGCTCGAGAGCACTTGGAACATGGACAAGATCAACTGCCTCTGAAGGTTGTTCTGCATCACTCACTGAGTCATCACCATACACTCAGAACAGTCAGACATAATACTTCAACCTGACAAGTGACACAAGAAATGACAGACTACATTCTGTGATAGTTCACATAAAAAGGAAAGGAAAAAATCCAAACTCCATAACAGGAACATTATTCAGCATATATAGGATGCTTCTGCAAGTGCATGACTTTGAATTAGGTCCTCCAGAAGAGCCACACGGTGGGTGTAAGTCATAGACACCACTGGCACACTTATGATCAGTCTTGAAGAATCCTAAATTTTTGACACTCTTCTTCATGCACCTTAACTACTGTCATTCAGGGAAAACCCTTCCTGATCCCATGCCAGCTTGCTGCTCTCATCCTGTTGGCATTCTTTAAAGCCCACCTGGATGAAGGTTTTAGTGAAAGGAGAACAAATTTGGGGTGGCAGTATAGTGAAGCCATAGAAAGTGGAACAGTCACAGCAACCAAGCTGCAAGTTTCTTTATGCTAAACATTGCTCACGTGTTGGCTCATTTTCCTCTGTCTTTTAGCTAAAAGGTACCAGTGCAGTGCTACTGGAGCCCCCCATTCCTGTCAGACAGCCTGCAGAAGGTAACAGCCTACGAGTGGTGACCAGCTGGGTAAGAGATGAGAAGTGGAAGATTTCAAAAGAGCTCTGGGACAAAGATTCATGTCTTTACACAAACCCTACTACATTGCTTCCCAACTGCAAGTCATTGACATTCCTAAAACTATACCTTTGTTCCTTGGCTTTTACACAACTGTTGAAGCAGGTGGAAAACAGCTTTTTTTTTTCTTGATGTTGAACCAACTGCTTAGCCATGGCAAGGCATGGTCTGGTTTAGGTCGTTGCAAGCCAAGATCCAAACTGACACCTCAGACATTGTAAGCTGCTGTGCTCAGAGCAGACATTAGTTAAGCCCTACAGCACAAAAGACAGATATTGCCTTTACTTCAGGGCAATATCCTCCACTATCACCCTCCTTTCAAATGCCAATGGCAGGCTGAGGGCCAGTCTCCTGCTGTCCTCAGAGTGAATCAACACTCCTTTAGAAGGGCCAGGCTGCTATCTTAGGACACTGCAACTTCACTTCCCACCTCAGGGCATGAGCTTGCATCCTCTGAGTGACAGGTTCAGCCTCATCTGGGAGGAGTAACGGTGGAAGCTGAGCCTGCTTAGAGGCATCTGCACCTGGGGCTCTCACCGTGCAAGAAAGGTCCATCCCTCTGTGTCCCTCCCCGCCCCCAAAAGCAGTCATTTGAAAGGCGGGGAGGGAACAGACACCACTCTAATTGTAGGAGTGAAACCTGGCATCCTCCTGCTCATCTACCTTTGCACTCCATTTCTGTTTCTCTTTGAACCTCTGGTACAGCTTGTCAGGTCGCTGCCCTCCTGAGAGATCAGAAAAAAAAAATAAAACAGTGATTACTATTGTACACTGATATGCACGCTGGAGAAAGAGGGAGAGAAAAGGAGAGAGAGAACAGCCTCCATGTGTCAGACTATGAAAGGGCTTCGACTGAAGCCACCTGAAAAACAAACCCTTAATTTAAATGTTAATGAAAGTGCTGAAGAGACATCAGAGGCTTTCATTTCTCTACAAGGAACAGAAACACCAGGTCTAGAATTTATGGCCCCCTTCACCTCCCCTCTCTTCTTCTCTGCTCCATCAGCCACAGAAGTAAGGAAAGGAAAAAAACCCTAATTTTAACATTAACTCCACACTTCCACCCTAGGATGCAATTGCTAAATTATCTGTTGGCAGGACACTGATCAAAGGTGGAAAAACAAAGGCACACTGCACAACCGAGCAAAGGTAAACAGCAGCCAAGGTCTGGTGAAGTTACCTTCTCCCCCTGCGAACTTAAAAAGCAAAGAGAAAACAATCACAAACTGGAAATGGAAACCTCAAACCATAAGGTTGCCATCTCCCTCAACTAAGTTTCTTCTGTCACATCGATTAAACAGTCATGGATTCTCCTGCGCAAACCATGCAGCACAAGAAAGATGCTTCCTCCAAGCTTTCTGAGACAGACTTTCCCCTCAAGCAAGGGGAAAAATGATAAAAAACTGCAGGGGGAGGAAAAAAAAATTCAATATGCAACACAGCTCAACACAATTAGAAACAGATGTCTGCGTTCCAATTCAGTCAGCTACTGCCTTCCAAAACCTGCTCACCTGCCTGCAACCACTAGTGAGACAATTCACACAGTCACAGAAAATATATACATTAGAGTATTGGCCAAAAGTGACAAAAAGGGAGGAAGCGATCAATCACGTGAGCTTTAGAGGGCAAAAGAAAGAGACCGAAGGGAAGAAGCTGCAGTTTCTCAATTCATAGAAATGTTTGCATATTTGTTTGTTTCTAGAGGAGAGGGAAAACAAACACGCATGTTCGTGTGTTCACCCACGTGAAGAAGACCAAATAGAGCTATTATCACACAATTAAAGAAGGTAAAACAAAGTCTTTCTTCCTCCCAACATCAAGGGAACAGTCAGGGCAAATGGATAAGACACAGGTGTCATTTTAGCTCCAGAGGGGAGAAACTGATACTCATTTCCTGCTCCTCAGCTTTAGGGTGAAAGAGCACCAAGTCAGTTATGACTATTGCATATACCTAGAAACCCACATCCAGATCGCCCTCTGAGGTCAGTAAAAGATGGTAGTTAATGCCACCACTAACTCTGCACGTCCACTCTGGGATCTCACAGTTGAGCAGGTTCTTCCTGCCCTGCTTAAGAAACAGCTGCAGGTCAGAGTCCCCTCTCAATTATTCAAACCGACCAGGCTCTGGGAAGATCCCCAAGGACAGCAGAGCTATTGCTGCCGGCTGTTTTGCTGGCAATGCACAAACCCCAACAAAACTCAGTTACTTCTCCCAAGTCCTAGCAGACTCAGAGAGGTTAACTGCACAAAGCAAGGTCAAAGCAGAGCACACTACGGCCAACAGCTCATCTTGATATGCAGTAGGGGAAACCTGCTGATAAAATCGGAGTAAGAAATGAGGGCAGGGGAACATTATCCAACATTTTAACTTCTACCCATTAGGGCTTCAATTGCACAGTTAAAACCACTGCAAAATTGCTCTGATTCTAGTGGGTTGTTTTGCTCTAAGGCAACCTGCAAGATCAAATTGTTACTCTTTCACAAGAAGTTTCTAGATAGCCATTAAAAAGAAGCCCTCGATATTAATCATTTTGATCGCTCCCAATGGAAGAGAGGCCCATTCAGTAAAGTAACCTTTCTCTTCCTTCCTTTCCCCAATGAGTTTGGGGCATGTTTTACAATTTGCCTGAAGTTGTCCGTAGAAGCAGAGATCTCCTCAGATATTACTTCCTCATAATAATCCATGGGAGAGGCAATTAGGTTAAAATCAGCATGTTTAAACACAGGAGTTGGGTCTCAACTACAACACTGCATAAACAGAAGAGCCAGCCCAGCTTTTTAAATTTAGCTGTGCATGTAAGTACATATTTTCCTTTAAATTAGGCATCCAATGCAGACAGCTAGTCTTCAGTACAAACTTTCATTCTCTCTGCAGTTAACTTGCACTTCACCAAGGCAATATCCACAAGGAGAGGTCATCTATTGCAGCAGACTAATGAAAAAGTCAGAAAACAAGAGACTGTCTCTTGGGCTTACACACCCAAAGCATGCTTCTGTCACAGTAGGGCACTTTATGATTGCCCCAGAGTGTACCAGGGGTTTCCTAGCTCTCTACCTACAGCTGAAACCTGGCATCCTGCTGCTCATCTACAGTCGCACATTGGAAACCATCTCTGTGCCTCTGTCTTCTCTTTGCTTCCTTTAAAATCTGACACACTTTGAGTACAGCATCTCATGACAAATATTTAAATATTTAAAAATGAAAATAGCAAATGCCAGTGGCCAGGCCTGGCAGGAGAAGTCAGCTTAGATCTGAGTACTTTTTAAAATTCAACACAAAAAAAATCTGGATCCAAGATTAATAATGAATCTAACATGAAGGTGCACTCTTTTCTTTCCCCTCCAGTTTACATTGTACACTGCTCCTATCTCTTCCCTGGCTACTGCCACCTCAGGGAACCACAAAGCATGAAGGTTCCACTGCTCTACCAGAAACTCCCAAGTTTGCCTCACTTTGCACATTTGAATTGGTCCACTGCACTTAGGCTTGCCCTGGTCCCTGAGCACAAATAAGTCACTGCAGTAAGCACCAGTAAATGAAAGTTTAACATCTGCGTGATGCAGAGTTCAAGAGGCAAATGAACTCATGGGGGGAAGAGGATTATGAGCAGCTAAGAGATGTAGTTTAGGGTATGAAGCAGAGTAAGTACAGCATTTTACTAAGCCATAGAGAAGGACAGCTTCAGAGATCAATTAAACCAGTGGCTGAAAGAAGCTGAGGTACCCATATTTTAAGTATCCTACTTTAAGAACTCTCTCAGAATCTCCTCTAGTCACTTATGAGACATGCAACGTGTGACCTGCTATTCAAAGCACACCAACCAGCATAACTTTGCAGACTTGATGTCAAGACACTTCCATGGCTGAAAAAGTTATGTAAAGGACAAAGCACAGTTTTCCCCTGCACAGTATGAAGAGATGATCCAATATTCTTGGTACCCTTTTAATACCTTTCCCCCTACCTCATCTCTCTTACAGGAATCATTCTGTTTGCAGATCTAGAAACATCCAGAATAGCAGCACTACACTAAGAACAAGGAAGCCTCCTCCTCCAGCTCTGCACATCTACAGGATGATCTCTGTAGTGACACAAGGAAACTATGGACAAATCAAAGCAGAATACCTAAGGGAAAATGCCTGAAACCAGAGGAGCTGTGCTCTAAGAGCACAAGTCTCTAATGTTTAGCCTGAGTGTACAGGCACTGTCCTCTAGAGTAGCAGCCCAGCAGTGCATGACTACAGCAGCCACGGCAAAAACCCAGTGGTGGGTCAGGAACATATGGGATACTTTGTAAGAAGCTTCACACAGAGGAAAATATCACTGAAAAGATGAAAAGTTTCACACCATTAACAGCTGAAGTTCAGTAAGAATACCACCCTGACTACTCTAGAGAGTCTAAATCCTGGCAAAGTTCCAGGTCAGGAAACTACAGCTTCTCCAAAGCGATTTTGAACGGCTAGAGTTGGAGGAGCCTTTCTTGCTCCTACCCTACTGAACAGAACTGTTCTCAGCTCTGTGTGCCTACAGTAGACACAGCTGCCATTTCTTAGCATCAATGGGCCAAAATACTGAGGTGGTTGGAGCCTTACTCCCCAGCAGTTATACAGCAGTAGAACTACCTGTCCTTATGGAAGAGATCTCAGTTTACATCAGCACAATTGAGAAGGGAGAATCAGAAGGTCACCTTAAATGTTTAGGAGGAAGTGGAGGTTATAGGTCATGTTCAGCCTCACTGGGGAACAAATGTATCCAAGCTCTGGCTAGAAGGATGGGGACTGCAAGGGAGGAAAAGCTTTAGACATAAGTGCATAAGGAATGCATATGGGTGAAATATGGGCTCTTGCAAATAAAACAGAAACCACAGAGCTCCCCAAAGCAGACTTTCCTAGAAACCAGATATTATCTTTTTGATACTCACACTCATTAGACAGCAAGTAATAAAACCTATTAGTGAAAAATTCATCTCCCCTGCCCCTTGCCCTGGCCAACCCCCACCACATGCCCTCCTGCTCTGATCCTCTCTCTCTTCTAGGATGGCTGCGATTTGTTCTGAGAAGCGACAGGTTTATAGGTTAGCCGACACCTTCTCTCTGTGGAATTTTAATTAACTTCTCCCATCATCAATATGTTAAGGAGCAGGGTTCCCATTATACGAGGTCAGCAGCGTGTTTCAGGCCCTGCTATATCAGCCGTCAAATTGAAGAATTAATGACGTGGCTAATTGGCTCTAATTCTCCACACCCCCCTCCCTAAAATATGGAGGGGTAAGGGGGGGTGCAGTAGGCTGGGCTAGTGGGAGAGGCTGGTACAGTCCACAGTCTCATAAAAAATGAGAGTGGACAATTTAAGCCCACTTGTTCATGGGTTAGCTGTTCCACCACCTCCAATTTATCACCCCGCAGGGAGGAAAGGGGAGGTGGGGAGACTGAGGGTAAATATTGTGACAGAGAGTGTGCACAAGCACGCACACCACGGAGAGGAACACCATCCTGACAAGAGGCCACGGCAGTAGGTCATCACTTAGGAGTAGGAAGCAGAATGCCACTGGCCTCTAACCAACCACAGATCCTGAGCCAGAGCCTGTCTGCCAGAAAAGGGACCCTTGCAGCACAGAAGACAGCAAAGGGCTTCTATCTCACATCTTGCAGCAGAACTAACACACATGGCTATTCTTCAAAAACACAAATTGTCTCAAACACTCAGAGCAAAGGAACAAGGCAACAGCAAAATCATAGTAAGCCTGGAGTGTCATTTCTCTGATAAAGCCATTAGCTCTGTACCACTGAGTTTCTGCTGCCTGCAAAACAAGCTTGGAAAACTAACAAGGACAGCAGTTGTGGACGGTATTTTGGTTTTGCACAAGCCTAAAACTCAGCGGTTGCAGACATCACATGAGCAGCAACAGCAGCTCTTCTTCCCCTTTTCCTGAGGTATGCTGAGGATGAACCTCTCTTGCATGCAGGCCAGTTTAACAGGCAACCAAAGAGACAGATCACTGTTGGTTGGTGTACAATTTTAACAGTGAGAGTTTCTCAGATTTTCACTTCCTCAATAACAGGAGAACTTCAAAGAACACCCTGGAAGACACTGGTGTAGGTATTGCCCTTGCCTTCCACACTGAAACTGTACTTGTAGCATTCTATGCACTAGAAGCACAGAGCTACAGGCAACAGAGGCTGGAAAACCACATCCCTGAACTCTACTTCATCTTTGCCAGTTCAACACGTTCAAAAAAACCTGAGTTCTAACCACTGCACGCAGCTCTCAAGCTTACTCAGAATCTCTCCTGCCAGAGAATGAGAATACAAGTTGGCATCTTTTCAGCACTGAAAAATCTCAAGAGGATCCAGCTCACTGTTTCTAATTAGCAAGTCAGCGTTCCTTCCTCAACAAAGAATGAACAGGTCCCACCTGCGGCACTAAGAGGAACCCAGGACCACCTTCATGGCCTCTTTATAAGGGGATCACTCTGCTGGTATAGGAAATGAGGACCACATGCTCTCCCCTGAGCTCCTGCTGCAGGCACAAGCACCTGATCAGCCTCCACACAAATCAAGTCCCTGACCCGTCACATTGGTGCCTCACAAAGATTTGTGGACACACAGCCTATCCAACTCCTTTACTTCTCTCTGATGAAAATTGGGAATAAAGAGATGTGTTACCTTAATAATGGGCTGATAGCAATGGACCACACTCGATCCTCTGTCTGCACTGTATGTAGACACTGACCAACTCTGCCCGCGGACAGGGACCAAACCTGAAGAGAGAGATGCATGTTATGCCACATCACCCAAAACTGCAGAAGGTAGGATGCATGCTGCTAATACTGTGCTGGAAGAGCTGCCCAAACTGCCATGCTTACCTTCCCACAGACCCTCTGTGAATTCCAATTACTTATTTTGGGAATTGCTGGCAGAATCAAGCACTTGAAGTCAGCTTATAAGAAGGACCTTCCACCCCATTGGTAACAGAGAGAGTACCCCCATCACCACTTGCTCTCTAAGGGCAGCACTCAACACAAACTCCTCATCTTCTGTAGTTAAATAAATGACAAATAGGATTTGCTCAAATCTGTTCTCTTGAACAGTGTGGGAAGACTTAGTAGCATCCCTGAAAATTTTCCATTAATATTAAGTATAAAGTTAATCATTCACCAGCCTGTAAAATAATCTTCTTTTATAAGACCCCCCCTTTAGACCAAGTTTTTCAAGTGTACCCCAGGCTGCTTTCAAACAGGCTGCCCTTGCTCACTGACAGTATGAGAGAATTCCTGCCCTCCCCCAACAGTACAAACACACACATCTCCTTCCACCAGTTCATCCCTTTGTTTCTGCGTCCTAATAAAGGTCCCAAAATTCTTGCTGGGGCCTCTGCTAGTGGCCCTCATTTTCTCCACCTTGCCATCATTCTTGGCCCACAGGACTCAAGCCCTCCAGTTGTCTGTAACCGACCCCCAGTGTTTTGCTTCAGGACTTCAAAGCACGGGAGTGCCCTATTTGTTTGTTTGTTGATAATGCCCAGGATTGCAGGCTATTCTTGTCAGCGGGGAATTTAGCACCTAGTGTCAGCAAAAGCAGCAGAAAAGCTTAACTCCTTTAAGGCATCCCTATCTCCTACAGGTTAAAAATATTGCTCAGAGCACACTATCTGCTGCCTATCACACAGGAATGTACATTAACAGCTCTTCAGAGCTTAGTCCTAATCAACACTCAGCAGAGCCCTCAATAGCTTAGACACTTAGAGCCCCTTTAAAAGGTTGGTAGGGATTCCCTTCCACCCTCCAAGAGTCTCATTCACGCAAACAACACAGCCTACAAAAGGGATGATAAAAAATAAGAGGTGAACATCCCCAGAGTATATGCTGTGGGGAGCACTGTGTGGGCAAGATCTCACACTAGCTCTAAGAAAAACAGCTTGAAATTCCCCTCTGGGCTTCAGGAATTTGTTCTCAAGGTCGAGGATGTCTGTCCTCCAGCTGTCAGAGAAGTAGCAAGAAGGCACTCTCCCAGAAAAGAGGATCCACAGACCAGAGAGGAGCAGCACTGCTGAAGTGTGAGACAAAGCAGCATCAAGGTCTTGCTCCCAGGAGGCAAACAGCAATCCCAAAATTGCCTTTTGCATTGGAACATTGCTTGCTTTACTTGGAAGTGATTTTACTCAGGAGTACATCTGTACAGAGGGACCAACAAAAATAAATGGGGTCATGCTGCTTCACACCCTTCCTACAAAACCTTGAAAGAGAACCTTAAGTCTTTCCTTGCTTCAGCTTCCCCTCTTCTAAAACAGCAATTAGCTGGTTTTCCTGTTACTTCATGAATGCTCTATGATATAAACCAGGGACCAAGAGTGTCTATCAGCCTACCCAGAGCAAAAACCAACATATTCAACACACAGCAACCACTTCCAACAATGAAACAAGTGGTTGTGAAGATACTACAGGTACTGCATCATGCTAGCAGGGTAAGGGTGAAACATCTGTGTAGAGCTTCCTAAACTGATCAAAGAGCTGATTACAGCTCAGATGAACAACTCTCCAGGTCCACACAGGAACAAAGCATTGCCAACCAGATCCAGAAGGACAAAAATCAACAAGGTCCTGCCCCAAAAAGAAACAGCCAAAAATTATGTGACAGCACCCAGTGATGCCAGCTGGAAGCGAAAAATGGGAGCAAACAATTCTCATAGTCTAACTTCATTCCTGGTTTGCAAACCAAGAACCATTGGGAAAAAAAAAAAATGAAAACCCCCACACAGATAACTAAACCAAAAAATTAGTAAATAACCATAGATTTGGAAAAAAGCCATCCTATCCTTTACAGAGATTGAATATATAGCAGAGAGTATGTTAAACTATATTGCAATGTTAAATCACAAAACAAGGATGGGTTTGAGATCCATACAGCAAATTTCACACTAAATGGCATGGATTTCCACTACAGTGTAGATGGATGTACAGGGAAAGAAGCAAAACATCAGCTGCTGCCTTCTGCACTTCCAAGTTTAAGGCAGCAGCTGATGCTGTAAATTACTGCCAAATCTCTTTCTAACAAGCCTGGCAGAGCAAGCATCTTTTCAGAGACATGAGCCAAGACAGTCAGCATTCCTCCTGCAAGGAGTACAGGGCTCACAACAGTTCTGCTGACACTTAAATATTCATGGCACAAGACCTCTGAAGTCACCTCTACAGCAGCACCTGCAGCTGCTGAAACACTCCCTGCTCACCTTCGCCGTTCGGTCCCGGGAGCCGCTGACAATGAGGCCGCCTTGGAAGTCCACACAGTTCACCTCCTGCTCATGTGCAGAGAACTTGACACTGTAGGAGCCATGGAGCTTGTGAAGGACAATACTTCCATCTCTGAAAAACAAATCACGGGCAGGGAATTTGTACCTCTTGGACATGCACCTTCCACTAATGCTTTGGAGTGCTACAAAAAGACCAGGACCGGTCTCTGACAGAGCTGAAATTCATGCAGCATTATTAACCCTCCACTCCTCACACATCACCTGTTCTCTTGCAATTTCACATCTGGCCAGTTAAAGCCTAATCTGATGCACGTGAAAATTTTCCTGGCTATCTTTCCACCCTTCACTTTGTGTTAAGCTGCAGAAACTATAGCAAAGCAGCCATTCCTCCCCCTACCGCTTTGAGCTTGCCAGAATCCTGTCTGTATGCTGAGTGGCTGGAGTAAGGGAACAAGTGAGAGGACATTCTCACCCATGTCCAAGCCTCAGCTTTTCATTCATTTCAGAGCAGCCATGCAGGGTGCTGTGCTTTGAATTAATTACCCAGACATTTAGACCTTTTTCAACCAACACAGTTACTGGAATTTTAAATGCAAGCCTTCATTTTCACCTGAATTTTGGTCTATAGTTCACAGGGGAAAGTCTCACAATACCCAGGGCAGACAGCCATGCTTGTCTCTCCCAATTCTGTGCTTAACTGTTGTGCATATTTTTTATAGTTTTAGCCATTAATGAAAGTCCTGTCACTTGCTGTAACTCTAAAAGTCCAGTGAAATGCAAAATGAATTGGAGAAGTGTGTGTGCGCTGGAAGGCCTGGCAGTTTCTCCCCTCTCCACAATTATATCAATGGGTCTAATAAACACACACTTGTCTCTAGAAAACTTCCTGCACTAATGCAGTCCCAGCTAACCGGCAGTACTGATTATTGGAACAGTCTAGCTACCCTGGCTCTAACAGGGAAAGAAATGAAATTTGCATAGCAGTCAGGTTTGCCTGATCAGTCATTCCCAATTCAACAATCCTGTGGACATCAACACAAGTTTACAGAGCAAAGGACACTTTTTAAGGTCAACGGTATGAAACTCAGCTCCTTCACTGCTGCAGGAGAAGCTTTTTCAAGTCAGAACCAAAATTATAAGAGAGGAAGCAGCAGCAGCTGATCACAGCCAAGCATGAGGACGCTGTGTAGCAAAACTGGCTCCTCTGCTCTGGCCTGGAGTTACACAGAATCTTTCCAGCTTCAGCAACAGAACCCTCAGGCTCCTTCATTCACCCAACTTACCCCCCTCCACTGACAATGTGGGAGTTGACAAGAACAAAGCGACACACATCCTCCTGGTGGCCAGAGAAGATGGCTTGGGGGTGACGCTGCAAACCTGTCCCCTCTGCACAGAGCTGGTAGGCCTGGATGTTCTCCGCTTGAGACAGGTAGAGATACTCGCCATCCAGCTCCATCCAGGGCATCAAACTGCAAACAGACAGCAGGTTGGGAGCATGCAGGAGTGGGGAGAAGAAAACAAAACAAAACAACCTCACACAGAAAAAGAAAACAAATTCCATATGCAAACATATCAACAAAAACAAATGTCTGCTCAAGAAAAGTGAAGTTGGAGCAGCAGGTGACATGTAAAAGCAGGGCTTAATATAGCAGCACAGCTACTAGTGAAGCTTCTCCAGCAACATAAAAAGAAGATTACACTCCTGGCATTTTTCTAACCCACAGCTGAGGAAAAGGAAGCATGGAATCTCTGAAAGAGAAGATGGCCAAAAGTCTAGTGAACATAGATAGGAAATACTTAAGGGCCCCCAAACCTGCACATGAGCTCTGTACTTTTTAAGCAACTAGACTGGTGTTGGTGAGCTATGCTGAGCATTTCTAAGAGAGCATTCAGTGGGAGGCTTTTGGTACAAACAGTCACTCTTGATATTTGCTGGTGCCCAGCAGAGACCACAAAGCTGCCGCTGTTCCACACACCTCTAAGCAGGGGTACATGTCACCAAAATACCACAGATCTTCCTACAGACAGAAAGTCACCTGCCTCCTGCACTCTGAGGCTACCCAAGAAATTTATGCTTATCATACAGAGGACATATTGTTCTACATTCACACTTCTTCCCCTGCTGAGCCATAAGCTGTAGAGCAAACTCTTGGTTTCTCTTGCCCATCTCTTGGAAGAGCCCATACGCCCTTTCTACCCACTGCTTTATGTGGGACAGTGGCAGGTTTGTATGGAATTGTATGATTCCAGGCCATGAGCAGTGGAGCCAAAAAAACTATTCCAAAGTATTCTGAAGATTGATGTTACATATGGAAAATATGCTTTACCTTCTGGGAGATCAAGAAGAGGACAAGACACTCATGCAATATCTGAATTAAGTCTGCCATCTCAAGAAGTTTATTTATTCTTGAAACAAAACCAAAATATAGAAGAAAATAGGCTACAAGACACACTTAGGCAGTGAGAGCTTTTCTCCAGATTTTGCTTTTTTCTGTAGCCAACAGAGAATCAGCAAATACGATTTCTGGATATAGTGAGGCCAGACACAAAGACATGGGACTCATGTCCTGTGGGGCATGGATGTGTGAGATTGTCTCTGCTCTGCCATCATTGCCAAGCGCACCAATGTCCACAGAAACACCGAGCAAATCCAGAGCCCTTCTACAGAGCAGCCTTTCAGTTTTCAAACTATTCAGGAACAAATGGCTTTGAAAGCAGTGGGGCTTCTCATAAAAACCTGTCTCCCTCTTTTTTTTAGATCATTTATCCTCAGAGGTCACGATTTTCTGTGTCATCAGAGTCATTACACACAGCCGTACCTTGTAACATCACAATGAACAACTAGACACAAGTTAAGAGGACAAGATTGCTCATTAGACAGAAGGTTCCAGCTTGACTGTATTCATCTCCAGTAACAGGCCTTTAATCACATGGACAAAGTAGTTGAGTTTATAATATTCATCTGGGACTTGATCATATACATGGAAAAAGTAAGAGGCATCTTTAGAGCAGGAGCTCTGGGTTCAGGCAGGCTTTGATTTCCCCTTCCTTCCTCCACTCCTACGCAGTCCTCTAAAAGCAAGTGAATATCCAGCTTACCTAGACTACAGCCAGTTTCTGCAGCTCTCCTTTTGCAGAAGTTTAGCTTTTTACCTTTTTCTATGGCTTTTTCATAAGGAGAAGTAAAAAATCTGAAGCAGAATAAATGAAAATTAGGAGATGCCATTTGGATGGTGGCCTCATTAAATCAGTCCTTGCCTTTTCACTTGGGAAGCTGGTTTAGTAATGATCTCTAACATCCACAGAGCCTGTCTTCACAGATGGTTGCAAGCACTTCAAAGGCAGGTATACAACCTGCACCAAAACCCACTCTGCTCATTACAGCTGTTCCCAGGACTCTAGGCAAGAAGTGGCACATTATGCACCACTTCAATCTACACAGCACAAAAAGGCATGAAAGCTCAGTAGAAGGTCCCTGTTCTTCAGCAGCTAACAAACCACAGTCTTTCTCATTTTTCCTTCAGTCTGATGATGTGAAGGCTGAAAATTTCAATGATGTGAAGGCTGAAAATTTCAACATGCTGAAGGCTGAAAATTTCAATGTGCAGCTCAGACAAGAGACCTATCGTATGCTTTGCTTTTAAAGCCAAGTACACCTTTGCAAACAAGCATTTAACAACAAGCTCCTATCATTAATGTCAAATATACTTTTTTTTTTAAGTGAAGGAGAGAAGCATGAAAATGAAGAGCAAAAGGCAGATGAATGGCAATTAGCATTTTAGATTTGTACATCCAAATCAGAATCCAGGATAAACCAAGGGAGACAAAGCATTTTTGAGGGAACACCTAAGTCCACATCTGGGATCAAGGTGGGCTCATTGTGAGAGCAGGACAAAAGATTGCTCCTGGTATACAGCAGTAGACATGAATGCAACGGTTTGTAGTAAAGGTTGCTAAATGTGAAAACTGCTAAATGCTAAAACTGTACAGATCAGAACAAAGACAAATTCAAATTACTAAGAAAGAAACTCTTGACACTCAGCATGAATCCCTAGGGCAAGGCAGCAACTCAGGTTATCCCACACCCAGCTAGCCAGGAACACCCAAAACAAACCAGCAACAATCACTTGTAAGACCCCATGGAGCACAAAGAGCAGGAAACACCTCATTTCAGGGCACAGGCACACACCCAAGGCCCCACAGCTGCTGTCACATAACAAAGAAGAAGAGGAAGGAGCCACTTGCTTGCATTTCCATTTCAGGACTGTCTCCCTCTGGCAGCGTCCATGCCTCCAGTTCTGAGATACCTTCACCCTTTCCTTCACTGGAATGCCAGGAGCTCTGCAGAGAGAGGAGAGATGAGATTAGCAACCAGGGCTGATGCCTTCTGGACAACAAATGCATTCAAGATGGCCACAGGTAAGCTCTCACCCTGGTTCCACAATGGTGAACTGACACACACTGATGGTGCAGTGCCACACTACAGTGAGGACATTCATGAGAGCTGACAAGAAAGGAACACTGACAAGAGTGAGGGATTACCAGCTAAGAAAGCCACCTCTGATGATCACAAACCTGAAATATGATCAAGACTTGACCAAGTATACTGAATGCAGCACAGGTTCAGACAAAACGTAATCCAAACAAGATAACACAGAAAGAAACCACCAGCATATCGCTGGAAAGTTTTCTCTTTACAGTCAGATAAAGCTATTGATAAGACTATTGCTGGACTACAAATCAAAGTTATTGGAATGAGCTGAGACAAACCAAGATCAATACTCTTCAAGATGTGACAAAAAGTAAGTACCACGAGACCTGGGACCAAGGTCTCCTTAGAGTCTACATGAATATACCCAGCTCAAGCAGCTGTTCAACACCTGTTTTGTTTTCATGATCCAGAGTTGATTAAAGACATGGGGAATGGCAACTTTAGCTCCCATCTTTCTCATATCATAAATTTAATTATTCAAAATCCTTACTGGAGCTGCTTAGATAGAAAAGTTCAGAAAATACAAACAAGAAGAAACTCTAGAAATTATCCTTTGTAACTAGGGGTTACATTTACTAGACTGCAAGAGTTTATCCCACATTCATGCGTTTCTCAACAGCCAACACAGCCAGATACATAGAGAGAAAGGAAGATCCTTGAGAGATGGGAACTGGTGCCTCATCAGGACCAGTTTCTTCCTCCCATCCCTATAGCCCCTCCAATCCACTTCCCAAAAGTAGCATTTTCGGGTACTCTGTCATTTTTAAAACAAAGATTAGCTCCCTGTAAATAAACATCTCCTGTGTTAATGGGTGCAGGAATCTCTAACCTGGCCCTGGGGTCTGGCCAGATTCTTATTTTCCCAGCCTTCCTTCCATAGCCTCAGGCTCCTTTTTTTCTGCTCACCCTTCCCTCCTCTTTTCTATGCTTTCCGGCACTTAGTCACCATTATAATTTGACTGCATTCCTGGGCATGTGACCCATTTTAAACAAAAACAGAAACCACACACAGAAAAGCTTTTCATCCTCCAGAAAGCTTTGCAACTTTACGTTTATGATCAGTAGAGCCACACCAATTAAAACTGAATTTAGAAAGCTACAGGCTTTTTATTTTTCATAGCCATTTAAAAACAAACAAACAAAACCAAAATAGTTAGACTAGGCTGCAAGAAGAGGAATTCCTTTTTTAAAGGGAGCACTTGCAAGAGCTCATGAGGCCAGATAGTGTGTGAGATGAGGAATGCACAGTACCAAAAAGTCAGGTCAGATCCACTCTCATCATTGCTTATTACTCTCCCAGACAGAGTTCAGGCTCTCCGCCTACATGCAATTCCATTCATTACTCCAAAACACTTCTCCTCCCTACGCTCAACCCTCAGTTAAGTTCTCCCCACATACAGATTTCAAGTCACCAGCTTGCACAGTGATGGAAAACACACTCATGCCACATCCCCCTCCCAACACATGCTGGCCCAACCAGACATTCTGAGCTCAATGCATAAACCCTACTAAGACTCGATGTAATTTCCAAGGCTCTGAAAAAGGTGACTCCAAGGTCAAAAAAGCAGCTTCCATCTTGGCTGCTCCCTCCTCCAAAGGGACCTGCTGGTCCCTTTTCTAGCAGGCCTTGACCCTCCTACTGCTGAAAATGGAAGTTCTGAAGAGTCACGTGTTGGCTCAGCCCAGAGCCCCAGTTCACTATTGCAGTTACTTTTGAAACAGACACCTCATTCTTTCCCACATATCAACAGTTCCTGTCTGGAGGAGATGAGGGTTGGGTGGGGAGACTATATATAGGGGAGGTCTGATGGGATTTGGGAGGGGATGGTCATGGTGGTGTTTTGGTTTTTTTTTTGTTTTATTCTTAATAGATATATTATTCATCCAGCCTTCCTCCTCCATACAGCAATTCTGGATCCAGCTAATTTAAACATGTCTTAAAAGCATCCTGATTTTATATCCCAGACATTTTATTTATTCAAAATAGATGCAAGAAAAGGGACAGATGATATGGAGAAAGATGATGTAGAAAATTGGACTGATACATCCCTCCCTTTTGCAAATTATGGGGCAGCAAATGCTGAAGTGCAGTGCTGGTCTGAGACATTCGATCCCTCACACCAGAGCTTAAATCAAGCCCAGCTATGGAATCAACTGCTGAGATACAATTTGATCACCTGATTTGCTTCCTCAACAGCATCCCTCCAGAGCAATTCCCAAAATGCATCAAAAATGTGATGAGTATCACTGCAATGCCTGAGAACAATTCTCAAATCTTAGAAAGTTAAAAATGTCATCACCATATAAACTTAACAATTTGATTAAAAAATTCCTTTTCTCCCCTACAAGAGCCTATTTTGTTTCAGTCATGATCAACACACTTTCTACACTTGCAAACTTTTAAGAATTTTTCCATGATGACCAAGGCAATCAACAGACATCACACATCTGCACCGAGTGGTTGACTTAACTAGGTACCTCTTACTTCAGCAACTGTGTTGAACATTCAAAGATTCAGGAGACTAAACCACCATATGAAGCCAAATGTTAAACAAAATGCTATGGAGGGAACACTATCCACTGGCCAATGAATACCTTGATCTTTCTTAGTATACAATCCAGAAAAATACTAAGCCATAGGCTTAAAATTCAGGACCTGCTTAACTACTCTGAGAAATCAAGATCTTGGCATTTGTGTTCCCAGAGAAGGCACCCAACAGTGAACTTCAAGACTGCTGAAGGCCGACTCACTGAGGAAAGACTGGTATTTTTAGCGGGACCTACACAGGCCTGAATCAGAAAGCAACTGAGGTACAGTCCAGCATCCTAGAAGGATGGCAGGAAACACAGGATGAAGGAATGAGTGAACACTGATTATAAAAACACAATGAAATTCAAGCAAAATGTTCTTAAAGCCCTTTAGAGTGTGTCATCTTACACCTCTGCTAGGGCATCACAATTATCAATATTTGATAAAGTTACATTACTCACAACATACAAGTCTGCCTTTGTTATTATCTAATTACCACCAAAAAGCACTCTGTCAGGATCCCAAATCATAGTGCAATACATGACCTGAGCCAATGCATGTTTCCAATTGCATGCATTCCTGACGGAGGCTCCCTTTTCAAAGACTTGGTTATACTAAGGAAGAGAAGGTAAACATTTCTTACAGCCTGAGAGGGAGCTCCAGGATAAAAATCATCCCAAGCAACCCATTATAAAGGATTTTTCATTTCCCCCTTCCTACCTCTCCCCACTCTACAAAAAAAAAGCAAAAAGTATTTTCCTCAAATTATGAATTTCCTCTCTTTCTTGGCAGAGTTACCAAAAGAAATGTAATATTCCTTCTGGAGCCCACTTCCCAGCTGCTGAAGTAAGAGACTGGAACTGTCCCCACACAGCACCAAGTGACCCAGGTGACCTCAGGTACCAAGGCAGTTGCTGGCCTGGGCCCCAAAAGAAAGCAATGAAAGAATCACTCAGCCAGGGCATACCACCTCCTAAAGCTTCACCTCCAACAGATCTTGCCTTCAATGATCCCCTCCCGATCTGAAGTCCTTTTCCACCAGAAATGGTATTTCTGCAACAGCAAGAGCGTCTGTGCTGTGCTGCATCCCAGGGAGATTTCTGCTGGCTGTCTACAATTTCAGCATGTGCCAAAACAGTGGTGCCTGCAACAACATAGGCCGTGTTACAGAAGATAACACCAACATGTCATGCTGTGTATTTTCCCAGCTGCATGGGGCACCCTAACCCACCAAAGTCCTTCATGTTTTGCTACATCCTAAGTACTGAAGAGCTCATCTGGAAATGCAAGTCTGCAGAGACCTGCTGGGACTGAATTTCTTCTGTGGACAAAATCTGCTGTCTGCATAAAAGCTGTCACCAGCCTGCCTGAGGCCTGACTGGAAGGGTCATAGAGAGAACAAACAGGTCACAGTGGCTAAGCCCCACTATCAACCTTGGCCCTGTGGCAAGGCCGGCTAACACAATGACCAACTGCACTTATTTGTGTAGTCGGGACACACCTGTTGAGTCGCAGGGTCTCGGTGCAGCTACAAGTCATGGGCCACCAACAGCCAGCCAGGAGGGAAAAGCTATTTATGTCAGGAGCCCCTGTTACTGTCCTCAACAAGTTGGTTGGCTTGCTAAATGTCTCTTCCAGGACAAAAATTCCAACTGAATTCCTTAAGCACATGACCCTTATTTAGCTTACTGCCATGTTCAGCCTGTCCCCTCTGCTCCCCTATCCCTATGGGAGATGGGTTCAAATAACTCTGAGATGGAAAAGAGTTCTGCTGACTGTTCCTCAATGTTCCTTGCTTCCTCTGGTGTGTCTGTGCCATCTCAGATGTTACCAAGCTGTCAACTGCTCCACCAAACAGCTCTTGTCAACAAGTCACCTCATGAAGAAGGCAGAGGCTGTCATAATACTCAGAGGTGCTAACAAATTTTTGTGCACACAGCAAGGACACACACTTTCACAAAGGCTTCCCAAAAAATCACCACCACCAAGACTGAGCCAGGCCACTCTGCCACCAGATGCCCTCTCCCTTACAAGTGACTGCAATGGGATGCTGGCTAGAAAGTCCTGTCAGGATTTGGACTCTCTCGGAGAGTTTCGTAGGATTTTTGGAGAAAATCTGGGCTTATTCAAAAAATGCACTGCTCTGGAAAGATTATGAGAAAACCTGAAGCTGCTGAAGAAGTGTGAAATGTATTTGAAAGAGTAGATTGTCAAGGAAGTACTTGGACAGAATGAAATAACCCATATCTAGTCCAACAGGGGTAACAGCAACAAACAAAGCACACATATTTTAAGCCCTGTACTACATAAAATTCTTCTTTCTCTTTGTACTAGCGAAGATCTTAAGGGAAGGGTAGGCAGGCCTCAAAGAACTCTTACAAACAACTTCACATTCCCAGAAAAAGCAGTAGTTTCAAGGTTGTGGAGCTGTCCTGGCAGATCTGTCCTGCTCAGCACTAACAGTTTAAGGCAGAGTAAGAATAAATGTAACAGCCAGTTTATGAAAACCACTGACTTTTCCAGCACAAAGCAAGAGCTGCATTCCCTCATCCAAGATTTTTTTGTTACTGCAATATCCTCCCCAGAGTATCCCCCTCTGCATCATCTGCAGCAGTTCATTGCCTTCTTCATTTCTGTCTTAAAGTAATGAAAGTTTGTTTTTAAAACAAGTTTTAAAAGATGAAGGAAACTGAAGCAGCTTTACAAGCATTCACTCTCCCTCCCCCTCCAGTGGTGAAGGCTGAGGTCTCCTATGATTGCTGCAGTTTGCATTTGGATTTGACTTGCAGAGATTGGCCATTTCCTGCTCCTGTAGGTACATACATTTTTCCAAGATCTGGAGAAAACACAGCTTTTATTAACTCACCAAAATGCTTACACAAGCTCTTAAATACTCATAGATGATAAATCTGTCCATTAATGAGTCTGCTTCTCTGAACTGGAGAATATACCATGATCCTAGTGGGCAAGGCAGAACAGAAGACAGGGAGAAAACATGCAGTGGAACACTTCATATTTTGATGTCTATTAATACATTACAAAGAGCAAATTGTCAAGCTATTTAGGTTCCAACTTTTAACCTGCCCTCTAAAATTCCTTTGTAACAAAGAGGAAATAAGTTTAGCCCAGCTGCAACTTTACTCCTTTCTGCCATGCCTTAAATAAAGAATCACCTTACAATGAGCTCTTTGCCTCTCCGATTTCTCCAGTCCAAGGTGGTCCAGCAAGCAGGCCCTGGATAAAGGCTTAAAGCACCCTCTGCTATTCCTGGCTCTGACACTGACCTGCTGCACAGAGGGCAGCTTGGTTGACATCTCCCTGCCTCTCCTTCCCCTCCAGCCCCTGTTTACCCTGGCTATTTAGGCAGCAAGCTCGCCAGGGCACAGACTGCTCTTGCTGGGCCTGTACAACAGCTGGCAAAACAGCCACAGACTACAGGACACAACTGTAATATCACTATATCACCAAAACCCCCAAAGGCTTTGTGTTATTACTCAGCTAGAGTTTAGCTGCAGAAAGTGCTGTTAAGCCTTAACTTTTCTGTGATATGCTGCCACGCATTTTTGAAACAAAAAATTCTTCTTTCACCTTACATCGTGAAGACATGGCTCAACTTTTACTTCAGCTGCTCCTGTGACTGAGTAAAGCAAAAATCTTAGCATAAGGACTCTTTTTTTATCACCCTCATGACAAGGTCTTGTAGCAGTGCAGGTCTATACATAAAATTAACTTGTTTATACAGAAAAACTGACCATCTGATCTAGAGAGACTCACAGTTCAGATGCCAAGAAGCACATCCATGTAAAGCCACTCTGTACTTCCATAAGAGTGACACAATATCCTATTTAGCATTTAGTTACTGCTGATTCAACGAAGAAACAGCACATTTTTAACACTGAGAATGTGCTTCAAGAACTCTTCCAGATCAGCCCCTACCATCCCTAACATACAGTGACTCAGGTGGATGTGAACCTCGTGATTCCCTCCCCTCTGCCAAAGGAATGAAGTATACAGATACATCCCTCAAAGCAAACTTCTTTCTTCTCCTACAACTGCACAATTGAATCCATGCCTTAAACACTTAACTTGGCTTACATCTGTGCCTCCCATTTGGCTGAATCTACCAGAAAGTGAAAACATTAGAGATTGTCAATATTGTGAATATGCCTTTCAGCATAACAGCTAGTGTCTGGGCTTAAGTCCACATCTTCCTTTGACATCATTACCAACTTAGTTTAATATCGTTTAAGCACAAGCATGTATCCAGAGATAACCACAGCTGGCAATTTTTAAAAGTATGTAGTCAGGATGACAATTTTAAAAATTAAATAATTTTGGTTTTACATATACTATTATTTTTCTTCTCCATGCTGCTAACAGCTGGGGGTTTGCAACCAGTTTCTTATCAATCTTACCTCTTTCCTATTTTGGCAGAAAGAAGTTTTATAAGCAAGCTGACTGTTCAAACAGTTTTTTCACATACAAGATAAAGCTTCTTACTTCTGATCTTTGTTGTGACAATTATCTGAAGATATACCCAACAGAAAAAGCATTTTAAAGAAAGAGTGTCATTTTCAAGTTTATCACCTTTTTGAAAATGGGAAAGTGGGGGCAGGAGTTAAGTTTCACAGCTATCTCCTTTAGGCTGAAATTTATTGCTATTTACAAAGCATTAACAGATGGCTTATCAAAAGCCACTTAACAGCAGAAATGATCAAACTATTCTGAGATGGATTTTTGTCTTAAACTGTAAATACTCCCTAGACTAGTTTTTAACTTATGCCAGCCTCCCAGGGACCATCAGTTTAAGATCTAATGTGAGAACCATGCATGTTATTTCATTAAGTATATTAACCATAAACGGTTCCAGCCTTTGCTTTCTCAACTGCACACAGTATTGCACAAAAACCTCTCAAGAGAAAAAACTAGTGTTCACCTCATGCAACATTAGCCAGCACATGCAATAGAAGCTTCAGCTCCTGAGTGAGTCAAAGCCAAGTTTGACAAACTCAAGAGTTATTCCATATCACTAAGCAAGCACAGTTATCAAGAAGGTCCAGCTATCCAACATCTTCATCACCATTCTATTTTCACAGTAATATTTTAGCTTAAATATCTACTCAGCTCAAATTTAACCTTCAACGAGCAATCTACCAGGTTTCTACTTAAAATTGCTATTAAGAAGGATGGTGTGCCCAGAAGCTTGCCTAAACTCCCTCCCCAACTCATACTGACTACTCAAATAAAATACAGTATCTCTCTGCAAATCTTACTCCCTCAACTGCAAGAGCAGCAATCTGGGAGATGGCTCTTGATCTTGGAGACATGCACGAGGAGCAGGTGCTACAGAAGAGACATGGTTAGTTAAAACGCCTGAGCTGCCACAGAGACTGTTAAACTCTTCTTCAGCTTTGTACTAAAATTTCAGTACAAATTTTACAATTGTACGACTCAACACATGCAGCCATATTGGTTCTTCTGCAGATATTCAGATATCCAGACCTCCTGGTTCTGCAGTATGCCCTTGCCTTGTATTTGTTGCCAAACTCTCTACCCTATTGGAATAAAACTCCTGCAACTGCCCCCAGATGCTGGATCTCCACCCTGTGAAAACAAGTGTTTGTTTTTCAGGTATTCTCCCTAGGATTTGATATATTATTCAAGGAACTGGAGACTGTCTGAGCCTTATATGAAGTTAAAAGTAATTAAAGGAATCATCCTCCAGATATATCTCAAGGTTGCTTCACAACCACTTGTAATGCAACTTAGTGTGTTACCTATGACTGAACTCCTCAGGACCAAGGAAGTGTTGACCAATGCTAAAAGCAGCTCTCAGTACTGGAGTTGTTTGAGGAAAACTTAAAAATAGGACACAGCACAAAAGTATATCCTAGAATTACTAAAAAAAAAAAAAAAACAACCTGTTCATAGCAAATCCAACAGCACTGAAATCCTTGTGAGTTCAAAACTCAAGCAGCCTTCCCTTCTCTGAAGCCCTCTGACCTAGCAAATCTCTTCTGTAGCTGTTTATAGACCTGCATTCCTCTGCAGGGGGAAGTGGTGGTCCTTACACATACTGCACCTGCTCTGCTGTACACCTGATCCCTCCTGCAACTGAAGGAGCGGAGTATCACCTTATTCTTAATGAAAAATACAGAACTTCATTTCCTCAGGAGAGAAAATCATATATCACAGTAGACAAGAGTCCAAAGCACAGCCATTCCACAGTGCTTATTCCTCCTGACTTCCAAGGGAACTGTGCTTAACTTCCAACCTGTTAACACCGAGAGGGTCTGAAAACCCAACACAAGAATTTTCAGCACCAGCAAAGTTCTGCTCCTGCCAGCAGAAGCAATAAATGTTTCTCTAAAGTCTCTGCATTGATGAGACGGCAACATCAGACAGCAAAACAGGGGTCAAAACTCACCATCCCTTCTTTTGAGTCATGTCAGCACAGTGTTTATGGAAACAATACTGAGTCACTGAATGACAAACAAGGTCCATGCTGGCAGCTAAAGAGAAGCCATAGGAAGGAATTTGTAGATCCTAAGAACACAAACTTCTCTTAGGATCCTTAAATGAGGAAGGAAGACCCACTTTGTGAAGTTGCCTTCAAGTGGCATTTGGGACACAGCCAAATTTGAGAGAAGAAAGGCAAACTCTGGATCAACACCAACCACTGCCAAGGCCCAAGCCCCAAAGGCACTTCATCTAAGAAGATGGTGTCATGCACACTGCAAAGCCTAGAGGGCTTGACCCTATTCCTAACCTGTGCTGTGCTGTTGAACTGGGGGAAAGATAAAGACCCCAGGAAAAAAACCTCAATTCCTACTCACAAAACTTTAAAACTCAGAAGCCATGAAAAGAACAGGAGCCACTTTCTCTGTGCCAGCCATCACCATTTATACCAGCAAGCTGCTCTGTGAGAACCTAAGACACATGTTCCTGAGGGCCCACAACAGCTCTTTCACCCAAAAATGCACTAAGCCCACTCTCCAGCCTTTTCCCAGGATGCCGTCCCAGGCCTTGCTCCCTTGTAGCTTCTTCTCTGCAGTGTTTTCAAGACCATGGCAGAGATCACTGCTCAGAAGTGGGGAGAGCGTGTGGGCATACAGGATCCATGCCAGCTGCACACAGCAGCTCCATCCATCTCCTCGTGTTCCAACCTCCCCCAGCCTGAAGCCCCCAAGCCTCAGTGTTTGGAGGGGCCTGGGGACTGAGAAGATCACAAAATCACAGAATTATTAGGGTTGGAAAAGACCTCTGAATATAATCCAGTCCAGCCTCCCTGCCAAGGCAGGGTGACCTAGAGCAGATTTCATGAGTCCAGGTAGGTTTTGAATGTCTCCAGAGGGAGACTCCGTGCCCTTCCTCGGCAGCCCGTTCCAGCGCTTTGCCACACTCAGCATAATGTTCTTCCTCATGCAGAGGTGAAACTTTCTTTGTTTTAGTTTATGGACGTTGCAACTCATCCTGCTGCTGACACCTGCCTTTGAGACACTTATATGCATTGATGAGATCCTGCTCAGTCTCTCTAGACTGAACAGGCCTGGCTCCTACAGTCTCTCCCCACAGGGGAGATGTTCCAGACCCCTTATCATTCTTTGCGGCCCCCGCTGGACCCTCACCCATAGCTCCCCGTCTTGGACTGAGGAGGCCAGAACTGGACACAGTTCTCCAGACATGGAAAGGGCCTCACGCTCCAGCACTCCCGCTGGGCCTGACAGTGAGACACGCCGCGAAAGCCCCGCCATCCTCGCCGCTCCCTCGCGGGGACAAGAGGCGCCTCCCCCAACCCCTCCGGGCAGCGCCGGGGCCGGGCCCCGCCGCCCTGGTGTGCGCCATCGGCCGCTCCCTCCCAGGGAGGCCCTTCCCGCGCCCTCGCCGCCCCTCCTGGCGCAGGGAAAGGGCGGCGCAACGGCGCTTCGGGAATGGCCCCGCGTCCCCCGCCCCTCGCGGCCCAGCGGCGGCCACGCCAGGAGCGCAGCGCGGCCCTGGCAACCGGCTGGGCCGCGGCATCCCCGGCCTTTCCGGGCCGCCGCCGCCGCCGCCCCCCGCCCTTCCGCCGGGAAGGCCGCGCTTACAGATCGGTGCCGAGCTGGGTGAAGCCGGAGTTGAGGCAGCCGCGGGCTATGCGCCTCCAGAGGACATCGCGGCTGCTGAGGAAGCGCAGGCGGCGGCAGACCTGGGCCAGGCGGCCCAAGGCCTGCGCGTCCAGGTAGGAGCAGATGAGGAGCAGCAGCTCCTCAGGTAAGGCCCAGAACGGGGAGGGGGGGGAGGCGGCCCGGGATCCCCCCTCCGCCTGGGGGGATCGGGGGCTGCCCTTCCTCCCCATGGAGCAGCAGCTCCCGCCCCTCCTCCCCGGGAGCCGGAGCTGCGCTGCCCGGGGGAGGCCAAGCCATGGACGGGGCAGCCGCTCCCCAGTCACATGGGGCAGAAGCCGCTGCCTGTCACTGCCCCCTCCGGGGGAGGAGGCGGCTGCGGGACCGGAGGGGCACGGGCCGCCGAGCCCACCCTCGTTAGCGGATTAATTCATTAACGGGAGCCGCTGGGACTCCCCCTGTGCCAATTGCCCTCCCCCACACCCCCTCGCCACGCCACGACCGGCTCCCGGGTCTGTATCTTCCCATCTGCGCTTAGCAACGTCACCTGATCTGAGCATTCATTAATAACGTGAACAATTAATGGTGGGGATGGTGATCCCAGGTAACCAGAACATCTGCCTCACCACCTGGAGCAACACCAGCTAGGTACTGCACTCCTGCAAAGGAAGGTGAACAGCAAGGTGATTTAATGCTCATTAATTATCCTTGACCAGAGTCGGGAGCACCTGTCACCCACGAAGTGACGGCAGGGGTCATCTGGTGCTGCACAGCAGTTTTCAACACTCCCAGGTTCCTGTGACACGTAAAAGAAAGGGTCTTCCCCACAATAGAGCAGGCCTTGCTACAATGGATTTAGGGCTGGCTTTTCACCAGCACCCTTCCTTGCAGTCCATTACCCCCTCCAGAGCTCCACAGAGTGGGTGGGGTCTGAAAAGTGCTCTCACAGTTCACACGTGTGTGTACACATACACAAGCACACCAACCTCGAAAGAACAGTTCATAATAACTGAGTCATTGTTGCCATCCACAGGAGCCTGGAGTACTGACAACGCAGGATTCTGATCCAAAATGGCAAGACAGTGGAGCAGGAAAATATGAGTCTAGTGTTGTGTTATTCTTTCTTACAGTACTTTCCACTCTACAGAAGCCTGAAATGCTGGGGAAATTTCTCCCTCAAAATAAAAAAAAAATTAGGTAAATTATAAGAAGTTCATCATCTGCCAAGAATGCTTTGAACAGGTATCACTTACCACCACAATCAACATCTCATTTTGCAGGGTGGAGTAGGATAATAAATTTTAGCATATAATGAGGTTACCATAGTATACAGGCCACTTGACAGTACTTGCATCCTATTCCAAAAAGTCATCTTGTCTGTCTAATCTGAAGCTCTCAAATACTCCTATGAGTAAATCAACAGGTCTGGAAGCCTCTTATTTTAGAGGTTCAAAACTGCTGGATAAGGAGCTCTCTGGTCCATTTACACTGAGTTTTAATATATCCTGGAAGTCAATGAAGTTTCAGAAGGCAGCAGATTTTTTTATCAGCATTTTTAAGGAGTGATGTCTGAAGTAATTAAAAATTTCTCAACCTGAGTTTGAGCTCAGGTGAAATAACAGCACATCTAGTACAGGACTTAAGTAGCCAGCTGAAAGGGAGGTAATACAACAAATTTTGCTTAAGATTATGGAAACTTTGTGTGAATGCCGTTTTGTCAATTTCATATCTTTCTGATGATATGAAACTTGGTTCTTTTTGTATCAGACTACAATATTTTCTGAAACATTAAAATTATTAAAAGCTGAGTGACTTCTCTGTCTGAAATTGTTATTGTAAAGACATACTTACTTTCAAGTTGGTCTTTCTCTAGCAGGATCCCACAGAAACTGCTTATGCACACTATTTAATATATTTACTAACATAATATTTACTAATCTGAAAAAAATCTGAAATCCTTCTTAGCAAAGCTTTGTAGGAGGCACAAAGCATGGAGCAAGAGGCAAAGGATGCTTATGGCTGCATAGCCCTAAGTTAAGTTTAGGCATAATCACATCATATGTATTTCAATCTAGCCAAATGTAAAGTCTCACATCTAGGAACAAAGAATGTAGGTCACACTGAAAGGATGTAACTCTATCCTGCAAAGCTGCAATTCCGTAAAGACTTCATTAAGATGAATAATCAGCAGAACGTGAGCTCCTTCTGCTGTGCTGTGACCAAAGGGCTGGTGCTGTCCTGGGAAAAAAAACAAGAGCTCAGAGTTCTTTTACCTCTGGTTTTGACTCTGTTGTGACTGTTTTGGAAATAATTTGTCTAGACAACACTTCAAGAAGGATGTTTAAAAACTAGAGGAGTTTCAAAGAAGAGTGGTAAAGAATGATTACAGGACTGTCAGACATGTTTTGTAAGACCCAAAGAGCTCAATCTATTTTAGCTTTCTAAAGAGAAGGTTAAGGTGTGAGGGGATCTTACCTTAGGAGCACTGAAACAGGAAGAAAAATCTGAATCTTCCGTTTAACAGACAAAGAGATAAGATCTCTTGACAGAAGGTGATGGGAAACAAATTTGTGAATGAGGTGTGCTTTTGGAGTGAATAAAATCAACTGCTGAAACAGCTTACCAAGATTTATGGTACATTCACCATTACTGGATTTATAAAAAACAATACCGGTTGGGTTTGGTTTCGGGTTGTTTTCCTCAGAGAGAGAGAGAGAGAGGCTTGACCAAAACTGCTAAAACTTCACCAGGAATTGACCTGGAGAGTCCTAACTCAGGATATCAGACCAAGAGAGTCCAAGGGGATTCTTCTAGTCTTAGGTTCTCTTACTCTGCAGAGGCAGCATGTGCATAGTACAGGTCTCCCTGCACTGTGTGGCACCCAAATCCCAGTGGACAGTCTCCAGCCTCTGGCTGTGTTGCTTTACCAAGGAAAACTACTTGGTGCAGAGCAAAGGAGCCTGGGTGCAAAGTACATGTGCAGCATGACCCTCTGGGATACCAGGTCCAAGGTATGGACAAGTGCATGTGAAGAAGGGGGACCTCAGTGCCTTCCAGTTTGTAACCCAAGGTATAAACAACTGTGAAATATTTGGTTAGGATGAAAGGTGTTTACACCCAGTAATCTTGGAGAAGGTCAACTATGCTTCCAGCAGGGGACACAGAGCAGTATGAAAAAAAATTACAATACATTCCTCTTAAATATAGCATTGTTTTCAGGTATGGACAATTGTCTTACAATATAGTAACAATAGTTATTTTTTGCCCAAAATACGGATGTCATCCATTACTTTCTCTGGGTTCTTTTTTAAGAGAAATATACCAGCAACTGCATACCCTTGCACACACTTTCTCAGGCATGGTTTTGGATACTGCCTGTTGCAGAGTTGTCACAAAGCTGTGCATTGCAGACTGAGAACCCATAGTCTTACTCTTTGCATCAATGCCAAAGTAAGTGCTTATGTAGGTGTCTGCAGGAGCAAGAACTAAGGAAGGTTCTGAACCATTCCTAAAACTGTATGTGTAGCATGATTATTTTGCACTGCATTGTTCAGACTCTAATAAAGGACTCAAAGCAGGTGCTCAGTGCAGTGTAAGCATAATAATGTATCTTTTCCAAATCTTACAAAGATCCCAGTCCTTTTCATGGCTCATGACCAGTCTGAACCTCTAGAAGAGGGGGTAGGTTCTGTGCTGAAGTAGCAGACCATTCCAGTATAACGGCTTGTAAACTAAGAATCAGGGGGCTTAAATCTGCAAAGCCTTAACAGCACAAGTCAATGAAATCCAGCTTGGAGAAACACCATTTGAATACCTGCCTGTCATTTTTTTTTCTGTCTTCAAGGGGTTTTATTATTTGCAGTGCCCTCAAATACACCTTTCCACCTAAAGACACATTCATGTGGACAGCTCTTTGTTTTGTTTTTCCTTCCAACCAATGCTTTTGTGTATTTCTGAAACTTAAGACACCTCCTCTGCTACTACAGTACTTATCTGTAACACCATCGCTTTGAGGGATTAAAGCAGGTTACTTGTTACACACTTAGATCAAGAGTTATCTGAGTAGAAAGTCTATCCCGTTAGGGTTGGCGGAATCTGTTTTTGATCTTGAGTTGTTTTGATTTTCTCTAAGAGCAAGTAACATGTTATTTTAACTTCTGAATAAGGTGTGCTACCTGACTGTGTCTCTTCTGTTTGGCAGAAAGGATTAGAAACCTCCACGGAACTTGCACTCTATTAAAGCAGAGTGCTCACCATTGAGAACCAAGGAGCTGAATTGTTTTCAGATTATAAGTGTGTGTGTGTCTTTCCCACATCAAAGACTTTGATGGAAGCTGTTCACGCTATTGTCAGGAATGCAGGGATTGGCACAAAGGTGATTAGCAAAATTGCTTTTCTGTAGGAGAAGCACAAAAATTATCAAAGGATTAAAGAGGATAAAATTAAAAGGTGATGCTAAATTTGGGGGCAAATTTTCTGCTTTTAAATTTTCTCCCAAATTACACATATTGATTTGGTTTTACCTATAAAATATTTGCCAGAAGAAACCAGGATTAGAAGCTGTTTCATATGCGTTCTGTTAAAGGGAGGTGAAAAAATCTTCCCTTAAAAATATTCTCAACAGACCCTATTCCAAAACCCATCCACAAGAAGCTTTTGATGAGTACTATGGGCACACAGCTAGCAGCCGTCCCTACGATGTTCTTAACAGCCACAGGATTGGGGCCTTTAGTCATGATTATGCTGAAAATTATGATAACAAACAATTCCATAAATCAGTTTGTCATCAGTGATGCTGTTTGTTTACTTTTCTCACTACACTCTGCTGACAAAGATACTAAACTGAGGGGATCACTTTCATTATCCACTTGCTAGGCACATGCAATGCTTTTGTATTTTGATCAAGCAGCTGAGCTGCTTGAATGGTTTGGGAAAAAGGCAATAAAAAGGGATTCTCAAATATTTTAGTGTATCAAAAGGAACAGAGCCTTCCAAAATCTTTCTTGCTTGGCAAAACTGCAGTGCAGTAAAAAAAATATATCACCTCCCATAGCCAGCAGAAGTGTCTTATCTTACTGGTTCAGACTCTGTTTACTGTGCATTTTATTTTGAACAGTCCTCTATTATTTGCTAAGTACAAGCCATATACCTATTTCTTGTCTTTGCATTTTGAGTTTTGTTTGTTTGTTTTACTAACCTGTTCTTCCCAGGAAGTCACCCGGAATATTTTATCTGTTTTAAACCTCATTTATCAAAGTATTATCTAAAGCATCGGTTCAGAAAATGTTTTAACTGTTTTCCCAACAATGACCTTCTTCCTCCCCCCCAGGCCACATCAAGTTGTCATTCACCAGACAGCTGTGGAATTTGGAATCATTCCTTTTAAACGCTTTACAATTCCAAATGGTAGATTTCTAATGGCACAATATGATTGCCACAAAGATCTTTAAATTTCCCAATCCTCCAGGCATCAAAGGCTGGACCGTCCTTGATCTCCTGAAGGAATGCTTTTGAATCTTGTTCTTTTATAGGGGCTACCTATGAAGATATTTTAGGGGCTTTTTCCTTTCGTACTTAAAACCTGAGGAACTAAACGTTCAAATACCACTGGCATTTTTGGGAGTGAGATCAAGACATACAAAGTTGTTTCTAGGGATTCTCAGTTCAGTTTTTATTAATTCCACAGGTAGTTCCAAACGTTTTTGAGTATTTATAAAGCAATAGAAATATCTTTGGTGTAGCAGTGACTGTGATACTGTTTTATCCTGCATTTTCCTTCCACCTCCATGGCTACATTGTGCAGTTCTCACCTGCCTTGAGCAAGTCAGAGAGTGCCCTGACTCATCCTGTGTCCATGGGTACAGAGGGGTTCATTGCTCTTGGAGGATTCACTGCTGTCATATCACTTACAAGGTAATAATTTGTTTAAGTAAGGTGAGCAAACCTAATCCTACAAATGGTTTTGGGTCTGCCTTGACCAGGCAACCAAGACAGAGCCTAATTACCTGCAACAACTACAAATAAGCAAAAGTATTAGAGTCCTGGGCTCACTTCTCTCTTTTTCTACAGTCAGAGGAAACATTTCACTATTTGTCCTTTCTTTCACAGTAGGATTTCTCAGTCTGGAAGCTGACAATTTTTTATTTCTTGCTGGTTAATTCTATTTCTTACTACTGAAACACAAAATTCATTAATTTGAAGTTAAGAGACTTACAGTGCAGCAACAGGAATCTGGCTGGTGCTAGAAACAGCCTTTCTTTCTATTCAGTTCAGCTTATGCCAACACATAAGGCAGGTTTTACCCTCTCTCCTCTTACAAATGAAGCACACATTTATAAAAAACCAAGGACAGTGTCCCACTGTCCACACACAGTAGGTCCTAGTGCTGCTGCAGAGCACCACACTTGTACACAGTCCTCCCACACAGATTAATGATAAATTTGGGGTCTTCAGCTGTAGCCACCTTGGGGAAAGCACTGTCCTTTCTGTGCCCCTACAGTACCTCACACGACATGACCTCTGCTGTGACTGAGCCTCTCAGGTAGTGTTAGAAGGAGCAATTAATGCTTTGTCACTGCAGTAAGTGTATGTTTAGATACCCCGTTTAGGCAGTGCACGTGATTTTTAAATAGTCGGCAGCCTAACCTCAGGTTTTGTGACGACAATAACAAACTGCAGGAACCACTGATTACTAACCCAGTTTATGGGTCAGGGAACAGGCCTTAGATCCTCATTTACACAGTTTCTTATGATCACGTAAGGCCCCACTCTCCAAGACTATTTTTATTTGTTTGTTTAGATCAGTTTAAAAAAAATCCCAGGTCCCAAAATAGAGAATGTTTTCCTTTGGAACTGGAAACAAACACACTTGATGGCTTTAACATCTGTTGGACAATGCATGGTTGGGTGGTGGGCACCTCACACAGTTTTGTGACAAACACATGTGCATACAGCGTGTCAGATTATAAATCCAAGAATAAAGAGTCATTAAAACCTCCCTTCTCTAGCCCACCTGCCATGAAAATAGGCTTTTCACTCTATCTATTTAAACTGAAAATTGAGTATTCGGAAGAAAAATGCCGACATTCCAGGGATTCAAGTCAAAATCTCCCCCTCCAGTAAAGGAGGTCTGTCAATTGAACATAGATTGATCCATTGTCTGTCTCCCATCAGGACCCACAAGCCACCCCATGCACATATGCTTCTATTCTGGCTTGAAACAGACCTCACAGTCCCAGGCCATCACAGTAACATTTAAATCTGTCATGGGCTTGATTTGAAACTGCACAATTCTCAAATACCTTTCTGGTTTTAGCATGTGGTGCAGTTTTTGGGTGCAGATTCCAGTGAGATTAGCTTGCTACCCAGCAGAGCATGAGCCCCCTCAGCTCCACCATGAGTACAAACCTTCCTGCTCTTGGAAGGGAGAAAAGGAAAAAGAGACACTTGCACACTGGATCAACTCTTATCAGAATTCACTTGACTGCCACGAGTGCTAAATTCTGCCCTATCCTTTTTCTTTTCCTCCAGTTTGTAGTGGATTTACCACTGTTAGAATGCCTGAAGTGTTAGTAACAATGTATTGAAATGCATTTCAAGGACAAAACATCCAAGCTGGACAAGATATCCATGCCCCTGCAGAGGAGAAAAGGCTTCTGATTAACAGACATAAGTTGTGACTCTTGAAACTGAATTGACTAGTATGGTGAAGCCTGACAAATCACAGTGCTTCTCACAGATTATTCTCCTCACTTGTAATTGTTCTTGTTTATCTGTTTAGCCATCATAAGCCTTTAACACACTCTGAGCATAGTAACTGCATTAGTAATGCCAGGAAGAAAACAGCTTTGTAAGGCAGGTAAAGCCCACAGCACTTTTTCCCTTTTGGTTATGTCTTTTTCCATGCGCACACATACAAATGTGCCTTTTCCCAGCATGAATATCTGTACAAGGAACCAGTGAAGCCATCTCCTTGCTTATTTTCTGTTGCCCCTCTGAAGTGTGGGGCCCGTTTGCTGTGTGGATGCTCTGGCAGGTGTTTGGATGTGCAGGTGTGTGCACAGGCAAAGTCCTGAGCACAAGCACAAAGATTCAAATATCAGGACCTTTCAGCCTGAACCTGACACTGCCACTTTAAAACCAGAGATGTGGACATCAAAGTTTTCCACTCCCCAGAAGGAAAGGACTATTTTACACGATGTCTCTCATCTCTCTGCCTTTCCTACAGCCTTCTCTCTCTCTCTCTCACATACACACTTTTTCTAATACCATCCCTCCCTCTCCACTTCAAACCATGGGAAAAACCTAGGAAAAGAAGCTTGCCGACTAAGGGACCGTTTCACTGCATTGTGTTTTCCAGCTAGACCTGAACAGACTGAAATCAATTCAGCTCTCTCTTGCTCGCTCTTTCCCTCCCTCTCCCATGTCTTTTTTTGTTTCTCTTAGATCGTGCTCTCTGCCTTAAGAAAGCCCGGTTTAGTTATATCTATCCCCATAGCAATCAAGTGACCAGTGTTTTTTTATTGCTTGTAAAAACACAGTATCTTTTTCATGGGAGTCAGGTTCTCCTTTGGTTTGAAATGCTCAGTGAGCAGTGGCAACAACCTGCAGAATCTTTGATCAATTCTCACATATCCATTTGAAGTATCTTTAGTAGACCCATCAAAAGAAAGGGGCTTGGTAATTAATATTTTAATAGAGTGTACCAGCCTTTCACTGTGTTATTGGCAAGAGGCCTGATTTAACAGGAGCACACAAATACCTCTGTCTGATCTGAACTGCTACGTGCTCTAAAAAAATATACGTTATTAAAGCTGAAGTCCAGCTGTTGCTATATTAATATCCTCTGTTTTTTATTTGCTCCTACCTTTTGGAAGGTTTCAGTTTTCATTCTGAAATTTTCCAGGCTTGCTCCCAATACTGAGGTTATAACTGCAGGGTAAGAATCAGAGGAGAATGCAAGAAGGTTCACTGGAAACTTGAACAGGTGAGATTCAGCACAGCAGAGCCAGCAGCCCAAAGAAGACAGAAGTGTCACTTAAATTTTGATTGTACAACCTGTTGACAAAAGGACAAAATTAAGATGTGTGTGCAAGCTGGCTCTTATGCCTTCCAATCTTTGGAACAGTTAATTTCACAGTGAGTGTTCCCTTAACATATTTTTTTCTTTCCCAGAGTAGTCCAGGGTCTCAGGACCAGACATGAGGGTGCTGTAAACAAGAGTTTTCACTAATTTTAACATAATTATGCTGCTTTATATTAAAACAGGTTGTCACCTAAAGAAAACACAAAACTTATCCACCTATCCAGAACTTCCATAATAAAGAAAACGCAACAACAAAGACTATCCACAAAACAAATATCCAGTGAAAGCCAAACAACACAATTTCAAAACAGTTAAAGTAAGAAAAATGAAGGTGCTGTGAAGTTGCAGGTTATCACCAAGTGGATATCACACCCAGTGGCCCAGAGCCCCAGTCCTGCAGGACATGAATAACACTCTCCCAGGCAAACTGGGCTTGCAAAGTCCAGCCAGCAGGTAATGGCACGCTGAGGGCTTCTTCTCATGTAGCCCCCCTTGATCACAAAATGATGAGGTCTTGGTGTGCTTTAATGGCAGCTAGATCAAAACCAGCATTGCAGAAACCCAATCACCACTTACCAGGTGTTCAGTTCAAGTCAGCCGCCGGTCCCAGAGCGGGTGCATCCCATTTGAGAACTGAATTGTCGCTTTCTTTGCTACCTGTGGTTTCCAGCTGGAGGCTGGAGCAACCACAAATACAAGCACTAAAACCTGCCTTTCAGACTGACAAACTCAAAAGTCGTTTGTCTGTCACTAGCTCTGAAAATCACGCAGAGTATTGTTGGGTGCTCAAGACCACTGAGAACATTTTACTTCGGTGCCTAAATACTTTTTTCAGTGTCTAGTTTCTGACTCCTAACACTGTATGTGCTGTGTCTCACCTACCTTCTGCACTGTTTTGCTGTGGTGCAAATTTTAATACTACAATTCCAAATTAATTCCAAAACTGTGCTGCACAGCATGCCTCTATTTCCTCTACCACCTCAAATGCACTGGTAGTAAAAGTCTTGAAATGTAACCTATCCAGAATTTGTAACCTGTATCCTAATTTTGCCTGCACCCAGAATGTGGCCTAGTTATTTTCAGCTAGCTTTTCAGATCTTTATTCACGAGAGGAGGTGATTAATTATGACCCTAATTTTATGCTACACAGACTTTTAGGTAAAGGAATTGAAGATCTTAACTATTCAGGTCAGCATCAATTCTATTTGGTTCACACATGTCAGTGTTATGTGTGTGTTTATAAATATTCTCTGTATTTAATAAACAATGTATTCTGTAAATAGAGGTTACCTAGTATTTTTCTTAAAAATGAACATATGCTGAGTAATGTGCATAGGATTACAACAGATTCTGCACAAAATTGGAGAAAGGGGCAAGTAACGCTGTACAATGAAGAAATCCTAGATGATAATAGATATTTGTCTTGAAGATAAAGAGAGGTGCATAAAGTTATCCTTTCTGCAAGGTACCTCCTGGTTTGTGTGCTTAATCATACAAACTTCTGGAAGCATTAGCAATGTTTTTTTGGGTTTTTTCTTTAGAGAAAACACTGTGGTTAAAAAAAATAAATTAAGAGAACTTAAACATGGGGCAAAGCTTTGGTGTGTTGTTATTGTATGTGTATTTTCAGAAGCAGTTTCCCAACCAGTCTTTTACATGCTGTGATTCCTTCTGATTGTTCTGACTTCTTATTTTATATAATACCAGATTAAAATCTAAATACAATTTTTTCAAACACTTTTAGGTACTGAAATTGCCTGGCAGCTTTAGTTGCCTACTTCCAGGTCTGCTGAGCTTTTCTGGCTTGCAAATAATTGTAATGATTGTGTGTAAATGCCATCTCTTGGGACTCCTGTGACAGATACTGTAGGAATGCAGCTCCCTTGCAAGTAGCAGACAGGGATCCACTTCCCTACCCATCTTAAAACATTCTTTGGGAGAAAACTTTTTCTCCATCCAGAATCTCAATTATGTCCCTGAAAATCCTGAGAAGAGGGTTGAAAACAGGGTACACACTTCAAGAAAAAAAATATTAAAGTTAACAAGGTAGTAGGGGAGAATAAAGACATTTTCTAGCTCACATGAACAGATGGACAAGAATAGCCTTCTGAGCAATCTGAACTTTGTACAGGAGCATAAAGACAGCAGATGAATGTTGTATTAAAAAGGCAGAGGAGAGAACTACAGTGAGAAAGGAGAAAGATGGTGTTGAGACATTTTCGGGGGGGCAGGGAGATGATTCGTTGGGCCAAGTGACCTTTTCCCATCCAGCAATTTCTTCTGTCCCAGTGCAGAATGACAATGGGAACCCAATGGCAGCGCAATCTGACATCCACGTCCATACTGAAAGAGATTCAACTCGACCGTGCTGCACTGCTGTGGCTATGGGATGCTGTGAAACAAGCCAGACCAAAGTTTCCAACTTGCCCTCTTTTCTGTTGTTGTTGTTATTGCTGTTTGTTTCCATTCACCCCCTTTTATTCTCCATTTTTTTCTGTCTTGACTCTGATGGGGGCTCTTTTTGTGCAAAACAAGCCCTTCTGATCTCTTTGAAAGGCCAGCTCTTGTCATTCTTCCAGATCATCATTGTATGACATGTTTTTATATCAGACTGACAAAGGAGCTATTTGATCAGGGGGTATGGTGTGTGATTGTAAGAAATTCAGCTAGCCGGTGGCAACCATTGTTCCCCAAAGCGGCTCCCTGACCCCATTCTATTCAAGGAAAAACTCCCTTGGAGTGGCCTCTATTCATTGAGTAACACCAGTCCGCAGTCTCACTCCAGGAGTATGCTCAATTCAGAGGTGTGTCACCGATATTGCCCATCAACCAGCCTTTAACTCTTTCATCAGCATTAGGTTTCCAACACAGCAGCTGTTATCATAGGATGAGGTGGGGAGGGGGGGTCGCGATGCATTCCAGCGAGCTGGAGCTCTCCTTATCTTGGAGAAATTTAACCTTCCTTTTAAAAGTTGCCTTGGAAAATATCTGCCTGCTGCTTTCTGTAAAGTGCAGTCTGAGTCATTTGCCTTCCCATCCCTGCGTCCTAAAATGTCACAGTTTGTTACTCAGCTTCTAAAACAGGAATCTCTGTGCTTGCTCAGGCTAATGAGGGGCTTTGCATTGATATTAATGGTTTTTGGATTTGGCCTAAAATTATCTGTGACCCTCCTGCACCACAGTCTCACAACCTTTTCTCTCCCAGATAATCTTGTCCCCATGTGTGCATCCATGGTATCAGTGCAACTGCTGGCTGTAAAAAAGAACACAGAGCCAGGAATCTTCTGTCTCCCTGGGAACCATTTCATCTCACATTATTAGCAAAGAAAACTTAGGGCATCCTCATCAGCTCTGAGAAGGCACTTCACTAAAACTGCTCCTGCTTCCTTCAACTAAACTCTGTGCACTAACATAGAGCCTCCAAAACCAAGGGAAAGCAGTGCAAATTCTCATGCTAGGTGGCTCAGGGCCACTGTCCTGTGCTTGGAAGGTTATATAGCATTACCATGCAGCCTGAATGGGATCAGACTCAGGCACAAGGTGCTGAACAGCTGTGGATTTGGCACCATAGTGATTGATGGCTTTGAAGACTGTTGGGAGAGCTGTCCAGATGACAGGATTAAAACTGGCCAGCCCAGTACAAGTGCAGGTACACAGGTTGCTGACTGCCTTGAAGTAGCCTCTGAAGTAAATTAAACTCAGTTCATCCATTGTAGTGTGGATCTGCTGCATCTGTTGATGGGAAATGCTCTCTCTGTGCAGTGAGCCTGTCTGCTGGCTGCTGCAGGCCTTCCATCTCTTGATGCTGTTGCAGTGTCCCAGGAGCAGAGCTCCTTGCAGGGCGTCTTGGCTCACCATTCCCTTGCTTCCCTGGTTGAAAACACAACCCTGCTTTCAACATCACTGCTAGACCCCTTACTCCTTCTGCTGCCTTCCTCCAGCAGCCAGAGTCCTGCCCGGGGTTTGGTACCACCTTGATAGCAGCCATCTCCGGGATCGGGATTTGTTAATAAACTCGGGCTCCCTCTGCTGGGACAGAGCACAAAATACGGGAGGGGCTGGGGGGACGAGGAGGGGGCTGTCCGTCTGTCCTGCAGGACAGAGTGATTTCACTGCTGGGCAGTTGGCTTTTTTTCCCCATGACATTTCAGTGGATGTCACAAGGAACTCTGCATTTTTCTCCACGTGGTGATAACGGTGGAATAAACAGCAATGCTTTACACTGCAGCATCCTTCCCTGCATGCTCCACAACTCCTGGGAAACTTGCATTAAACTCCCAGTGACCTGTGGAGTGATTTGGCACCAGCTCTGTTTCACACGGGGGCAGGAGGAGCTCAGGTGCTCGGCCACTTGTTCCATGTCGTGAGCTGGAATGTGTGAGGCTCTCCACTGCCCATTGAGACACATGTACTCCCAGTGCACAGTGCTGAATTTTACACCTCTGGGAACAGTCCTTTAAAATGCTGCTGTCACAAACCTGCTGTCTTCCACTGAAGGCTTCCCATCCCCTCAGATAACTGCAAAAGTTGCAGCAGACTGGAGAAACCTGCTCCTGCCCTCTCCCAAGAGCATGCTCTGCACAGAGACCCATCTGTGTGCACAGGAAACTGCTCCTTGGAGGCTGTGTTTGCCACCTCTGCACCCCCATCAGCAGACACTTCCCTGCTCCACCTGCACCATGCTAAGGGCTCACCCCATGATTTAAAGCATGAGGGAAAGATTCAGGTGCAGCCTTACTAGCCAAGCTATTCCCAGTGTGCAACAGTGTCCAGGCAAGAGTGAAACCTGCTAGGAAGGACAAGCAAACCCAGTTATTGAGTAGAACAGATAAAGCTGCAGAGGAGACACTTCAGGGACACTTTCCCAGTGCGTCTTGGACTCTTCCCATCTGCCACCTGTGAATTCAGCATTCTACAGTATCTCTATGACCTTTAATCCACCCCTAGTCACTGTGCAGAATGTTACTGCATCAACATTTTTTCCAACAAAAACTGCAGTGTAGATCAAATTAAATGCATTTCCTCAGCAAAGCTGCTGCCTTCATCGCTCACATCTGAGCTTCCTGCCCAGAGATCACTGCTGAGGGTAAGCAGGCTGCCCTGCACACTCTGGTTTCAAGGAAGGTCAGACATTTCCTAGCAGCTCAATACTGGGAAAGAACTCCAGAGACCTGTTGCCTTCCATGACAGCTCCCACCAGTAAATGGTGCACCCAGCTTGCAGCTAAGTCTGTGTTATGGTCCTGCAGCATCCTGATGTTCACCTGCTGCCTCGGGTCTTACCTAGGGCTGAGCCTTCTCTGTGTAGGCTGTTGGCAGAGGTATGGATTCACTGCTTTGCTAGGGAAAGGTTTGCTTCCCCACAATGTATGCTCCTGAAATAACATACAAACTTCCTCAGAGTTCCTACCCCCATAGGTTCTGTATAGGTTTCATGCAGAGCAAGAAGCAACACAGTAATGTTTCTGGGGATGAGGATTCTGTCCTATGTTGATGAGTCTCCTCCTCCCCATCCTGAGCTCTTCATGCCCCACTGGCACCCACTCTACCTTTATCCTTATGACCTTGTCTTATGACTGCTTCCCACATGGCCAGCTTCAAGTAACAGCTCCAAACCTGCTCCAGGCAACAGCAGTGGCAGCATTATCCATCCTATGCATACAATCCTGCAAGTTGGCACACTCAGAGTTTTCCTGCACTGGCACCAAGGGGCAAGGCCAGATCCATAAGTACCCACCAGTGCACAGTGCCTGCAATGCTGCCCAGACCCAGAGCAGAGTCTGATCTCAGTGTCCAACATCTCCCCCAGGAAGTCAGTGCAACCCCTCTGGACCCTTCATCAGGACAGGTCATGGCCAGGTCATCCCAGCTTGCCATGCCACAGGGTGAACCTGCCTCTGGGGTGGAGCAGGCAGCAGAGGAACAGTGAGCAGTGGGTGCTGCCTAGTAAAGTAGCCATGGAATAGCTGTCTGTGCCCCACTGCCACTTCTCTCAGAGACGTCCCTTGAAGCAGCCCCTTAGGGGTTCACTTGTTCTCAACAGCAGAGACTCCACATTTGTCATCTCCTGAGTGACAAGAGGACTAAAAGCCTATGTGCTTCACTAACCAGCTCCAGCTTCCTTCTCCTTCCAACATTGCCAGGAAACCTACTTTAGGGAGCAGAGGATGGGACCCAAAGCCTCTCCTCACCCTTCCACTGGCTGCTCTGGCTGCTTCTGCTTTTCCATGTAGGACTTGTCCACACTCCTGCCCGCTTTGTCCCCTTTGCTGTTTGTCCCTCTGCTCACAGCAGCAGTACAGCTTTCCACACCCAAGGTAGCAAATACACAAAAGAAATGCCCCATCCACACCACCTGTAATGTGATCCATGTCACAGCACTGAGGATTTGTCTGAAATCCCAGGCTCACAGAGTATCACCATCAGGACAAAAACCTCAGCTGTAATTTTCTCTTACCTGCAGGGAAGTTTCTCATCCTTTCTGAAGATGAAGGCAAACTGTCTCTCCCAGGGAGCCCCAGACTTGGTTTGGGAAGCCCCAGCTGGTGACTGGAGTGTCTGGGACCATAGTGGCCTGGAGGCTATCACATTCACCAGCTGGCAATATGGCCCCTGGAGGTGCCACCTCCACATCCCACCACACCACTCTGGAGTTTGGCCTCATCCTGGGAATGCCACCACTCTTGCAAGGAGGGTGGAGGGGAGCACTGGTGAAGGATAGGCAGATGCTGTGGTGGGAGCAGTCATCAAGCACAAGTCATCCCCCTGCACTGGTGTCAAGTGCGTGGCAAACCCACGGCTCTGCAGGGCGAGGTGGTGAAACTCTCAGCTCCTTGCAGTGATCTCTCTGAGAGGGAGTGAAGTGCAGACACCTTCAGGCTCCACAATGGAGGCTGCAAGGGCTCAGCACATGTCAGCAACTACTGCTCTCTGCTCTTGATCCCACCAGTCCTGTAGGGGCTGGGGATGTCCCTGTACAGCCAGCAGCAATTAGTAAGAAAGAGCTTTTCTTATCATTAACCAGCTTGTGAGAGTGGTGGGATTTGGGTCAGAGCAGCAGGTGCTGCACATACTGCCACAAGCCACAGCCATAGCCTTGGGAATTTGCAGTTTCCACAGCACTTCCTGCGCTATTGTGCCCCTCCACATCTCGGTCCCTCCTCAAAAGTGCCGTGGGACAGCATCTGGGGTCAGAGACCAGCTCCAGAAACACAGATTCTGCCAAAACCCTGGGGTATATGAAAACTTGTGCTCTCACTGCTGTCGCTGTGCCAGCTTAGTGTGAGAGAATTGCAGACATGGGCATGGAGGATAATTAGGTCAAGCCACCTTCTGCCCACATGTGAACTTATCCACAGTGGTTCCAGTGAAATTGGAGGAAAGACTGTGGCTTTACCCATCACAACTGAGACCAAAAATAGATCAGATGTCAATATAAAGATGACAGGAGATGGAGTCCTCCTGGGAAGGCACAAGACCCAGCATTTCAGATTTCATTATAAAATAAATGCTGCATTTGCCTTAGAGATGTGCTGTGGCCATTGCAGCTGGATGTAAAGTGTGAGGAGACTGTAACTGCCTTACCTGCACCTCCTGTGAGGACCATCCATGTCTCTCTCCTTCAAAACAGACTGGAGTTACAGTGGTCCCATCTGAATGAGGACTACAGCTCCATGGTTGGTTTTAATTGCTCTGCAAGTCCTGCAAGACCCTCTTGGAAAGCACCAGCTCTGAGCAGAGACATCACCCCAGTGGGTGGTCGATGCATCTTTTCTCCTCTCAAGGTCCTGGACACAACCAAGCCAACACCAGACTGTATTGCCAGATACTGAGGCCAAAACACTTGGCTGCACTTCACAGGAGATATTGACAGATGGGAATCAGCTTAAAAAATCCCTACAAGAGCTCAGAGGTGCATCGAAAACCTGCTTGCTCTGCCTGGAGAAACTTGGTCAGGTGGGATGACACTGTAGGCTGGAAGAGGGCAAGATCAAGTGCTGTGAGTTGAAGTTAGGCATTTTAGGCCAAAAATGACAAAGAATATTGAAACGTGGGGTCCCTGCAGAATATCCTTTCTTCCTGTTCCTTAAATAAGAGCTGTGACTTTCACTCAGAAGGCACTGAGCAGGTTTCTCTCACCCAAGTATGGCAGAAGACTAGGATGAACATTTGGAATATCCCCACGACCTTGAAATCTGCTGATGTAACAAATCCAGTCAGCATTCAGGACAGGGTCCAATCTTCAGTCAAAGCTGAGGAATTGGACATGAGGTTTAGAAAAAAAATCAGGTTTGTGGTTTTATACCTCATTTATAACTCAGATTATTGCATATATGCATTGCTTCTCCCACTGGACCACTGCCATACCTTTTCTTGGCCTCTTACAGATTGATTCAGCTGATTTGCAGCTCTGCCAGAATTTCTATCAGATGTTAATCTTTCTGGTTACTGATTTTCCCCACACCTTCTCTAAAGAGGGGCTGTGCCACTTGCATTCAGCTCTGGCTGGGAGCTCCTCTGTGCTCACCCTGTGTCTGTGCAGAGCCCAGAACAGCATCAACTGATGTGGCACAAAGTGTAAAGAGGAATGAGGATGTGATACTTTGGCAGAAGAGCTCTGGAAAGTCTGTGCTCTTCTCTTGCTAAATTCTCTGCTGAGGGTTTGGCTCTGTTTGCATTGGCTGCTGAAAGCTAAGCCAGCCTGGTGATGATGGAGCATTTTTGATGTCTAAAAAGAGCCCCCAACAAAACCAATCGTTTCTGTTTATAGCTGACCTTCTCTGGTATACAAAAAGTCTGAGCAGGCAGAGCTCATCCAGCTGCAGCAGGCAAGAGGCACCCACCAGCACCCCCTGGAAGGATGTGCTCAGCAGCAGCTCAGGCAGAATGGGACACACAGAAGATGCGCAGACTGGGACTGCTGTAACTCAGCCCACTCAAATAACCTGCAAGTAAAACATTTGCTCACAGACACAATGAGTGAGAAAATTGGGTTGTCTGCTTGCCCCAAACTCCTCGTTTTTGATTTTGTAAGAACCAGTTTCTTCTTGTACACACTGGAGGTGAAACCCTGCCTGATCTCCTGGATGCAGAGGCTCGCTGAACATGCACTGCCTGGCATGGGGGGAGCTTCAGCTGCAACCCAGACCCCCAGTATGGGTGGCAAGGTAATCCCAATGTGGGAGAGAACACAGCTTCTTTTAGTAGGTATCTGATGAAATAAGCAACTTTGTCCTGTTTGCCCAAGGATCTATTACAGCTAATTACAGAAAAGGTGCACCATGCAGGGGTATGTGCTGGTGGGAGTCTGGGATGACCATACTTGCAGTGAAAGGACAGGAAAGCATGGCTCCAGGGAGAACCAGATCTGTACCTAGAGGAACCCTGCAGGGAGATCTTTGAAACATCTGCATGGGTCTCAGGAGCACATGTCCTGCTGAAAGACACCAGGTCCCAGCTTCAGAAACAGCTCAGGCTTCAGAGCTGAGGCCCTGGCAGGAGCACAGGCCCCTGAGTACCCACAAAAGCACAACCACCATGGTGCTGCTCACAGGGTGCTCACTCCTCACCCTGTGTTGGAGCCTACATTTCACAAAATCAGCCTCTGCCGTGCATCCTCTGCATTTTCAAAGTCTTCCCTTAACAGGTGGCTGTCTTCCTCCTCCCCAAACATGCTACAGCTTGAATCAGACCCTTTGATCAGGGGGAAAATATCCCTGGGGGAAAAAGCTCTTGATGTAACACCAGCAATGTGTTTGAACCAGCCTGTCAGGGCACAGTGGAGAAGCAGGACCTGAAACTGTGGAGGGGAAAGGATGAAGACCTGACCAGCAGCCTTAAACAAACCCTGCCTGAACCCAAAGAGTAAAATACCCAAAGTGTAAAATACCGAAAGAGTATTTTATAGCTTTTATAGAGGTACTCACACCTGCAGAGGAGTCTCCATTGCCTTCCAGCCAGCACAGTGTCCCAGGCTTCTATGGAGACATCCCAAGCTTGCACATGCTGATAGGAGCTGCTGTCCCTGTGCAAGCTCCTGGCTGGTGGTACAGATGGAAATGGTGTTTGTGGAAACACCTGAACATCCAAACCAGATACATTAATCTGTGCAGGTTTGCTGGCTGGAACAGTAACTGTGGAAGAGAGCTGGACAATGAGCAGTTCCCATCCATGGGGGCCTAGAATGTTGTGATGCCCCCTGAGTATCAATGGTTGCCCTACAGAGAGTGGTGCCAGCCTTCCTGGAGCACTGTGTGGTGGCTGCCAGTTCACCCCAACACACGCCAATGACCCCTACTTTAATCAAAATGGACAAAAGTTCTGGTCATCCCCTTGCCTGCTCTGCTGGTGTGGGACAACTCAAACGTTTGCCTGAGCCAGATGCATTCACAAAATTTTGGTTTTAATGGCGTTTTGTGACACAGGTTGGCTCCTCCACTGCAGCCCCAACTGCTGAGAAATCAATCATTACCAGCAGTTAGCTGTTTGATGGTTAACAGCCTGAACCCAAGCCAAACTGGTTGTTAATTGGGCTAACAACTGATTTCAAGGGGTTGTTTTGCAGGGCCCAACACTCGCAGCAATTGACTTGGAGTTGTAACTAGCAGCCAGGCAGCAATTAACAGAGCCCGGGGAAATTCGCAGGCCATTACCAAAGGGCTGGCTCCCAGCTGGGCTTCTGCTTCTCATGGGGAGATAGGGAGCACAGCCACAGCCCGGGGCCTGAGCAGGCACAGCCAGCACTCAAGGTCCTATTTCATATCCTGGTAGTCAAAATGCTATGGATGTACAGCCTAGGTCTGATCCTGCACTTCAGGAGGCTCTTATGGGTTTTTTTTTTTAATGTTGTTATTGGAGTTTTCCTAAAGTTTGCTATGAACTCCCACAGGGACACCTTCCAGCTCTTCTTCAAATCCCTTCTCAGGACTCTCTTTTGCTGTGGTAGCAACTGGACCCATGCTTATGTTTATCTGGACAGCTGAGGGCTCCTGCTACAGTGCACCATAGGAAACATGATGTCTTTGGGCAAGGGCTGCTCCTTACTCTGGGAGCAGCTCATTACAGAGGAGATTCCAGCCACCAAGATGTACTACCACAGCAGAAAGAGTTTGCAAAACAATCACAGAAAGAGGCTGAGATTTTTTTCCTTCTCCTGCTATAAATCTTTGAGAGGAAAACAATTAGAAAGCTCTACTGGCCATATTGGCAAGAGAAGGCGGCCCAGGAAGCAAGGGCCCTTCACAGTGGCATGGTCATGGTTAGAAGGGGTTACTCCATGGCTGAACAGAGGGCTTGGATGGGAGCAGTGGCACAGGTCAGGCATTCACCCAGCTGGGGAGGCTCTGACAGCCCCCAGCATCCCATTTCCAATCCACAACAACCAACAGCACAACCTTAGCAAAGTGATAATACCTGGACATGGCTGGAGTGGTTCTTCCATCACAGCCAAGCCTACCCCAGCCTCTGATCTAGGAGTATGATTTTATCTTGGACACCACACAGCCTGGAAGGACATTCCAGTGTTACAGATACTATAAACACAGGAGAGATGCTGTAAGGCACATGAAGCCCAAGAACATCCCCTCTGCTCCCAGAACAGCAAATCTGAGGTGCATTTCCTTGCACAGTACCTGACCTTAGGCAACCTGGAGAACAGCCATAACCTTCAGCCAATCCACACACGAGCCCTCTCTTGTCTGCAGCTGATGTGGTGCAGGGTCAGTGGGTGCACAAGAGGTTCTGCTGGAGCCTGGCACCAATTTCATGCTGACTTTGACCCTGCAAAGGCTGCAGGTTCCCATTAGCTCAGTCCCAAACATCCCTCCCACCTCTCCCAAGATGTGTACCAAGCCACAGGAGCCATGTCTCCCTGGGCCCATGGCTTGTCAACACCAGAGGCCACAGCACATCCTTGTCCAGGAGGAAGGCAAACAGCAAACTTAGCCATCAAAGGTCTTCTGCAGCAAAGCCACAGGAACTGGAGGGCTGCCCCATTTCTAAGGGAGAACTGATAGTGCTGTAGGTAAGCCTGGGGAGGGGGCAGAAATGCTGCAAATGGGAAGCAGAGTGGTAATCAGGAGCATATGTGTAGGTGTTGGAGCATCCCAGGTGCTACAGAAGTGCTAAGTGTTATTACTGTGGCCAGGAAACTGGCTGTGAAAAACAACTGTACTCCACATCCCCCCTCTCTGCATCTTCTCCTGGGTCTGGACCTGAGAGTCCCCATCAGACTCAGGAAAAGAGGAACCAGCCTGGAGGTGCCTTTGGCTGCACCCTGTGGTCAGACAGCCTGTGTGGGAAGGAGAGGAGAGGAGCAGAGAGGGACCAAGGCTCAAAAGGAGCATTAGGTCTGGTCCCCCTGTGGCCAAGGAGATTTTGTGCCCTGTCAGAGTATGGTGCTGTCCCTCAACACATGTTCAGTGCTGTAGCAGCATAGAAGGAGGTTTCCACATGTGAGACTCATTTTGTAGCCACCCTGCCCAAAGGAATGTATCTCATGAGCTCCTGGCCCTGGAGGGCCATTCCCTTGCGACAGCACTGAGCTCATTTCTGCTCCACTTGAGTCTCCCTCCAGGATGCTCCACTTGGTTCCTCATCCAGGCCTTGCTGGTATGGAGCAGGGCACAGAGCAGTGCTGAGCCCTCCCTGCTGGCAGGATGCAGCCCACCAACAGCCAGTGTGGTTTGGAGGGGCCAAAATATGAGATCCCCACGGAGTCCCTGAGCATCCCCATTTCTGGCTATAAATCCCTTCCAAGGAGGAGTCTTTAGAGAGGGGGGCTGAGATGATCCACAAGCTGCAGCCACCCCCCACCCCCTCCCCGAGAGGAATTGCTCTCACACAAATGAAATGTGTGTAATTAATGGGCAGGGGGCTGGACAGGTCTGAGATGAAAGCGTTTCCTGGACTTGTCCTTCATTTGCATGGTATCAGAAGCTGTTCAGAAGGTGTGACTTTTCCCACAGGGAGCCCTCAGTTCGGTGGCACAATAAAGCCAGAACTTCTTACCCAGAATTAATTAAAGGAGGGGGAGGGGGATGGCAGGGAAATGTTTGAAAGCTGAGCCTGATGCAATAAACAAACAGCCCAGTCGTCCTTCCCAAGCTAAAGCCTGCCTAAGGGAGCCTGGGCCAGCCCCAGCCATCCACAGCATCCTACAGCCCACCCTGCTCAGTGGGCACCCATATCCAAGCAGACCTCGTGGAAAAGTTGTAAACAGAGAAGGGGTGGGAGCAGAGACAGCTTGTGCCAAAAGGTTTGGGATTTGGTTGAGCAAGCAGGGGTGCAGCCCCTCCTCAGACAGCACATTCCCCTTTTCTTGCCACTTCAATTTATTGCTGCCTGCTACTTTATTTCTCTGCCATAGAATCACAGAATGGTTTTGATTGGAAGGGACTTTAAGGGTCTTCTAGTTCCAAGTGCCCTGCCATGGACAGGGACACCTTCCACTGGATCAGATTGCTCAAAGCCCCATCCAACCTGGCCTGGAACACTGCCAGGGATGGAGCACCCACAGCTTCTCTGGGCAACCACAGCAGCATTTAACCTGAAAACAGCTCTTTCTCCTGCCTGATGCTGCCCTGGTGTGCTCACCCCTCATTTACTTCTTACCCTGTGTTAGCTGGCTGGACCAGATGGGCTTCCCTGTGCTCTGGCAAGGTGGAGTCTCCCAAACCTTGCTCAGCTGCAGCCTTGTCACTGTGTCCTCATGGTGAAGCCCTGTCCAAGCAGGGACACCACTGCTTGGAGCTCAGGATGGGGCATCATCCCTGCTCCAACAGCAGCAAGGCTCCTCTCCTGCTTCATCTGCCACCTCCCTCCAGCCAGCTGGTGGCAGTGAGGGGGCTGCAGGGTGACACTGGGAATGGTGGCATTAGCAACACCACCACAAGGACTCTGCTAGCTCAAAGCAGGGGTTTCTGCCCAAAACACCCATCTAACAGCCTGAGTTAACAAAAGCAAACCCCCCTTCCCAGCCCTCTCCTGCATCCAGCCTCATTCTCAGCCCCCTGCAGTCCCCAGGGCCCTTGGAGGGCTGTGATTCTCCAGCTTGGTTCACACACCTGCTGATGAAGAAGGAAAAAGGAAAAGTCCCAGATTCCTGGGTTGATGATTGACCCTATGCATTCAAATAGCAGCCAGAGTCCCTGTAACTGTGGAGGGACAGCAGATACCACCAGGGACTGTCCCCACCTCCCTGCATGGGTGGTGGAAGCCACCAGCCCTGGGGACCCTGTGTAGAGCCTGAGCTCCTCCAGACTTACCAAGGATGAAGTGGTATCAGTGCAGAGACAGGATATGAGGAACCATTAATTAATTCACTTACTCATTAACTTACTAGAATTAGGGTCTTTAATCTTCCGAGCAATGGTGAAACAACCTTTGTTGACCAGGAGCTAAAGTCAGACAAATTCAAACAATAAACAATTCGAGCTGTAGTTCTCCATGGCCACCCAAAAGCCCTTCGATGAGAAGTGGCTGACTAACCATGGGCCAGGTGAGCTGGGGATCCCTTCCCAGAGGCCAGGCCTGGGTGCCTTCACTGTGGCAGAGCAGAGAGCAGGAATTGGGGGCTGGTGTGGTACAGAGCTGTGTGGGGACACACGGGTGTCCACATCCACCTCGAAGCCCAGGCTGCTGGCTGCATCCCAGGATGACAGGGGTGGGGAACAGCCTTATGGAGGCTGAGCACCCACACCATGCCCTTCCCTACTATAGCCGGGGCATTTGTAACAGGACAGGAGACATGGGGCCAGTCCTGAGCCTCTGTTACCCGAACCTGCAGCAGGCACCAGGCACCAATTCACTCATGTTCACAAAGCCATTAGGAAAAGCAGTTAGACAAATTAAAGGAAGAAAAGCAACCATTAAGGACTATCAAACACCATCTCTGCCTGGGGAAAGACCAGGAGCAATTCACTTTTAATTCCTGCCGTCTGTAAACCACAACAAAGTCTGCCCCCACTGTCATCCTCAGGCTTCTGCAGCCCTTGGGTCCCTCCTGGAAGAGTCAGACAAAAGCCATCCATGCTGTCCTGTGGCTCAAGCAACATCCCTGCTCTCCCTGATGCAGCAGCGATGCTCAGGTGCAGGGCGAGGCCAAGTGCTCAGCCCCTTCTTTTCCCTCCTTGAAATTATTGACAAATCCTGCCAGCTCAGCCCAGGCTGCTGTGCCAGCCAGGGCAAGGCTCAGCCTCACAGACCAGTCCCAGCCTGTCACAGGCACCCCATGAGCATTGCAACCAACCCAGGGCTGGAACCAGGGATGCTGAGATGCACCTCGCAGGGCTGCCACACTTGGGCAGTTTAACACATTCCACAGTTTTATTCTTGCATGCTTCCATACCTTAGAACCACTCCATATCTGAATCCCTGATCAGCTTCTGTAAGCAAGACCCAGCACTGCAGCAGAGTTGAATATTCTCTCAAGGAGGGGATGCAAAGCCCATTTTGCAAAGCCCCCGAGCTCTTCTGGGAAAGAGAGGAGCAAATAGCAGCTTTCTCTTGGAAAGTTTCATCCCATCCTTGAAAGCAGTGGTCGAGGCTCCGTTACTCTGTCCCCATTCAACCTGCAGTGGGCCTTGCCCCCACACCTCAAGAAGTGGCATCTGCACATTAAATCCAGAATCTGCTGCAAGGAAAAACCACGATTTCCACAAGACTCATCTGGGTCCAAAATCTTGGGGCAGTCTCCCATTTTCCAGTGCTGTTCCCTTGGGAAGGAAATTGCACCAACCAGCAGCCTCAGCCCCATCCTGCACCTCACTGCCATCCTCTGTCATCCCTCTCCAATGCCTGTCCAGCCCCAGCCCCTCCCTGGAAAGCATCAGGCTCAGTTAGACTAATACAAACTTTTAATGCACATATTAAATAAATATTTCAATCATTTCATATTCAATTTGTACACAGCTGAAACAAAACAAAAATCCTCAAGGAAACAGGAAAAACCTCAAACAATCAAAAAAGATTGGATGAAAAGTCACCCCTGGTTCTGGCTCCTATCCAGTGTCTTTGTTTGCCCTCCCCGTGAAGAATAATTGGTTTAACCCTTTGGAGAGAGTCACAGTCCCAGGGCAGCATGTGCAGAGCAGGGCTGGCTGAGGATGTTCACTCAGGAGATTAAATGTTTCCTTTGGTTTGTTTTTTTTTTTTCTTCTAAATATAAAATTGGGCTTCTGTCAACACAGAAATTTTGAAAGAAACCCCCCTCCTTTCCTGGGGGGGTCAAGGGTGGCAGTATTTCTGATCAGAAACCTGTAGGAGATGGTTGGCAATGGAAGCACCAACTATTATGACAAGATACTGAATATCACAACAAAACAGCCTGAAACGGCTCCACAATAATTTGTAAACTTAGTTTAATTTTATGGATGAAAACTTGCATCTCATAAAAAAATATAGACAGAAAAAAAATATCAATTTTTGGTGAGAAGTTCACATTTTCCACATGGGGAAAAAAATAATACCAGTTATCAGCCCGCTCCACAGCAGCTGTACCTTAGTACTTTAAAACAAACCAAATGCCAAAGATGCTCCCGTGGGTAAGAGGTACCAAGTCAGTTCAGGACTTTCTCTGGGGAATCCATCACCCCTGTCCCCTCCTGAGAAAAAAAGTTAAGTTGAGAGTTGTGAAGCCAGCAGCATTCTCAGAAAGATGCGACTTCCAGCAACCCCTTGCTCAGCCGGAGAAGTAGGCACGTCCAAGGAAAGAAAGCACCCAGTGGTCCTCACCCCAGGTGTCACAGTCAGCCCCCACTGGCAGTGTCCCCACATCACCCAGGCTGCAAAAACCACCTAGGAGGCCTCCAACCACCTCCAAAATAAATCCCCTCCTCTCAGCAGTTTTCCAGCTTCTCCATCTTCTCCAGCAAGCATAGCATTAGTTCAGTTCATTTAAGTAGCACATCGCTTCCAGATTTGGATTTCTATGGTTTTTTGCTTGTTTGTTTTAAACATGATTTTTTAACTCCTTTCCCTCTAGAGCTACAAAAAAAAAAATTACAAAATAAAGCGCAACCCCAAACAGACTAGAACATTTCTAAGTGAAGGGCTCTTCTCCCTTCACCAGTCTTTGAATGTTTCATTACTTTTAAAGCTGGAGTACAAAAATAGAGCCTCTCTCATTTTTTTTCCTCTTTTTTTTCTTTTTTTTTTGTAAAAACCAAACACACCCCAAAAAAGTACCAACAACTAGAGCAGGTAATTTTTTTTTTTTATCCTCCCCCCTCCCTTTCTTTTTTTTTTTGTTTTTGTGTTTTCTTTAATACCCATATGGGAAAGTCTCTACATATAGTCCACCAAGCTCAGAGGAGCATCCTCCAGGAGAGATGCAGGCGGAGGAGGCGGGGCAGGCACATCAAGGGCCCGCTCTGGAGTTTCTAGTCCTTTTACTTCTCCGGTTGAAGGGGTAGTTGAGGAACTCAAAGCGTCTGTGGGGCTCGGTGGTCTGGTGGCCCTTGGGAAGCCTCTTCATGAAATGCACCTCGCGCTGGTGCTGCCGGGTCTTGGAGCCCTTGCGGGGGCGGCCCTTGCGGGTGAAGGCCATGTACCAGCCCTCGTACTTGGCGTTCTGCAGCGCCGTGTAGTTGTTCTCCAGCACGATCTCCGTGAAGACACAGTCCTTGCCTTTGCCGTTGCTCTGACAAGGGGACAGGAGCAGAGATTTAAGCAACAGGCACTTTCTCAGAGGGCTGCTTCTCACTGCCCCACCCCGCGCTGACTGCTGGTTGCAGAACTTGGGGGCAACCAAAGGCTCACTTCTCCCACAAGTCAGAATTGCCCAAAATGTGCTTTTCCCTAACAAGCTGCAGGGAGAAGGCATCGTGACACAAACACTGCTTGCTGCTGCTTTTGTAGCAGTCCAGCTGGTCCCAGCCTTAACTTCCACCACATCCATGGAGGAACATCCCAGCCTTAACTTCCACCACATCCATAAGGGAACTTTAGCCTCCCTCTGTGCCTGGATGTAACCGTAAGCAAACTCTCCATCCCAATTCACCCACCCATCCTGTCCTCCTGGGGTCTTTAATAGAAGAGGGACGTCAAGGAGCATCGAGTGGCAGGAGGGGTGACACAAGGTCAATGGTGACAGTGCCCACAGATGGTGGGGGAGCAGGGGGTAGCCAGGAACTGAGCTCCCCCCATGATGGGCAGTAGCAGGACTAGAGAGGGACCCACATGGGGCAGCTCCCAGGCAGCAGCTGCCGTGGAAAATCCTTGCAGATAATCACTGGTCTGGAGGGATTTTGCATGTCCAGACCCCCCCACCACGGGAAGGGGCATCAAGGCACAGAAGCTGCATGACAAACCAGCAGGTGGTGAGGTCTGGCCTTGGGGCCAGCCCCATGGAGCATCTTAACATTCCTGGCACTTGTACCATGTAATCGTGGAGAATAGAGCAGCAATCCGCCTATTTGTTCCGAGAGATAGAAGGAATGTGCCCCACACGGCACCCGCCCACCTCTCTGGCTCCCCCTCGGGCTGCAGGATGGCTTTTCCTCTGCCCCCAAAAGCAGAGCTCCTCTCCAGGCAGTCCCCACTCGTGTCCCCAGCAGTTCCCTGCCCTGCCCTTACCCTCGCACCCTACCTTGCCAATCAGCTTCCCCTTCTTGTTCATGCAGATGTAGAAACCCGTGGCTGCCCCCTTGATACGCACGCGGCTCCCAAAGGTGTCTGTCTCCACGATGAGCTTGGCTGGGGAGAGAGGGAGGGAGGTCAGAGGGGCTGTGGGATGGGCTGGCACAGGTAAGGAGGCCCCAGCAATGCAGCCAGATGCTGAGCACTGCAGGTATGTGATCTCTGGCAACTGGGCCAGAGAGCCCTAAAATCAGCACATGAGGTTAAGATACAGCCTGTCCCCCCACGCCCTTAACTTGCCCCTGTGTCCCTGCATGACCTTGGACGTGTCCCTCTGCCCCTTGAGCTGTGCTGGACGGGGAGTAGCTCTGTTTTACCCAGCTCCACAGGCCTCAGTGGTTCAGGTGTCACAGAGGTGTCCCAGATGGATGCAGGGCAGTGAGCAGGGCACACACTGGTTGGCAGAGAACAAGGCAGCTGCCTGCAAACTGAGGCAAGTCCAGGTGTGCCTGTGGGCAAGAGTCAGACAGCACCTTCTGGAAGTGCACAGTGTGCTGCCAGCTGTCCCCAGCCCAGGGGACACTGCCCCGTGTCCCTCTGCCAGGCCAGGGCTGCAGGAGGAGCAGTGACTTTGCAGCTGGCAGGGGAGGCGTGAAGGGTACAGGCACCCTTTTAATGCCTTTCACCTTTGCACGAGTCGAGAGGGCGTATTGATTTGGTCTCAGTTTTTTAATGGAGGCATCGATCCACTTCCGAAGGAGCTATGCAAATTGCTGGGTCGATGGGCCGCCTATAAATAGACCTGTCACCTTCCCTCCCTGCCTTCACCCTGGGAACCCAAGCCCCAAAGCCCATCCATTCCCAGGGAAGGGGGAGGATGGGGACAGGACATCCTTCTTCCCGCTCCTGCAGCTGCTGTCCCCAGAGCAAGCCCCGCTGGGAATGGTGGCTACCTGTTTGCACCTCAAAAGGTCTGTGCTGTGCCAAGCACCAAAGAATCCCCCACGATGCTGAAAAGCCAGCTGTGACTGTCCCACCACCTCTTGTCCAGCATCAGCCCACAGTACTGTAAATGCTATCCAGCAAGGCAATTAGAGGACAGGCCACAAAGGTTCCAAGCCTACATTCTTATTATGGGTTTTAAGTCCGTGGATGCCTTATTTATCCTCTCTGATTCCTGCACAAGGGCTGCTCAGTTTCTCAGGACTGCAGCTCACTGCAGCTTGCACATCTCTACCCCAGGATGCTCAGCCTCCAGCGAGCCCCAGTAAGGGCAGTGATGTGGCTCTGGGATGGAAGGCTCTGCAGGAGGATGCTTTGAATGGCAGAAGGAGGCTGTAGGTGCACACACAAGTTAAACTGAGCCTAAATCACACCCTGGGCTAGGGGCAAATGCCTTTCTGTCTCTGCAGTGCCTCAACTCTGCATCTTATGACAGATGCTACTGCCGAGGTCAATGGCACCAAGGGTGGGGACAGCAAGCAGGCAGTAGTGGCAGCTGCTGAGTTGACCAATGGAAAGGTCATCCCCAAATTTGCTGGGGCCAACTGATTTGGTGCTGTTAGACCAGCCAATCTTGATGGGCATGCAGGCACCCCCTCCCTGCACCCCCTCCTGTCAATATCACCCTGCAGCATCTCTTGTCCCTAGGCTACCATGCACTCACATCCCCCTACTCCTAGGCAGGCACAGATTGAACTCAGAGACAAGAAATTTGGGAAGAGTGAACTCCAGGCTGTGCTGATCAATGCCCAGAGCCTGACAAGCACCTAGCATCCCCAAAACCACCCACGGGAGCGATGGCACTCTGCAAACAAAGCACTGAGACAGTGACCCCCTATTTATCTATATTGGGGAAAGGGGTGGAATTGATCTTGGAGGCAGTAAAAGGTTTGAGGAGAATTGATTTTTCTCTCTGAGAGATAGAGAGAGCTGGGAGGGAGGGAGGAAGGGAGGCATGAAGAGGGATAGAGGGAGGGAGTGGGGAGGCCTTGGCCCCAGTGAGCACAAAACCCTGCTTTAAAGATGCACATTGCTTCTCTTTTGGACTTTTCTCTTTTTTTTTTTTCCCCAAAGGGCAGCTGTGATTTACAGCCACCAGACGGGTTTGCTGGCCTGCACGAGCCCAGCCCATGTGTCACTCCAGACCCCTTATCCACAGAGGATGAAGACAACCTGGCCCCAGGGACTTGCACCCCTAGACCCTTGCAGGCAACCTGTGAACCCTGCAAACTCCAGCCCCAACCCACAGAAAACCCTGGGCACAGACAAAAACTGGCGAGTGGGCAGAGAGCTGTGCTGGTGTCTCCAGCCACTCGTGGGGTTGGGTCCAAGCTGCAGCTGGCAGTGGTTTTCTTGGTGGCAAGCACAGCCTGGGAGGGACGAGCTGGGCTGCACCAGCCTCCTGCCTTCCCTTAGAATTAAAAAAAGTCAATCAAATATTGACAATTAAGACAAATAACTGAAAACACCGGACTCGATGTTAAGTCGGCTGTAAAAATGTCAGCGTGGGGAAAGGGGTCATCTGCAAAAATAAATCAACCCCTTATACACGCCCACCCCCAAAAATGAGACTAAAAAAAAAGAAAGAAAAAGCAGAAAGAAGGGCTTGGGGAGGAGGAATCTTTGCTACAAAAGTGGATTTCTAAATAACATTTGGGGGGATTCCTTTTTTTTTTCCCCTTCCTCTTTTGGGGAAGGGGGGAGGCTTAACGTTTTCAACTCTATTCTTTCATTTAAGTGACAGATTTATCCCAGTAAAATTATGTTTCATGCTCAAACTTTGAAGGGAAAGTGGCTACGTAAATGCTGAAAAAATGCAGCGAGACACACTTGATCCCCCAACTGGACTGCGAAGAGGAGAAAGTATTCAGGAAATGTTAAAAAAGGTGAAAGTAAGAAGCGTTTTAATAGTTCTTCCAGACATGGGGGCCTCCCTAGAGATTCATACAGAACAATCCTGAACCTCTATTTTAACATTTACAGACTTGCAACTCTTTTAAAACTTTACATCTGAAAAACTGCTTGTTCTCTTTCTGGTTTAGATCAGTCTTCATTTTCCTCCTTAGCTCTTCAAATGCTTAACCTTTTTTTATTACATTTTAATAGAGTTTTTCAAGCCACCACCAGTCCCCTCCTTCTGGCCGTATTTAAACCTGGTTGTTATTTAAATATGCACTAACTGTTTTTTAAAATCCAGGCGTTAGAGGTCTAAAACAAGATGGGATTTTCTTTTTTTTGCCTCGGAAATTAGCTACTGCCCTTTCAAGTTAGAGCTGCTGCAGGATGGGAATAATTCATTTGCAAGATTAATTCTGGATGTATGGAACATCACTGTGCTTGCACTGATAATGTCCAGCATGAAATTTTCAGCCAAAGCAAAATGAAGAAATAGCCCCCAAAAACCAGAAAGGCAAAGAAAAAAAATATTTCTACTAATCTAGCCAAGGAAGAAAGGGAAAATGAAGCTAATACCAAAGAGGATTGGCTGTGATACCTGTGTGCAGCACACAGGAGCACAGGCACTTCCCTGCCCCGGGTGCAGGACCAGGCCTCCCGCAGCCGGCCCCCACTCACTGACCCCGGCACTGCATCCGACCATCCCAACACGTCAGGAGCTCACACGATCAAAGTATCTGGGCTTCGAGAGTCCCCAGCAGAGGGACCGGTCCCCTTGCCCCAGAGAGGGTGGAGGTTTTAGGGAGGGAGTGCCAGGGTGATACAGAGGGGCCGTGGCAGAGCACAGGCTCTCATGCTTGCAGAGTCCCTGCTTTGTCTCTGGAGACACCGCAGCATCTTTGCCTGCAGCTGACTGCCTCGCTGACCCTTTCCCCATGATTTGTTTTGAGAAGGAAGGGATGGGACAGGAAAATGCCACTTTAGACCGTCCTAGATGAAGGAAGGCTTCCAAAGTAGTCATTCCCTTTCTCCACCCTGCCTCTGCTTTTTCCAATTTACCTTACATTTCTGTTTCAAAAGAAAGTCCCAGGGAATCCCATCTCTGCAAAGAGCTAGGATAAAACATCTTATGATGCTCAGGATGCTATAGCCCCAAGCCCTCTGAGTCAGGTGCAAACCAAGAATTAAAAGGAAAGAAGCAGAGCCTATCCTTCAAGAACTTGTCCCCTCCCTTGGCACAGGGAACCTGCCCTCACCTTGAATCACACAGCTGCTGATTACTGACCCCTATGTTCTCCTTTTACAAGCCCCCACAAGCCGAACGATTTTAACGATTTCTGGCTAACAAACAGGACGGAAATCATCAATCGCCACGCTGGGCTGAGAACACCTCCCCAGCTCCCCCCATCGCGTGTCCTTACCGTGCACATCCCCATCCTCTGCCATCGCATTGATTTTCTTGTTGTCCAAGATCTGCACATGTTTCCCGCTGGTCCGGCTGTACAGCTGGTAGGTACGGACAAGCCGCCGGCTGAGCTGATCTGTCACCAGGCTCTGCTCCCTCACATGCTGTGTAAAATTAGGTGGGGACTGAACAGTTACCTTTAGGAAATTAAAAAATATACAACACACCATTATAATCTCTACTCCTCAGCGGGGCAAGCGGGCTGAGCTGAGATCGCTGGCCTCCAGCTGGGCTTTACGGGAGGCCAGGAGCCAGGACCGCGGCGGTGCCTCTCTGTGCCATCAAAGTCTCTCCAGGAGAAGGAGCACTAAGCTCGGGGCCACAGTGACAAGAGCCCTCTCCAGACATGCCCTAAGCAGTGGTGCTGGTAGCTCGGGAGTAGAACAGGGCTTGGTGACCCCAGAGGCCCCTCCAGGACTCAAATGGGTCCTGACTGGGACTGGGGTACCTTGAGATGGGCATCAAGGCTGGGAGCTTGATGGGATCCAAGGAGGGGAGCAAGGTGGGACACACAGGACAGCGCTATGTTGTCCTCTCAAAGAGCTGATGCTTTCATCCCACACCTCTCTCACCTCTGCAGGAGCACACTACTGCTCCAGCTGCCCTGGGCACACACCCCAACAGTTTCAACAGCTGCCTGTCCTCTGGGTCTCAGGCTCTCTATTTGCTCCCAAGTACCCCACTTATTAAGCTCTTCAAAAACAAAGTTCACAGAGATGGTGGAACTATGAGGCATAGGAATTACAAGAAAACCATACCCCAGCACAGGTATTTAGAGGTATAACAACCCAAGGATATCAACATGCTACCCGTGCAAACACAGCTCTCATCCCCTCTCAGCTGTTTGCTGCCAGCACGGGGTCATCCCTAGCCCCAGCACACCAAGCCCTTTAGTCCCTGAGCTGCAGCTGAGCCCATCCTCTCCAGACCCGACACTGCTGCTCCTGGGCTTTAAATGATTTTCATGAGCGGCCAAACCTGCTCCCCCCTCAGCCCCGGCTCGCGAGCTGGCACAGAAGTCTTTTTCCCCCCTCGTCTCAAATCCCTCTTTTAAGTCTGGAAAGTTTCGCTGCTCCCTGACATTTATAAAGATGTATTCTGAGCAAATGTTAGGAGATCGCTCCTTTCAACATCAGAAGGCTGGGGCTACCCCCCACCACCCCCACGTCAAATGGGAAGATTTCCTCCTGTCTTAAACAACAACAGAAAACCACAATAAAAGCAAAAGCCGCTGCTCTCCCAAAGCCAGCTTTATAGAGATATCTCCCCTTGACAATGTCATCTCTCTCCCTCTGCTTCTGCCTGTGCATGTGTGTTTCCTATAGAAGGGTTTTGGATAATGCAGCAGGATTCTCTCCCCAGCTCTGATGAGGGTACCATGTGGAGGAGAGGTCATTAGCCATGCTGCTATTTGGTCTCCATTTCATACTCCAAAATATTACAGCTATGTTTTTATACAACTGCACAATCCCAGTGCTCTGCTCCCTTCACTTTTCAGCTGGAAACTCCATTTTTTCCCCCCCAAGCTTCCAGGAAAATAACAATAATTTTTAAAAGTAGTTTAAAGGGCATTTTAAACAAAGCTTCTGCACCTGTAACCTCAGGGGGAAAGGGGGCTTCACCCCGGTTTGGAGGCGCACCGCTCCCAGCGACGCGTGCCTGCTGGTATGCGGGTGTTGCACAAGCTCTGCCCGGGACGTTTAATCTATTCATGTCACTTCTGTCTCTGCCGATACAAACCAGCGATGCTAAAGTCTGACACTTTTAAGCTGAATCAGAAGCTGCGCTTTTTACTAAGGGCTTTTGCAGGGTTTTCTTTCCTTTTTTTAATTCTGCTTTTTTTTTTTTTTCTTTGGATGAAGCAATATAGGGAAAAAAAAAAAAAAACGGAGCAGAGGGACAGGGGTATCCACAGTGTAATTAGAGGTCGCGGAGAGAGGAATTAAAGCTGCTTTAAGATAACCCTGCGTATCTCCTTGAAATCTCGGTACTCTCTGCCTCGCAGCCGGAGTCCCCCGCACTTTATTTTGCGTCCCGGGAAAGGTGGGGTCTCCCTCGGCTCCGGCTTTTTACAACCAGGCAACTTTTGTCTCCTGGGTTTCAAACTGCTCCTCTTCCCTGTCTCCCTCCCTGCCCAGGCGCTCGGCGGCGGGGCACCCCCCATCCCCGCGGGGCGAACAAAGCCGGGCAGCCCAGCGGGCACTTACCTGGGCTTGCAGGCAGAGGACGAACAAGTGCATTAACCTGGGAGGGGGAAAAGCGGAGAGAGGTGTGAGCCGGGGGGGCTGCGGGCGCGGGGCGGGAGGGCTGTGGCTGCCGCTACTCACACGTAGCTGAAGAGCGAAGAGCAGGGGTCCATCGCGGCGCCGGTGCGGGGCCGGGGGCCCGGCGGCGGCGGGAGCGCCCGGGGGGCGCGGCGCTGTCTCAGCTCCTCGGTTCCTCTCGCCCTGCCGGCACGTCCTCGCCCCAAAGAAAGGAGGGCACAAGCGGCTACAGAGGGGAAAGGCCCGGCGGCCCCTCCGCCCGGTCAGCCCCCGGGGCGCTCCCTGCCGCGGGGAGACCCCCGCCCCGCGGCCCCGCTGCCGCCGCGGGAGGCGAAGCCGACCCGCAGCCCCGACGGCGGGGGCGGGCGCGGCCGGGGGGCGGCAGCCGCCACAGGGGAAGCCCGGCCGGACCCCGGCTCCCCTCCCGGTTCCGGCGGTACCTGCCGAAGCGAAGCCAGCGGCGGGCCAGGTGTCGCCGGGGCTTGGGGCTGCCACTAAGGGCCGGGCTTCGCGGCCAGTGGTCGGCGGGACTCCCTCCCCAGCCCGTGCCTCAGTTTCCCCATCCGTAAAACGGGGTTTAAGGGCTCGGAGGGTGGGTCGGGGACGCGGTTCCCCCCGCTGGGGGTTCGCCGCTCCGCGGGCGCGTTGTGGATTGGGAGCGGGCGGGCGAGCCCTCCCGGGACGTGCCAGACATTAAAAGGATTACCGGAGGAGGGGGATGGAGGGGGCCGGAGTTTCGAGAAGGAGTGAGGCTGAGCAAATTCCGCAACCGGGCTGGGGAGCGGGACACCCCCGATTTCTCCGCGAGCATCCCCGCCGGGCGCTTACCTTGCAGAGCGGGCGGGCGCCCTCAGGGCCGGCGCTGCGGGGCCATGGGGCCGGGCGGCGGCGGGACAGGGCTCAGCCCCGCAGCCCGGGCAGGGCCGCCGAGGGCTGCATTGTTCCGGCGAGCCCCGGCCCTCCCGGCCCCGCCACCTGTTGCGCACCGGGGCGGGGGCTGCGGCGGGGCTGCGGCGGGCGGCCCCCGGGGCCGGTACCTGGCCGGGGCCGGGGCCGGCGCCGCCTGCTCGGCGCTGAGTGACAGCTGCTAATTTGCCGGCCGTGCCCCGCTGCCGGTCCCCGCGCTCCCCGCGCCCTCCTTTATCTTATCAGAGCCCATAATTACAATTGCTATTTTGCTTCCTCGAATCAGCAATCAGCGCTATCTGCCGCCGCTGGAGAGGCAGCTCCTGTCAGCCGCCCCTGAGTGACAGCGCGGCGGCTGCCCCGCCGCACAAGCACAGCCACACTCACACACACGCGTGCACGGCCCGCCCGCACACACAGAGCCCCGCACACACACACAGCCCCACACACACACACAGCCCCACATACACGCACACAGAGCCCCACACACACACGCACACGCACACACACACAGCCCCACACACACACACACAGAGACACACACACAGAGCCCCACACACATACACACACACACACACACACACACACACACACAGCCCCGCACACACACACAGAGCCCTGCACACACACACACAGCCCCACACACGCCTGTGCAGCCCTCTTGCACACGCACAGCCACTCAGGCACACGCACAGGCTGCACACAGTGCCTTTCACACACACAGCTGGTACATGCATGCAGCCTTTCCCCTGAGGTGCCCTCCTTCTCACTCGCACCCCTCACACTCTGCACCCCCAGCACAGCTATCCACGCTTTGCTTTGCTTTGCTTACCTCTACCCACAAAATACAGCCCTCTGCTTCACACACAATCACACCAGCTGCAGCCACAGTTCTCTCTCACACATGCACACTGACACACAGCCTGTGCACTTTTCCCCTTGCTCAGGCGCCCAACAGCCCTAGATACAAGTGCACCAACATCTCTCCCCACCACACAGTGCGTCTCCCCAAAACTCTGCCTACTGTCACTTCTGGGGATGGATCCCCCAGGGTTCTCACCTGATCTTGCTCAGCATCCTCACTGCTGAGGGGTGCTGCAGGCAGGCAGGGGAGCCTGGGCACTGCCCCATCACTGGGCTGACCCCACAGGGCCCAAGGAGAAAATAGTCCCTGCATCAGTATTAACAAACCCAGTACAGCACAGGATGAACAACTGCCTTGTGCTGGCCAAAATTACCCCAAAATTCGGTTCGTTGTTCATTTTCCTTCCCTTTTTTTTTTGGTGCAAAAAGATGTTTCTAAGGGGGTTTCCTATGTGTAGGAAGAAGTCTTGGGCCAAACCTATATTTAACTGAAAGCATTTAGGAGCAGGCAGGACAGGCACTGAAGGTGCTCAGCAGAAGCAAGAGCTGGTTTCCAAGGGCACAACACATTCACACACTCAGCTCATCAGTACAGCACATGGGCAGGAGAAAAACCCTCCAGGCTGAGCTGTGTGAACAGCTGATGTACCACAGCACAGGTGAGGTGGTTCCTCCTATTCACCTCTCTGCACTGCCTAAGGAAAACCAGGCAAAACCAGAGCAGGAAACACCAGACACTCCTGATGCTCTAAATTCAGGCAATCTGTACTTTTTTATATATTAAAAAATCAAGGAATTCAGTCTATTTCCCAGATGCTGCTCTCCTTCAGCCGTGGCCACCTCTACTTTATCCCTGGTTGGCACGGGATCAGGCAGGCAGGCACATGTTACTCTGCACACCACAGTCTACTCAATAGCACCATTTCCAGCACAGCCCAGACTGCCTTAAATTGGGAGATTTATGGTGTCCTGTACAGGGTCAGAGGCAGCTGCAAGCTGACAGTCCCGTGTGCCCCCTGCCCTCAGCAAACAGGCTCAAGTGCCAGTCATGGCTGTAAAATCAAGCCAGTGTGGGATCACGCAGGGGTGGCCACACTTTGCCTGACAGGGGATGACAGACGATGCTCCTGTCAGCCATTCACAGGCCTACAGCCAGAGCCTCCACAGCCCCCATCCCACCCCACCTTTGGGAAGGGAAAAGGAACGAGCAGGTCGGTGACAGCAGCCAGGCACAGGCAGCTGGGCTCACCCCACCTCTGCTGCTGCCTTGCATCATGGCCACAATCTGCTCCTTGCAGGGAAGATGTGGGCCTGCACAGAGGCATTTGCCTTCTTCCCTTGGTGCTTCCCAACCAGCACACACAGAGCCCCGCACACACCTGTGTTTGCATCAAGAGTGACACCCCCACCCCCTTTTGTTTTTAAGTAAAAAAACCTTTTTGGATAGGCTCTCGCCCATGCCAGGCAGAACAAGGGAATTCTGCCTGCCTGTCAGCTCCTTCACAGGCCATCTGAGATAAGCCCCCTGGTCCACAGGGTGAGGGTCCCCTCCATCCCCTGGCACAAGGCTAAATGGCTTGTCTGGCTCTCCTGGGGAGAAGAGAAACTCCAGTCCTGTGCTCCTGAGACCAGCTGGGCCTCAGGACATACTGCTGTGGGGATGGTGGAGGAAAGCCCCTTGTGGCAGAAAGGCTTGGGGACCTGCTGTGCCCCCAGCACACCAAGCAGCCATTGGGCTGTGATCCCTGGAAGAGGCTTACCAGCATGGTCCCATCAGATCTTGTCCTGCTGCCCCACTGCCCCGTTGCCCTGGTCTGCAGGACTGGGACCATGCTTAGGCTGGTCAGATACAGAAGGGTTTTCCTTCAGAGAAGAGCTCATGTTCATGTTCATCAGGGATGTTAAACGCTGCAGATGAAGCATTAGCAGCAGAGATGTGAGCTGCAGCCCTCCCATCCCCTTCCCACAAAGCTGAGGGTACCAACGTGCAGCCACAGGGCTACAACACCAAGAAGCAGGAGCTGAGAGAGGAACCACGACACAGAGGCATCTGATCCAGCCTGGCTGGGGTCCAGGCTTGGTCTCAAACTTTGCCCACCTCCTTCACCCCACACAGAACCTCCTGGCAGCTGGGGAGTGTGGAGGCAGCTCCTGGAGCAGCCTAGACTGAGATAAGACAGGAAGCAGATCAGGAGAGGATTTGAGATGGAAGGAGCAGCAGGTGAGGGACTGTGAGGCTCTGGGAGGGGTCTGTGCCTCTCTGTACAGCAGGAACCAGAGAGAGCACAGCAGGTGCTGAAGAAAGCTCTTCCCATTCCCCTTGTGATGCTCAACACGGCACCCCCACAGCCCAGGGCCACCCCAGCACCATCCCTTCTCTCTCCCAGGATCTCCCTTAGCACATCTGCAGGACAGAGCCAGATTCCACCTCTAACTTCCTGCCTGCTTTTTTACCATCCCTGTCTAGCCCAGTTCTAGCCAGAAATGGCCCACATACACCCCTTTCCTTGTGCAGGATGACAAACAGTGGTGTCAGCTCCTGCTCCCCACAAGAGATCAAAGCCAGCAAGGAGCATCAGCCTGAAACCTCTCCACTAGCACCCCTTCTTCCAGAAAGACAGAGACAAGGAAAACAACACCAACTGCAGCTTTAGGGGCAAGCAGTCCAAACTGGGCTGCTGGCAAACTGGGAATTCACATCCTAAGAGGGGTCTGGGAGAATTTGGAGTGAGGGGATGCCAGCAAAACACCCACAGGAGTTTTGCCTTGAATACCTCTTCCAGGGGGAACTACCGGTGGATAGTTTCAGGGGAAGCTGTCGGGTGGAGAAGCAACCAGGACGTTGCTGTCCCTCACAGAGAGAGGCCCAGAGGCAGAGTGCCCTGCTCCTGGCAGGCAGGGACACAGACAGGAGCACAGCGCTAATCCCGACCGATGGAGGAGAGCAGTACCTGCAGCAGCACACAGCAGCGCTGAGCCGCCCAGAGGGCAAGGAGAGCTCCTCTCTGCAGGTGCAGAGCACTCAGACAGGCTGCAGAGCGGTTGCCTGGGGGACTCTGAAAGGTGACAGACAGTGTAGGCAGCGGGCTTGAGGGTTAGCCAGAGGCTGGGGCTCACAAAGGTGGGGACACTGAAGTGCAGGAAGCACTGCCCAATACCTGAGCATCTCTCTCTGCTCCAACACCATATGAAGAAGAGCCAAAATGCACAGAACCCAGAATCCTGTAATGTTTTACAGCCATGCCTGGAGGATGCTTGGCCATAAACTAACTTTTCCACCCCAAAATAAAGACATGGAGGTTTCCTAGCAAAGCCAGAGGGATATTAGCCTACTCTACCCTCACCCTTCCCAGCCCCGTGGCCCAGTGCCCCCGGCCCTGCCTGCTGATCCTTCACTGTGGCTTTAATGGGCCGTTTCAGAGGCAACAGCAGCTCCTCCATGGCTGAGCAGCACGGAGCAGCCTGGGGCAATCCCACTGCTCACCATTAACCTGCCCCCACCCCCCAAAGGGAAGGAACTTGGCAAAACCCCATTGGGATGTGTTACATGGGAATGACCTTGTCTTCACTACCCACAGCACCAAGGCAGCCCCAGGGCAAACGAGGAACGGGGAGGGGAGACACAGCCCACTCACAATTAATTCTTCTCTCTATTCAATTACTAGCAGCAAGACTGAGGCATGTTTTGTGGGCCAGGAGACTGTCCCTGTGTTCTGGACCCCCTGTGCAGGACCAGGCTGGATGAGGTGGCCCTCTCTTGTCACTCTTCAGCAGCCTGCTCTCACAGCTTCCTTTCAGGGAATTGGGCTGACTCCTATGCCCCTCACCACCTCCTGTCCCTCCTACCCAGCAGCTTTCTAGAAACACGACCTCTGCTTCCATAATTTCAGTCTGTGCTCCTGGAATTGCAGGTGTCAATATTGGCTTCACCATCCCCCAGTGGCCCCGTGCTGGCTCCCAGGCAGCGATGCTCCTGCAGACCAGAGAAGGCAAAGCTGGGCTCTGCTTTCCATCCAGGCTGGGCCATGTGGAGGAGAGCTCACCACTCACAACAGCAGGGCTGCCAGCACAGCAGGGGCAGCCTGGGTGGCTCAGCCTGTGGCAGCTTCACTCCTGGCTCCCAGGCAGAGCAGAGGATCCTCCTGTCATCCAGGACAGTCCATGGATTCCCACATGGGTTTTCCAATGGTGTTAAGCATCCCCTGCATTTGGGTCTGTTGAGGCTGGTCTGTTCTCATCTCTGGCATCCCCACCCAGCATGTGGGGTGAGCCAGGCACATGGGTAATGATCTGGCAGTTGAGCAAGACCAAGAGCCTTGTGGAGGGCACTGCAGGGGAGGCACATGCTCAGGTCCCATCCATTTGCAAGGAGAGGGAAACGGGACGGCTCTGCAACTACCCAGCTCAGGAAGGGGTCCACACAGAGTCCTTGAGCTAAGCAAGCCAGAAACAAAGACCAAAGGGTCCCAGTGAGGGCAGTTCACATGGCATCAGCTCAGGGAGAAGGTGACATCTCCAACCCTGCAGGATTTAAACCCCAGGCTGAGTATTTTTGTGCAATTCTGCTCTGCATTGAACAGGGGTCAGCAAACAAGCAGCCTGACCAGGAATGGCCATGACACGTGCACGGGGAAGGGGTCACACCCGTGGACATGTGGATGAGGACGGGTGTGCTCATGGCCCTTGGCAGCTGCACTCCCTTCCTGACCCCCTTGTACAGAGCAAACAGCACCTCCAAAACCTGCTCCCAAGGCATTCCTGGCTGGCAAAACTTTCCCAGCATCACAGCCCCAGCCCAAGCTGGGGTGTCCAGCCACACATCATCAGGCAGGGCTGGAAAGGGGGGGGTCAAAGCCAGGCTGGGTAGGCAGGGGCTCCATTGGCCACCCAGGAAGGTGGGAGCCATTACTCAATGCCAGGTGTCACTGTCCTGTCTGTGGGATGGGGTCTGTGGCTCCTTCAGGATCAGGAGTAGCTGAGACAGAGATGCAAAATGCTGTTTCTTTCTTCCTCATTTCCCAGGCAGCCCCATCAGGCAATTTGGCTTGGTTTGGGTCCTCTTAGGAAGAGGACTTCTACACCCAGCCTGCAGTGGGGTTAAGCCTAAAACCAACAGCATGGCCCGGGGGGGCTCCACGTTGCTGTAACTCTACCTTCGTTTGTTTGCTTACAGCATCCACCCAAAATGCCCGTGTGTGTCTCTGGGCCTCTGTGTCAGTGGCAGCTGAACTGCTGACCCCAGGAGTTTGCAAAACATCAGGGTTATGGCCCCTTTGACATCCCAGCCCAGCAGAGCCTCAGCTCATCCTGACCCTGGCCCCGAGGAGCCAGGCCCCAGGGCACCCCACATGGCCATGGGGACACAGGGGGGCCAGAGGGAGTGAACCCCAAAGGAGCGTTGAGGTGGGCACACACGGTACTTGCTGCTGTCCAGGCTTGGCTGCAGCCCCCCACATTTCTGGGGACAACCACAACACAGACCTGCCCCAAACCCCCTGCTAGTCCTTATCCATGCCCAGCCCTTCGTCTTCTGTCAACTCCACAGCCCCCACTGGCACAGGAACTGTGCCCCTTGCTAGCTTCCATGCCCAGGCCATGCCTGGTCTCTGTGCTGCCCTGCAGCCCTCTGTGTTTTAGGAAGGTGGGGAACATATGGTCACAGGCAAAACAACAGCCAGAGCCTGGAGACAGCCTGTAATTGGTTTCTCCCCAGTTCCAGCTGTGGTAGGCACTTCATGCCACCCTGGAGCGTGGCCATGGCATGCACAACCCAAGCTGCCATCATGGTGCCAACACCATCTCCAGGATGCGCAGGGGTGGCTCAGGGCTGCAGGGAGTCAGCCTAGGCACAGATGCAAATGCCCAGGGAGTTCAGATGGAGTTTGAGAGCTCTCCAAACATTCTACTTCCATTTTTTTCTCCAGGAGCCAAAATCCTACCTCCCAATGGCCAGGCCCCACTGCTAGACCATGCTCCCTTCCCCTGTAAGCTGAGCATTAGGAGGTCTAGCAGGACAGACCTGCCACAGACAAGGTCCCTGTCCCCTCTGCTCTCCTCATCCTCTACTCTGCCCATCAGCAACAACCCTTCCTATCCAGCCCAAAACCTCATGCACTGCAGCTCTTTGCCTGCCTAAGAGCCTGTCAGGGGAGCAGGGAATGGAGGTGTGGAGTGGTGTGAGGTGTCCCCCAGGCCCTCTGCGGAGACATCACCAGCAAGGATACCACAGAAGATAAATCCTGCCCATCCAGGCCAGGGCTCTGCCACTGACATCCCTGAGACAAAAACTCTGAGAGATCCTAAATCTCCTTGGGACACAGCCCAGATGCTCCATGCAGGCCCCGTTCCCCTGGATGCCACCAGCCTGGCAGGGACATGTGGCCAGTAGTGGCAGCTGTGCCAGTGCCAGGGACAGCCCAGAGCAGAGTGGTCAGATTGCACCTCGAGGGCAGGAGACCTGCAGGTGCTGAGCACAGAGCTGCCAGCACTGCCCTGGTGTGAGGTGGCTGTGCAGGGGCTCGGGAGGGGACAGTGTGGGAACTCACACAACCCCTGCTCCAACGTTGTCCCGTGCTTCTCCAGCCGTGCCCTTAGTGCACAACAAAAAGCCACAGCAGCACCTTCATGGAATCGGCCCCCTCCTGCATTCTGGGCAGCACTGTGGGGCTGGGGACACGAGTCCACATCACATTATCACAGCCTGCCACCACCCCGGGCATGAGCTAACCCCTGTGCCAGGGTGTGAATCCAGACATCTGCTGTGGAACTGGGAGCAGGAGGAACCTCTTCTCCTCCCACAGAACACTCAGTGGGTGAACAGCCACACATACAAGCTCCCAGCAAACTTGAGGCAGCCTGGGGAGGACCCAGCACGTATCTGAGCACCAGCATGCAGGAGATGACACCAGACCTGAACTTCAGTTTTTCCAGCAGAGAAGGCCATTCCCACACAGTGCACCAGCACCATTTTCCTTTGCAAGGCATATTGATGGGAAGAGGATGGGAATTACTGTCAGCCTGACCCTTCCAGATCCTGCTGCTGCCTCCCTTGTTTGCAATCTGTCCTCAGCACGCTCCACCCAGGCCTGCCCCGGCTCCCTGAGGCAATAGCAGAGGTACCTGTGCCCACTGCAGCAGGATGGAGCAGGGATGGCACAGTCAGCTAACACTCTGGAGAACAGGACACTCATCACACCCACCATCAGGGCAGTCCCAGCTAAAGGTGGCTCTGCTGGCCCTTTTTCTGGCTCCTGCTGCCACCAGGGTGCCACATGGCTCTCTGCCCCCTTCACAGAGCTGCTGCACCCCAGGATAATGGGATGCTGCATCTCCTGGGGTGTCCTCCTTGCTTCCTTCGAAGCCCAGGCAGCCAAGACTCAGAGAAAAAGAGCTTTACCCTGGATCAGCGTGGGAACCAGCAACAGGGAGCTCATGGAGCAGGGGACCAGCCCCACCTACAGCACAGTCACAGCTGTGCTGCTCAGCTGCCCTGGGGCCGTGGTCTAAGCCACAAAGAGTTGAAACCCAGCCAGAACTCTGATAGGGCAGGACCCGCTGGGGCATCAAAAGGAAAACCACTTCCTGGCCACGCTCAGCAGAGCAGCTCCCCATCCTGCTCCTCCATCCCTGAAATAGCAACTCAGACCTGACCTCTGAAATCAGAGCATCCTCTGGGAGCTGCTGGCCTGGCCCAGCCACCCAGAGGGAGGAGGCAGCCAAGCCCCAGCCTAGCAAGGCTGCAGCTGAGCCAGGCCCTGCAGCAAGCAGCCTGAGCCTCTCACCAGGAGCAGCAGGCTGGTTTGGGAGGGCTGTAGTGTGTGGCACCATGGGTGCACAGCCACCCTCATGCAGGATGAGCTCCACATTAAGCTCCATTTCTCTGCTGCGTGGCTCAGCCAGGGGCAGGGTTACCCACTGCTGCCAGAGCAGGGAGGGGTCCATGGCCAGCTGTACCAGCATGCAGAGCCCTGAAGCAGCAGAGAGGAGGGATGCTCAGATCAAATCAACTCCCAGAGCAATCCTAGCCCCACCTGGACTGGGGCATCATTTGGCTCCCCAGGTACTGGCACCTCCACACCCTTAGGTGTGTCTCCATCATGGGGAGCTCACGTCTGTACATAGAAACACAACCAGTGGATTACCCCTCACCCTGTGGAAGACACAGCAGCCCCACACCAGGAGCCCCAGCCTCACTCCCTGTGCACAGAAAGCCTCCTGCCCCCCACCAGCACTGAGTGCCCCCCAGCCCAGCCATGCCCGAGCCCACCTGCTCTTAGCCAGCCCTGTTTGTTTGCCCAAGGTATTTGCAGCCGGGGGCACCTGCTTTGATACCATCAGCTCCACCAAGGAAGCTGCTCACCTAGCGTGACCCCTGTAATCCCATCCTTCCCCATTAAGTGCTGTGTGAGCATCCCCCCTCCCAGCCTCCTGACATTTCAGCATTTATCTCCCTCTCCCCAAGCTGAGCACATCAAGGCTCTGACATTGCTGGGGAGCAGGAAGCAAACCTCCCAAAGTCACTTAGAAAGGGGCTTGGCAGTACCAACACGCCCCAGCCCCTCTATTGCTCCCTCTGTGTTGAGGGCACCCAATTCCCACAGCATTCCCTACAGCAGCACTGGGGACCAGCCAGCACTTGTGGAAAGGTCTTGAGCTGAGCTGGTCCTACAGTGGGGTGTACAAGCTTTGTCTCCTCAAGCCTCCTGCCACCACCCTCATGTCCCCCATGGTGCCACTTTTGCCACCTGCCAGGACAGTCCTGCCTGCCTCTGCTCCAGCTACCTAGACACCCTGAAGTACACACATCAGCAGCCTGAAATAATCTCCTTTTACTGTTGAAGAGGCCAAATGTTCCCTCTCGTTAGCCCACACAGCCTCTTCCACTCTGTGTGAAGCAACAGTATCACCCTTCCAGGATTGAGCAGTGCCCATTCCCTCCACTCATCGCTCCCCATCAGGCTGGGAAGCAGATGCCTCCCCCAACTCTCCCTTCCAAGAGTGCCTTGTTAAAAATGGTCTGCTGGCTCCCGTTCCCCTGGAGGCTGCATTTCCGCGGAGCACAAGCACAGTCAAGGTCTGGCAGACAGATTATCCCTGACCCCTTCCAGGTGCACATAGCCAGGCAAATCTGCAAGGTGATGGGGTGCCAGCCCTGGCAGGGGCTGGGCACTGTCCCAGCACTGTCCCAGCCACGGCTCCATCCAAAGCCCAGGACTCCTCTCCCGTGCCGTCAGCACAGGGCACTGGTGCGTGTGCCCACCGGCACCTCTCCAATATCCACTGCCCCACAGGGCGATGCTACTGCCTCCCCTCACCCACCTCGGCTGCAGGAATGTCCCGCTACTAAGGACATTCCCAGGGCAACGGGATTTGCCGAGAGATCCTGTGGCGCCTGTGGGCACGGGCACCGAGCGCCAGCCCCGGGCACACGGGATGGCGGGGGGGACAGGAGCCCTGCCAGCCACAGCCGGCCTCTCACGGGAGACGAGGAGCAGCAGGGCGGGATGCCCTGTGCACCCTGCCGGGGGAGAGCCCCCGCGGGCCGGGCGGTCGGAGCGGGAGCGGCGGTCGCGGTGCCCCGGAGCGGCCCGCAGAGCCCGCCTGCCCCCTGGCGGTGCCGCTCCGGCCCCCGCATCCTCGCCCGCGCTGCTGCCGGGCTTCAGCTCCCCCGGGCCGGCTGGTGCCCCCCAGGCAGCCGAGATCGCGTTCCCCGGAGCTGGGATGCCAGCGGTCTTGGAGACATGGAATTTTTTGGGTTGGAAGGGACTTTTAAAGGCCATATATTCTAACCCCCCTGCCATGGACAGGGACATCTTTAACTAGATCAGGTTGCTCAGAGCTCTGCTCAACCTGATCTTGAATGTTTTTGGGGATGGGGCATCTACCACTTCTCTGGGGAATCTGTGCCATTGTTTTACCTCCCTCAAGGGTGGTAAAAAGCCCTTCTTCCTTATATTTGATTTAAATAAACCCTTTCAGTTTAAAATTATTACCCCTTGTCCCACCTCAACAGGCCCTGCTAAAACATCTGTCCCCATATTTCTTACAAGCTCCCTTTGAGCACTGAAATGCCACAGGAAGATCTCCCCAGAGCCAGCTCTTCTTAAGTCCTTTTCCCTTTGCTGCTCGGGGCTTTGAAGCCTCATTCTGAGAGCTAAGCAAGGTCTGTTTGGGGCCAGAAAGAAACAGTGAACAGGTGCAAAGGTTCCAGAGGAGAGAAACATAATCTAGAAAACAGCCTGAGCTGAGGATCCACCCTGGATTTCCTACATGAGTCCAGGCTACTGAGAAATTCACTGTCCCAGGGCACGCACAGAGCCAGCATGACGGAACAGTCCATGGTGCTTCTCAGGGACAACAGCCAGTGTCTCAGGCAAGGAGGACAGCATTGACACATGGGCCAAGAATGCAAGACTGATTGCAGACAAACTGCCAGAGAAACATTTAAGGGCAGAACCAGCCACCATGGGTGAGAAATGCCACCTGGCTGAAGTGCAGAAAGGATCAAACCCTCTCCAGGTACCCAGGCAGGGGGACACAACTCCTCAGCAAAGGGCACAGCTCAGACTTGCCCCACTGAAGTGTGCATGGGAAGAACCTGCAGCCAGCAGGGACCTTTCTTCAGACCTGATGCCTGAGAGATCTTTATTGAGTGTAAGAACAGTTCTTTACAATGCAGATTGACCCAGAACCTCCCCCAAATCAGAGGCTGTGAGCTCCCACCTCACCATAACTGCAGCTGAGAACAGAGCATGGGCCCCATTTTACACTTCCAAGTATAAAAACCACCAAACTGTGAGTAAGCAAAAGCAAACACATTAGAATCAGTGAAAGTGCCTGTCCCACACTGGCTTTACACCCATCTGCTGGACAAGGGGCCAGGACTGAGTGTTTCACAGCCAGGGAAAGGGGGTGCACAGAGCAGAGGTCCAGGACAGCAGAAAGGCACAGGGTAAGGATCACCTCCTCCATCCCCAGCTCCCAGAACAGGGATCAGGGAGAGGGGATATACCAGCAGCATCCCTCCAGTTTTGGGATCACCCTCCCAGGGCTGTGTGAAAGGAGACATCTCAGTGCCAGGAGCAGCCTCTGCTCCCCAAATAGTTAAAACAGCATTAAAAAAAAAAAAAAAAACAAAAAAAACCCAGCAAATGTTGAAGCCGTGGCAACAGGTATCCAAGGTAAAAACCATCCAGGGAGAGAAGTTCCAGTGAGTACCTAGGGGAAGAACCAGGGTGAGATCAGCAGACTTGAGCAGCACATTCCACCCACACTTGCCACACCATATTACAGCCACCCAGATCCTTCCTCCAAGGCAGCCTGGCCCCTCACCTTGCCTGGAGACAAGTTACTCCTTCCTCCTCCTACTTCTTCGCTGGCATAATAGGAGGAAGGTCCTCCTCATCCTCCTCAGATAAGTCATCATCCTCCTCAAAGGAAACATCTTCCCTGTGCACTGGGACACACACAGGTAATTGTTACTCACCAATGCATGTCTGTGCAAATACAGCTGGCTCACGAGACACCCCAGGAGCAGAGCAGCCCAAGGAGCTCTGAAGCAGCTTTCACAGCAGCTAACAGTGGGAAATAAGCAGCATCCCAGCTGGAGGGAGGTCTCAAAGGGGAATGGTGACAGGCAGACATGAAAAAAGGGGACAGTTTGAGACATCCAGACCCCTTTTCCCATGCAAGGCCTTATGGTAGGGAAGGAATCCCTGCACTGAGATGGCCCCTGGGGAACCAGCACAAAGGTAGCACCCAGTGCATCTCCCAGCAGCTCCCTGGATGTTGTTGAGACTGGAGCCCCTTTATCCCCCTCAGTCCTGCCAAGCTTTTCCCCACCCCTCAGTCCTTACTGATCCTGTGCCAGCCAGCCAGGTGCACTGGGCCAGAGCCTGCTGCCAGCCGAAAGGTCACTGGAGGCTGCAGCTTGAAGTTGTCCAGACTCAGCTGCAAAGAGCAGAGATGGAGCTGAGTTAGGGACAGAGGCAAAAAGCAGAATATCCTGTAGCTCCCAGTACAGCACCTGGCCCAGTTCAACATGTCCATCTGAGGGCACCTGCAGCCAGGCCAAGGGTACCAGGGCATTTGCCTGTGAGCTGCAGATCCTAGATCAGGATCCACAAACTTCCAGAGCTGTCCTGTTTTCTGCAGCCATCCACCCCTGAGTCTTTAAATCAGCCTCTTACCAAGGGCTGGCATGACAACTTCAGGTTTGCCACAGGCACAGAGATCTCTTGGTTCTCATGGTTTCGCCCAACGACTTCCACCACGTTGCACTCGTCCTTGGCACCATCAGTGAGGCAGACCTGGGTGGGAGTGGAGACTGTGAACAAATGCTCTTCCAAGGGACAGCTGGAAGCTCTCCACAGGACAAGGAAACCACAGCAATGCTATCAGCCCAGATGTCATGTAAGGTGTGGGGATGCTGCTCCACAAAACAGGGAGAGCACTGAACAACCCCACTGCAAATGTCCACTGACTGCCCCAGAGAGGGCTCTGTGTCTCTCCCAGCTGCAACAGCTGTTACTGCAGTCACCTACAGGGATGGCACCTAGGCTGCATTTTCTGCTGATCTGATCAATGCTGACAGGCTCTGTGCTCTCAGGATAGAAAACATCCCCAGGAAGAGCCAGGAATGAAGCCTTGCACCTATCTGGGCTTGGGGAGCACCAAGCCAGAGACCCAGCTGGTGTGGATGTGGTGTGAAGCGCCAGCAAGGTCAGATACAAGGGAAAATTTTTTTTCTTCACCACCCGCCTGGAGCATTCCCCTACTCAGCAGTCTCCTGACATTAGAGGCTTTGCACAGGCACCTCTGTATGATGGATAACTGTGACCACTCTGTGTCGTGCCCTGAGAGCAGCCAGTCCTGGGACCTCAGCCAAGGGAGTCCCCTGATCAGCCCAGCCAAGAAAGGAGGATGAGCCTGGAAAATGGGGATAAGGATATGGGCAACTACAGGAGAGAACAAGCACAGTTTTTCTTACCACAGACAGTGCTAAAATGTGGTCAGAGTTGTCTTCTTCATCCACCTGAAATGTGTAGGATTTGGTACTGGCAGTCAGCTCACAGCCTAAAAGGAGGAGATTAAAAAAGCACTAGCAAGTATTACAAAACAACAGTCACTACAGGTAAAGGGTCCTGAGGGGCAGCCCTGGCCAGGCATGCACATGGCACCCTAAAACTTTTTATTTTCTCATGTGAGGAGCAGCATCAGACCAGGGCACCCTGGGCTCCAGGGTCTCAGAAAACCACACACCTGCCTCTGCCCCATGCAGGGACAAAACCTGGTGTCCCCAAAGCAGGCTGCCATGAAGCAATGCCCATGGGCACCCAAGGTTCCCAAGCACTAGCACAGCAAGGTTCTTCCCCTCCAGAGAGCAGAACAGTCAGGGCACACCACTGTGGCAAACAGGAGGGAGCAGACAAAACAGTGACTCTGCTCATCCCATCACCAGTACAACTTTTTCTTGAATGGGAGTCTGGAAGCAGAGACAGACACAAAGTGCCAGACCTGAATGATGAGGCACAACCCAAGGGGAGGATGGGTCCAAGTTGCAGGGAGCTGGAGTGCCTCAAGAGAAGTTTTGAGACATATTTTATTAAATACCTCAGACAATTACAAAAACAAGGGAGATGCATAACTACGTCCTTAGCTCTTAGGATCAGGATTCAGCCGACTAAAGGGAGGGACTAAATTGCCCTGGGTGCGTTTACTTATTACAGGATGATTCACCAACGTGAGGCTGACCGGAAAAACACAGAGCTGAGCACTGCATACCAGTGCCGGCACTTCCAAGGGAGAGGAATCAGCCTTCACAAGCGCAGCCCGGGGCAGCACCGCTTTTTTCCCCCATGCTTATATATTGAACTTACCGAGGGGAGGGCCGAACCCAGGTGCCTGAGAGGCCTGGGGAGCTGTAACTGCGCTCCTCCCGCAGTGCGCGGAGCCGCGCGGCCCGGCCCGGGCTCACACGGGTGAGGGAGCAGCGCAGGGCCCCGCCTGGCCCGGCAAACCCCTCCCGGAGGAGGGGCCCGGCCCCACCGCCCTGCGACGGGCGACCACGACACGCTGACGGGGGAGCGCGGGGGGTGAACCGGAGGAGCGGGAGAGGCCGCGGGAGCCGGGGCTGCCACCCCGCCGCCCCATGAACCCCAGCCCTCTAAAGCCGCCAGAACACCAAAACCCCACGCGGCTCCCTCAACCCGCCCCGGGACCCCCAGCAGTGCCTGCTGCCTCCCAAGCGCGGCCAAACACGTGCGTCTCCACGGCGTCCTTCCCCCACGGCACGATAATGCCCTCCACGTGTGTCTCCATACCCACGTGTCTCTCCGGCCTCCTTCCTCCACAATGTCTCTGCTGCCCCAGGTCTCTCTCTGACACTGCCCCCCGGCTCCAGCTGCCCTCACACGTGTTCCCCCCCACCCACACGTGCCTTTGCAGCCTCCACGCCGTCCCCACTACTCACCAAAGTCTCCTTCTGCCCCGTCTCTCTCCTGCCCCCAGCTCTCTCTCGTCCTCACACCCCCGCCTCGTGTGTCACCTCCCCAATTCATCTGTGACCCCCCGTGTCTCTCCCTCGCCCTGGCCCGTGTCCCCGCTCACCGAAGAGGACGCTGCCGGGACAGGCGGGCCCGTGCGGCTCCATGAGGCGGCGGCGCTGGGATCGCTCTGGCAGCGGGGCGGGCCGTGCAGCGCTGTGCTGAGCCGAGCCGAGCTGAGCCGCTCCGCCCCGTGCCCGCCCCCGGGGACAGAACCAAAGGGTCCTGCGGCAGCGCCCCGCCGGAAAGCTCAGTATCAGGGTATTTCCTGGCCACCCTGGGCCTTCAGCATTTACTGACCCCACCGCCAGCTGTGGAAACGCCACACCGGAAAAATGGCCCTTGCTACCGCTGCTCATCTATCGCCCTTCTGGGCACCATCCCGGCCCACGGCAGCAGCCCCCCAGCACTGGGGAGGAGACACAGGGCACATGCAGAGCCCCCCAGGGGACTGAGGGTATGAAGAGGAGTATCGGGGGAACAGGAGGGTGACAAGGATGGAAGCAGGACGGCAGCGGGAGGGAGCTCTTCATCTCTATCCCTTTAAGCATGGGCAACAGCAGCGTGACCTGACACGGGGGACTGCGGCACAGGAGCATTTGAGAACAGAAGGCAACATCCTACTTCAAAATCTACAGCAAGGAGGAGAGGGCTGGACTGGTCTTTCAAAGCAGAGAGGGAAGCAGTCTGCTTGGTGCTGCAGAGGAGCAACCAAATTAAAACAAACCCCACTAACAACGAGATCACATTGCCTTCTGGGGACAAACCTGGCTCTGCTCCTACCGCAGAGACCTCTGCTAGCCAACTACTTGCTTTGCTTGAGCTGGAGTAGATTCAAGGAAAACCTTACTGAAGGTTTGAAAAGCTGAACCAGGTCCCAGAAAGAAGCAAGTGCTCGTGCAGCAATGGTTACACAAGCACACCCATGTGCTTCTCAGCAGCTGCTCTGCGCAGCCACCTGACCCTACCTGACCCGTCTGAAGCCACCACCCCGGAGCGATGGAGGCAGGAGCTTCCATTCTGCATTATGCTCCCTTAAAGGAAAAGAGTCTGGGGCAACATCAGAGCCCAATCCCTTTTCCCAGGCCCACATGTGCTGTACAGAGACAAGTCTGTCATAACCTCATGAAATAGGCTTTAAGAAAACATAGGTGACTATGTGCAACACATTACTTGTTTTAACAGAGAACATTTACTGGGCCAGGAGAAAAGTTTTCACCTTATAACTTCCCTGCTTGGTTTGTGTGTTATCCTGTTCTCCACACTGCACAGCTTCTGAGCCACCACCAGTGAGTGCACCCGTGCAGCAGGTGGACAAACTCTTGTGAAATGGCCTTAGGAAAGAGCTGCTTTTCATACCCCTTTGATTATTAGCTGTTTCTCTAAGCAGGAAGCTACTTGCTTTAGGCATCTCAGTATTTATCTTCCCAAGTTAAATTGTGTGGATGTGCAGCTGCCAACACCAAAACCAGTCACAAGTCTCTGACAGCTGATCCCAAGGGCATCAAACACTTACAGTGTGATGTAATGTACATTGCTGAACCACTTCTGGTTCTGGACCAGCTCATACACAAAATACACATTTATTTACATTCACTTCTCAATTTTTATTCTATTTCTCGCATGGTCTTCAAATACAGTTTTACAGGTCTTTTTCTGCTACAGATACTGTTGATCTAAAACAGATTAATGAAAGTGGCATTCCAACCTTAATGAAAATTCATAACCATGAAAGATATGTCAACATATCACTTTACAATCCTAGAATGATGGTATTGGCCTGACATTCCATAGGCTTAGACAATTAACTTCTATAATAATAACAAATTCATAGGAAGAGAAAATGTGGCAACTCCTTAAAAGCCAAGAAATAAGGCCACAAGCATCCTATGCTGTAATGTTATGCATCCAGATGAAGTAAGTCGAGTCTGGTATCCATGAAGAAACAAAACTCTCCCACCTGGTAAATCAAGGTTATCAGCTACTCAACATGCACTCAAAGCTGTATAAAAACTAGTGGCATTCAGCTTGGACTTAATGAAATCCCACAGCACAACCCCATACCTCTCTCTAAAAATGAAATGAACTTGTTTCAACTTAAATACTTTGCTACCGCATTAAAAATCATTCACATTCTGCAGAAAAAAAAAAAAAAAGAAACATCTTGCACATGACTGCACCAGAAGGCCAAACACAGCATCTCCTTACAGGTTGCAGAGAGCGTTACTGCAATCTTAATGCCATTCATTACAGGTTGCAAATCAACTTCTATGCAGCTGGAGGCTTGTAAGAGCAACCAAGCTTCCTTTGTGCACCACTGAAAAAACCCCAGGAAAATTTAAACGTAAGATATAGACAGCTTATGGCAGCAGGTGGAAGAAACAAAGTACTGCAAAGTGCATACCATTGTCCAATCACCTGTCTGGGACACTGGGACTACTGCCAAGTACCATTTCCATTAAATGATCCAACTACCTGAATACCAGGTCGCATACGAAGCCAGTTCCATCCCATCACCAAGCATGTCCATCCTGGGTAAAAACATTAAACTCTTGGAACATTTAAAAGTAGATAACCATTTAAATAATGTGTAAAAATGTGCTTATTGTGGCATTTCTTATAGAAAAGTTTTTTGATACAAATGTGCAGGACTTGAAGACCCTGATTTAATCAAACTAGTACGAACAGGCTTTGAAACATGGTGACTCTTCCAAGGACAAATCCCAGCTGTGGGCCAGCTCTCTCTCCCTCTCACCATCTTTCATCCATAATCCCATGTGAACATTACCAAAATTAACGGGTTCAGCAAAGCATCCTGTGAATTGCTGTTTCAGTCCCAGGAGAATGATACCCTCGAGCAGTGACAAACTGCTATCTGAAGGAAGGGTCAGTTGGGATCTGCTCCCCTTTCCCAAGATGGTCAGTACCTAGCCCTGGATATGAGGCACAGTAAGAAAGGTCAGTGCTGAGGACAGACTTGTTCTCGATTGTGGTTTTAGGTTTTTCAAAAGTGCCATCTTGGACCTATACCATTTCACTTTTCAAAAGAAAAAGTTACAAAAACCAGTAAACAAAAAGTTAGTCAGCATACATCTAGGTCTATATACACTGAGATTTACAAGTTTGTCATTGAGTGACTTCTGCCACAGACCACTGCACATTTGTCCCTAACAAAACAAAAAGCTTGAACCAATGGTCATTAGAAGTGACAACGGGTCATTGCTTTATCAACAAGCATAAAGGTAGTAAAAAATAGAACTGTAACTACTTATCTTTAAAAATGCTGATTGACACAAGCAACCCCTCCGATTTCTGCAACTTGCAATTGCACATCCTGCTCTATGACAGAGAACAAAACCTGCATCTTTATAGGCATTCTGCCAGAGACCAATTTTCTGTTGACACCTGAACACAGAGAACTGTCATCAACCACAGCACCGACTGAGAGGGATTCCTCTGAGAAGCTATAGCCCATGCAAGATTCCTTGGCACTTCACACAGGACCAGGAGAGGACAGGGTTTCTCTTTGTTTAACAATGTTTTCAGCAGCATTATCCCCTTCCAACAAATGACAGTCTGAATGTGTGATGGGTGATTTTCGCATAGCCCCTTTTACCAAGCTGGCTTATTGCTGGCTTTGTGCAGTTAGACCATATGAAGATCCCCACCACTACCTGCCCAGCTGTTAAGGGTCTACAGTACTGGAACAGTTCACCGTCAAGCACTTCAAAGGCTTCTTCCAAGGATAACAACATCCTTTGGAAATCCTTCCATTTTAGCAATTTCAAAACAACCCAGCTTGCTGTAAAATTCCAAGATTCTTTTATCATCTGGTCTCACTTCACAAAAAGCCCCACGGGAGCCTGAAGAAGAAAGAAAAGAAACAAAATACTGTAGGAGAAGAGTTACCATACAAAGCACAGACATCAAATATTACTAGAGTTCCCACCAATTTTATGAGGTAAATCAGTGATCCAATCCCACACGGAGCATAGTGCCCAAGAGTCCAGATTTATTTACTGACCATCCCTAACAGCACTACACACTGCAGGCATCCATCAGTCTGAACAAACCCTCTGCACACCTTTCACTGCACACAAAAATACCTGATGTTGGCTCCAAAAACAGCATTGCAGGAGGGCACCAAGTGGCACAAAGGAAGTGTGAGTGTGAGGTGCACAGTCAGGGCAGGCAGCCAAGCACTTCCCATACTGAAGGTTTGGTAATTACCCACCAGTGCACACAGCCAAACTTTAAAAAAAGCATCATTGCCAATGCCAGCAGGAAAAATATAGACTTTTGGGCAGTGTTCAAGATGTAAAGATGTGTGCTCTCAGTGCCAAATTGCTCCCTCAGTTCTGCCTATCTTCTAATTTGCAGGATAATAGCTAAAATGAAAAGCTCCCCTTTTCAAGGCAGCAGCAGAAGTCAGCTGTTCAAAAGCTTTTGTAATTATTTACCCGCATCTTCCCAAGTTTGCCTGGCACCCTAGAAATGACATGCAGTTAGGAAAAAAAGGAATTCTAAGTGCAAGAAACTTACCATTAGCCTTTAGAGAAGAGAGCAGGCAGGCCATCATACTTTTGGCCACACTTGGATCTGTCACTTTTTTGTGGATATCAATCTTTATCAAAGATGGGAAGTTAGCAAGGAACGATTCTGGCAATACTTCTTGTTCTTCATGGAAGCTTAGCATTATTTTCTGGAAAGAATATTAGAAACAGGTATTTAATAATTATCCAGCTTTTAATTTTCATTGATCTTTATCAGGGGAGACTGCTTTTCTCATGGAGTGTACCCCCAAACCAGCAGGCTTTTCAGCTACACCTCTTGATGGCTACTTAGTTCCTCATCTGCTAAATTGCTGTACTCTACACAAAAAGACTGGCTAGAAAAGCTTCTCAGACCATCAAAGGAGGCATGCAAAGCTCCTTCTCAATGACCCATACTTCAAGTGAAAGAAAACATAAGCCAACACATAACCAGCAGTTTGGACACAGATACTCATCTTTGTTTCTTTGCCTTTTTAATGAGCAGTTTTAGGCTGCCTTGCACCATTTACAGCTGTCACACTCCACAAACAGCTCAGAGATTTTCACACCAAAACCAAGTGCTCTTGAATTTGTTTTCCCTACTTAAACTGGTAAGACTTTCAGTGCTCTACCTGCAGTATGGGGAAACTAATACTACATTTTGCAGTAGAACAGAGCAGGAGCAATAGTTTACTTTCAAATGTAATTTTCTCCAGATGAAGGTGCTTTATATTTACTGCATGGATTACTACTCAAGTACACCTCATGGGTGTATTAGAGCACATAGCTGTAGCTGACTGGCAATGAATAATTCTACTGTCTCCTTCTGATACATCAGATGCTTTAATACATGCTCAAAGTCTTCAGAAAGGTGAAAAAACTGAATTTCATGTGAGCTCAAAAAGCAAAGACCCACTTTGGAAAGACTTCAGCATACAGTTCTGACCTCACAGGTTATACCAACCTCTGCTTCAGACAGCTCCTTGTCACTATTTGGTTTAGTGTATTTTTCTTGCATGAAAGGGATCCAAGACATTTTGCATTTCTTAATGAAGGGAGTTACATCAACTGTTCCCAAAGCATAGCCACATATGCCATCCTCATCTTCTAAGACGAAGCAGTAATCCAGGCTGAGGGTGAGCAGACCTCCAACTAACCTGCAGGAAAAAAGTACAAATTCAGTCAAAAGAAGGTCTGTTTGACCAAGTATGCTCTTCAGGTTCCACAGAGGAGACTCCAGAGTCAACCAAAGAAGTGAGTCCTCCAGTATGGAATTAGTTCCAACAAAGCACTAACTGACTGATCAGCTGTCAAAACTCAGCTGTGAGCAACATCTGCACCTCAAGCTTCAAGTGTTTAATTCTATACACACTGCTCTTCAGCTTTTGCTCTTAGTAGCTCATTTTACAGCTCATTTTTAATGCCCCATTTTTTTAAAACTTCATCTATCATCGATTATCCTTTTAAAAAGTTTGTATATGTACTTCAAAAAAAACTTGAGGCACTTGGCTGGGAGACAGCACCTCAAAAACTGTCAATTCTCTTTTAAGAACTACAGTAGGTCAGAAAAAATACCAGAGGATAACTACAGACTATGGACAGTCTCATGATATACTTTCACAAAATTTGAAATAAGATACTGTGATGCACACCTTTCATAATATAGGGGTTTCAGCTAAATTTATTTTCTAATAGCTCACAACAGGCAACCAAGCACATGAGCTAACTGTCAACAGTCTCTTTAAGAAATCAAAACCCCAATTTCCTGAGAGTAAATTATTTTATCTGCTTCAAATGTTCTTTGTATTCTTCCCACACACAATCCTAAAAATTCAAATTAAATACACTATCAGGACTTCATCCTTCAGAATGAAGGACACTTGTTGCTAATACATACTTGTCTCCAATTAAATCTGGTAAACTATGGAAGGGTTGATCAGCTCCATCAGCATACATTTCTCTGCAGATCTTATATACAGATGCCTAAGAGGAGAAAAGAGATTATTCAAACTGAGCAGTCACATTCAAAAGAGAGTGTGCCATTAGCAGCTGCACTGTAACCTAGCACTGACAGGCACCAGTCACCAGAGATCAAAAGTATCCATCTATGCAAAAAGGATGGCATTGCATTCCCTCTACCTCTTCCCTGAAAGTAACTCAAAGTTGCCTTCAAAAACATGGCAGTTAAGTTGAATGGCTGGGAAGGAAAGGCTGGAGGGGAACCTCCTGCTCTTGTAACAAGATTAATTCTGAGGGGCAGATACCTAAACACTCAGTGCCACCATTGCTACAAAGTCCTTTCACAAAACCTCTGATGCTCCAGTATGGCAACTCAACCTCTGCAAAGGACAGATACATCCTGCATGTTAAAAGGCTTTCACCTGCATCTCTTTAAAAGAGCAAATTTGAATTACTCCCATCTTAAATAAGAAACTTCACTTTTTTAAAAAACAAAAATGCTCTGCATTTGACACTTTCTTCCTTTAGTTAAAGAGTAACTCCTCAGAAGAAATACTGTTTATGACTGCATGCTCAGCTGCACCTCTCATTGCTAAGGTGGTTTAGAAATATCAATTCCATTTTCTACCAAAGAACAAGTCAGCTTAGGGGGAGTCCTGCATGAAAGTTTGGAAAAGGCTGCTTTACTGCTCGTGTAACAGCACAGGATAGAGCTGGCCCAGAAATGACAGGAAAAGGAGTCTTCATGTGTCAGCCTAGTATGTCTGACTGGCTTCAAAGTTAAGACTTGTTTGAAATACTACAAACTCAACCTAGAAACTCCTGTTTCATCTCAGTCTACCTACCAACACAAGATCTCAAGCTGCATTAACCCCTACATTGTTTAAACTGCATCCATAAAGAGTTAATTAACTATTGGCTGATACTTCACTTTCAAGTGTTCTCCATGCCAAGCTAATAGGAAAGAAACTATACTAGAGATCCATTCAGAAAAAAGGAAAGGTAAAAAGCACTAATCAAAAATGACTAATGAGATTTTCCTGATTTTAAAGTAATCAAACACTCCAAAGCAGATTTGACAACATTCTTTCAAAATCAGACCAAAAAGCTTCCAACTGTAACTAAAATGATAAGAATGGCTGAACCGTGATCCCATTTTTCAGCTCCATTTTGAGATGCAGTATCAATGTTCTGCCTATACAGCTCTGCAAATACCAGCAGGTACCACAATAACCATTGACTGAAACAGGCATACACACCCACCTTCTAAGGTTAATTCACTGGATGGTTCCCTGCGGCAAGAATTTTTCTACCAGCTGGACAAATTTAACTTGTCTTTCATAAATAAGGAAGGCACTCAGAGATTTAAAAGGATGAGGGGGTGGGAGGCTGGGAATCAAGCTGTGGGTGTACATGAAGTGTTGCACAGCATATTGCTGAACCAGAGGCATATCATTTAACCTCAGTTCTCCTGTGAGCTGGCATTTGTACTTTGTGCAAGACATCAGGACATCTGCTTCATTAGGGAAGATGGGACTCAGCAATAATCACTGTTGCCCTGAAAGAAAGTGCATCACTCACAGCAAAAGTGACAAGTGTCAAAAGCAGTTACCTCATCTTTAGGGAAGTAGGGTCGTATGGTGTACACTTTGGAAGTGGGTGTTAATGGAGGTGGTTGAAAAAAGAGGTCATTTGCCCCATCAATAGGCAGCAAACGCTGTGAAAACAAAATATTTAATATAACTGTATGAACAACGAACCCCATCACTCTTGGGTGTGCACTGCAGACTCCCAAAATAACATTTGCTACTTGCTACCCCAAAAGAAGGTGGGGTTGGTATGCTTTACAAATGCAAAGACCTTATTTGAATAGAAAATATCCAATTGGTGTTCTAAAATATGCAATTGAAACAGCACATTAAGAGTCTGTTAATCTTAACTGCTTTAAAAACTTTTTACCAATCATATCTACACTGTCTAAGAACACAGAATGTCAGGAGGAAAGGTTTGGTCTGAAGAGGGTTAACTGGCCAGAGGAGACGCTTTATCCCAAAAGCAATGCGCTGATTCAATTTGCTGCGCGCAGAGCACCTGTGAGGGGGGAAAAGTACAGCGCCTGAAAAATCCATGAACAAATCTGCACATGGTACAAACAGCGAGCTAGGAATACTGGCCAATTGAATTCCTCGCAGTAAAGCACATTATGGCATTATTTCCAGAGGAACCAAAATTTGGAGGACGATCCCTTTTGCTCATGGAATTCCCATTGGCAGACAAGCATGCGCGCATTGTGCAATTGCGGGCGCAGGTAAAAATGCTGTGCGACCTGCAAAGAAACAATGTGAAATGTACAACTAAAGCCGCTGCGCTTCGCATGCGCGTGGGACAGGCAGCATCTCCTTGAGAAATTACTGTAGAAAGGGGAGGAAAATTATTTTAAACCAAGCTGTAAGGCTAATGGGCTTTGGACCAGAAAGCCTTCGGCAGACCAATCCTTCCAGACCTCTGATGTGCAACAAAAAGTTTCTCATAAAACAAAGAAAATGTCATTCAGTTGTGAAGTCATATTGATACCTGGAACTCTCCTGCTAGACCACCTCTAAAGGCCCAGGGTTCTTGGTCTCCACTTAAGAACTGTGCTGAAGATTGACTACGACACCCTGTTGAGATCAGATCCAAGCGGAGAATGTTACGAGAAGGGGGATTTCCTGGGTGTCTTACATGTCCAAAAAGCTAACATACACTTGTGGAAAAAGCTCTCTAACTGAGCTAAAATCCAGGGCTTGGGGAAGGGGAGGGGCTGTAATAATGTATCATTTATAAAGCTTTTGTGCTTGTGCACTAACTGTGGTACTTAAAATTTTTTTCATTACCTGTAACAGACAGGTGAGACAATTCAGCTACACACTTCATTCTAGACCAGAAGGCACAAAAATGGTGCCATGCAGAACTACATACTCTTCCCACACATTTTGTACACTTTTTTTTTGGGTATTTGTGTCAGAAACATTCATTAAATCTATGAAAATCTGACATCTTGGAAGCTATGTGGCTCAATAGATACTACCATAAATTTTAGATCAAACAAATGCCATTATCACAGCCCCTGAAAAAAAAAATGGACCTTTCTGAAGTCACATTTTAGTACTGATTGTTTCTAATCTTGTCAGAAAACTAGGACTAGCAATATATGTAAATAGTCTGGAACAGATGAGGCAGCCAGGACAGCTGTATGAAACAGCATTCTTGCAAGAGACTACACAGATTTACATAATCCAGGCAACACCTTCACAATACTGTTGGCACATTAAAAAGCTAAGTAGTGTTAACTGGAATTAACTCACAATTTAACTAATACACCTTGGTGGCCACTACTAGCTTTGCTTTTTGTATCTTGATTTTTATTTCCACAAGCATACTGAATGCACCAAGGACCCTGCTGCTCAACCAACAGCAGCAGCAGGCCCACTGCAGTGCTTAGCTTTAGCTTGCACTTGCTTTAGAAAAGAAGCTTCCATTGGCTGTTTGATTTTTAACACCGTTCTGCCAGCAAGGCACTGCAGCCTTTGCCAAATAACATAAATGACAGCTCTGGAGAGACAAAAAAAGCCAAGTGGTATCTGGAGTGGAGATCTCAACTACCTGCCTAGTTTTCTGACAAGAGGAGCAGCGCAAATACTCTTTTCCTTTTGTGGACAGCAATCTACCTCCTGTTCAAGTAACAGTCTCAGATCAGTACAGACAAGTATGTTGTGCTAGTCAGAGAGTCCCAAAGTGTGCCAAGTTTGACATTTATGCGAGTTTAGGAAAATAGGTTCAATACAAACTATCCTTAGTATGGTAAATTTCAGAAACAATCCAAACACCAAAACTCAAATTTGGTTCACTCCCACATTTTAGAATTCTCACATAAGAAGAGATCCTTCCCAAAGAGATCTAGTCAAAAACTTGGAAGACAGTATCTGTCTGTCCTTTGAGACTACAACTTAACTAGCACTTCCAATAATTACAGTAAAGAGCTGTGTGAATGAAGAGCTGTATAAATGAAAATCATAGTTAATGCCTTAGTCGCTGCGCAAATGTGACTTCAGTTCATGCCTGCTGTACATCTAATCTATCTGAGCTGCCTCACAGACAAAACCTTTCCATTTTAATTAATTAATGACGACGCGCTGTGAACATCTGGCGCTGTCCATCCAATAGCAGTAGAAACTTGTGCTGAGGATTCTCCCATCTGTACACAATGGGGAAGAAGACAATAGAAGTCATTAGTAATCCATAGTACTGTACAGCCACACTAATTTAAGGGACTGAATGCTAGCTGGACTTGGGAGGAGAGGTGAAAAAAGTGAACATCCAGTGGACCATTGAGCACACCACTGTGAAAACTAACTTGTTTGGATTTGTAATGTACTTGACTTTATATAATGAAGTATTTTATCAAAGACCTTTACTCTGTATTTACACCAGTGATAAAACACAAGCTGAAGACAAAAATGGCCCCTCTCACAGAAGCACTGTTAGCGTAAGAGTATTAAACTGTACATGTGAAAAAACCTTAGTTTTCCAACTATCTAATACCAGTGTGAGTACTGGAACAGAACAGTGCCAAAGTTAACAGAGTTGGTGTTTACTCAGTTGGCTTCTACTGTGAACCACTCCAAATATTTGATGCACTTAGAGACTTGAATCTAACTTTACAGGGACACTGAAAACAATTTCAGCTGAATTTAGTACATAGTCTGATAATTCTGAAATGCAGTCTGCATTGGGCCCTCGATGAAGACTACAAGAACCACTGTTCCCTTTATAGAGCTTTGGCCTAGAGTTGTAAGCAGATTAAGTTATCAAGAAGAGAGCATTCTGTCTAGCTAAATGTCAACATACAGCAAGGATAGTAAAGTTGGAGGAGATGTGTTACACTTAAAAATGCACAAACTAAGGCTTTAAAAACAGCATGAAGTTGTTCAAGAAATGTTATCATACTACAATGCTGCTGAGTTTTCCTCCCCCACTATATGTTTTCTTCTCTGTGCTTTGCAGAAGGCAGTCTTAAAAGCTCTCTTCTTTATCAACTATGAGTTTGGGGATCAGATATTTAACAAGCACAAAACTCAGGAATTTGTTGGGCATAGATGAAGTTGATCATTTAATATGTCTTCTCTGTCCCTGTTCAAATCTGTCAGTATTTAAGAGTATAATTTAAAGGCAATCCAAACACTAGGATTAGATCAAGGTTGTGTAACGGTTAGCCACTGTGAGGTTTGTGACAGCTACAGAAAGTGTGACTTGAGACCATCAGCTTTGCTGTCTGCTGTGTATATCAAGCAACTCCACAGCATATTCCTTACAGTTGGATTGAAACCTGAAAGTGAAATGAGGTGACTAGAATTACCCAGGCCATGCTGGTGCTATATGCCAACTTAGGATCTCTCAAAAATATTTCAGGAAAAAAAGCAACAAAACAAAACAAAGTGCCACACATTAAAAAAAAAAAAAATACTGTTTCAAGATTATTTTAAGTCTCAGACTAAATCTGTCCAGAGAGCTCCACAATTTCCATCCATTACCAAAAACTAAAAGATAGATTAAAAAAAAATTAAAAATCAGCAATTTGGAATGTGTTTAAAGGAAATGATTTTGCACCAGAATAGCCTTATGCTAAAGCTCGCATGCGCACAGGGGCTGGGAGGATCACCTTCCTCATGGCCAGGCCCATTGAAAGGTCTGTTGAAGACAGCAATAATGTTATCAGACAGAGCAAACAGCAGATGGCTGAGGTGATCACATTTCGTAGTGTCATTTCCAATCAAACAGCGGGGCATCCAAGGAGTTACATGGCATAGTCCAGTGTGCATTCAGTCAAGAGTAAGTTAAAGTCAACACTTACGTGTCAGATGAGATTCAAGTTTCATTAGCCCAAGAAGAAAATCAAGGTCTCCAATCTTAAGCATCCAGCAGACTTCACTTTTAATAGCAAAGCAAACTCACTGCAAGCATTGCTTCAAATAGCAAGACAGGAAAACCTTTAAAACAGGGTCAAACTAGACCCCCTGTCCAAGAAAACACATTCACCTAATGCTTCAGTTTTCCCCGTGGGCTAATTAAAAACACACATAAAAAATAATCTATCTGGGATTATAATGGCTCCCAATGCACCTACCTAACCACTGCACAAAAGATTTCACCATTGACATAATACTCTTGATATCCCAGACGTAGGAGTACATGTCATAAAGGATTGTCCTGTTGGCACAATTGGAGAGGCGAGTGAACATGCCCATCACCAAGCTGCACATCTCTTCAAACTTGGCTGCTCGGTTACGCCATTCTTCTATCTATGAGAAAGATCCACAAGATCAAACACAGGCTCCTAGAGAGGAGTGGTACTCTAAATACGGAGAAAGACTACGCAATTCACCACTTCTTTTTACCAGGAGGGACTATCACACCACACATGACTCACAGATAGTCTCTATGGCTGTTAGAAGTCAGGCCAGTACAGGGAACACTAGTCAAATGCAGATACTAGGCTGCCTTCATAGCTGTGTGGCACTACAGGGCTTAAAACAGTAGATTCCACTGGAGGAATGAAAATTACTGTGACCCGTGGTTCATTATACACTACCCTTCAGGTCCTACTAAGTAGAACACCAGTCTCTGTTACAGACAACAGATAAAATTGCTTTATATTTTGACATAAAAGGAAAGAAACAAGATTTGCACTCACTTTTTCAGCATCCTTTCCTTTGCAATTTACGCTGACAACACTGCTATTTGCTCTAAGCCACTGGAATTCCCTCAGCATCTGTGCACCTTTGGGTCCATGCTCATAAGGAAGGTAAAACAAGTCAGCAAGAAGCTGTAAGTCCTCTAAAGTCACTGGTTCTACTGTGTAAAGAGGCTTTTCATTCGGCCCAGGCACAAAATGTTCTTTGTTAATTTGCTCATCAGTCTGCATAGGTGCAATGTCACTACCAGAGTCTTCCTGCATAGACATCTCTGGAGACTTGGACTCAACTATACTCTCCTTATCGGTATCCATTGGCTTCAGCTCCTCTGCCATCTTGGCTTCAGCAATATCTGTCAGTATCTGGTTTGCATTCTTGTCTGCATCGTCTTGTTTTTCCACCACCATGTCCATTGGTTCCTCATCAGATTGCTTCTTCTCCTCCTCCTTGGCCAAGGCCGGTGAGTCACTGCTCAGCGCTGCACCCTGGCTCATGATGGGCTCCTGGTACACGGTGGTAACCACTGTTGCTGCATTTAAAGAGGATGGTGCCACCAGTGGCCCTACATCCCCTACAGAGGTTTTAGCTCCACTGTGGGCCACTTGCCTACCTGAGAATAAGAAGAAACAAATTTAGTTTTCAGTATCTGCCAACTAACATTCAAATCACCAACTCCTGCAAATGGTGGATGATTTTGTTACCACAGCATCCCATCAGCACAGATTCCTTTTGGTACTTCGCCTGTTCACTTCTGTCAATGTAACTCTAACTATTGACTTTGAGTTTTGCAAGTTTCCTTTTCACATAACTGGTAAGCAAATATAGGATGAAGAAAAAGGTAGGAAAATGATTTAATATTTATTTTTAACTATGCCATCAGAATAAAAAGCTCTCCAAGTAACTATTTTCCCCTCCGCATCAAATGACTTGGTAAAGTTGTATTTGAATATAAAGGACAGTTCATAATAAAAGCTTAATATAATGAGCTGATGCTTAAATATTTCAAATTCAAAACTGTCTTTAACCTGGGGAAAATTGAGACATTCAAAACCTTACCAGACACAATCTTGGACAACATGCTCTAACTCACCTGCCCTGACCAAGGCCATTAGACTCAAGATATCCCAAGCTCCTACTGTACAAAAAAGGTGTACAGTGCCAGAAGGGACTAAGCTGATTTATGCAGACAAACTCAGGAAAGTAAAACTATCTTAAAACAACTGGAAGAACACAGAGTGTTCAGGACCAGAACTAGTTTTTAAAACAATCTAACATCAACTCAAAAAAGAATTCCCAACTGTAGTTCCTATTCTCACAGGTTCCACTGAAGCCTAGTAAGAACTGGGACTAGCAAGATCTGGACCCTTTCCTGCCTTCTATCAGAAATGCCAAGATAATACATCAAGACTGCTTCTGTTGATCAGTCAGAGCATTACAAGCACACTGCAGAACATCAAGCATTCTTCCTCTTTAATTAAGGTTCCCCAGTTACTAAGGCAGAAAATATTTCCAGCAGAAGTGTATGAATTGCCAGGATCTGTAAAATAGCTTTAATCAAAGCACAAATACTGAACATCTAACGCCATTTTTCTACCAGTCCCAGAATGATACCAAATCATACTCACTGCTGTATTGCTGAGGTACTCCAAACTCCTGTAACCATTCTGTTAAGGCCAACTTCAGGGCCATTTGTGGGCTGTAGAGAACATCTGTTTCAATATCTTCATCACTCCCCTCATTTTCCAATTTAATCTGGATCGAAACCGTGCTGTCTTCAGTATCAGCTACAGAGACAAATTTTAAAAGTTATCACGTTCGTTTAATTTAATATAGCAAAAATAGATGTCAGACAAGGCATTCAGTAACTCAGGGGCTTACTTGACAGAAAGGACAAGTTACTAGATTTTAATTAGAAAAAAAAAAGAAAATTATGGTCACCACCAATGTCAACGCAGAACCCGACACCTTGGCATTCAGCGTGTCTTCTGATCTGAACTGCTTCTATTCCAATGAAATCATATCCATGGACATATTTCAAACTTGGGCATTAAACTCGCTTTCCAAAAGCATTAATTACATAACCACAGAAACCTATCCAGACTAAGAAATTCTTTGATACCATGTGCTACAGATATGCCCCAGGAAGTCAGTAAAGCAAGATCATTATCTTTCAGGCAACTGCCATTTACTTATGGAACAAAAAAGGCTAGGTGATCATAAGAAGAAAAAGTTGGTGAGGAAGAGAGAAAATCATTAAAAACACAGAATTGGTATGATTTATATGGTTAAGCATAGATCCAGCAAACAGTTACACATACTTACTCATCACCACATCTTTTCTCACTCCATTCATGTTAGACTTGTACCAGGTCGCAAGCGTGTGAATGGCAACATAATTGGCTTCAAATTCACAGTTTGGATTGGTCAGAACACCCTTGAGTCGAGGGATGAGTTCAGTTGACCGACCCTTGTAAGGCCCAAGAAAAAGCCTCTTCTGATCATAATCATTAGCATGAATGTTATCCCAGATAACTGGAGCTCTCCTGATGATCTTAGAAACTTCTTCAATGGATTCTACCGGAATGTCTTTGGATACAACTTTCGGACCTAAGCAGGAAAGAGGATGATCAGAGGGCTTTGCATATACTCGAAGATTCAACCCCCAAGTAGCTGGACAGTTTAGTTTACAAAATACTTATGAGAAAATACTTAACACCAACAAAATAAAAGAAATAAGCTATCAGTCTTTACCTGTCCATAACACTTCAATTCCAGGGAGCAGTTTTTCTCCTACAGTCCGTAAATACGGCGACTGGGCAACATTTGGATAACAGAAAGTTCCACAGTACTCTGCACAGGAAAAGAGAATGTCACTGTCAATAGAAGGATGCACATGTGTGACAACATACCCAACTGTCCCACAAACACATTGAGAGAATATCACCCTTGGAAATGAAAAACATTTATTAAATTAATCAAGTAAGGCCCAAAAGTCTAAAGTATAAATAAAAAGGACATTATGAATGACATTCAGCATAAATATCAGAAACAAATGGTAGAGAATTATTTTAAATTGCTCAAATGTCAAAATTAGGAAAAAATCAAGTCCTTAAGTACAAGACCTGTTACAGCAGATAGTATCCAAGAGAATGAGAAAACCCCAACACGCATCACAAAGTGCAAATACCTAAAAACTGTAATACTGGAACAAATATCTCTAAAGTTAAGGTCTGCAACAGAACCACAGTGTAAGAGGACAAACTAAAAATAATTTTTGATAAAAAAGCAACTTGGTGACTAGTGAAGTGAGCAATCTTATTAAAAATAGGAACCAGTGATGGCCATAAGCACAGACTACCTCTACTTTAAAAAATTCTTAGAAACTAACAACCTGCTAATTCAAGAAGCAAAGATTTCAGTTCAAGTTAGGAAAAAATAAATTTTCCATTAGCCTAATTCTCAGTTCAAACTTCTTGAACTGTTCTATCAAGCTGCCTTATTTGCTTGGCATTGAGCCTTTCAGAGATTTATAAATTTGGAAAAATCTTTGCATACATCTGAATAATCAAACTTTTCTTTGTAAAACAATTTCTCCAATCAACCCCAAAATACTCCTTAAGGCAGTTATTAAATGCTAAACCAGGTTTTCAAACAGTAAGGTAACAGCCCCCCTCCTTTAAGGCTCAATGAAAACATTCTGCTTGTTTTACCTGTAGGACAGAAAAGGAATGTGTCTGGTTCTCCTAGATATTGATAAATTTCATTTGTGATTGAGACTTGAGCATGAGCAAAAGAACTGAAAACTTCTTTGTCTGCTGCACACATGTTGTGATCAATATCATCAAAGAGCAGTGCAAAAGATCTGCAGCCAAACTGAGAAACCTAATACAAGAGACAAGAGTAAAATGTTTAATTTGTTAAATTATTGTTGCTTCTTCTAATCAGACTGTTACAGTACTTTTAGATCTAACCTAAGAGACAGCTACAGGAACAGGGATATCATTCTATTCACAATGAATGTCTGTCTCTGACCCATAGCTCTGCTTCTCTCAAAGATTAGATCTTTAAAGACCTGCAATCTGTTCCAGTTTTAACCATCCAAAGCTGATCTCACAGGATGGACAGCTGGGGAAAAAACTAATTCTGTAACAGCTCTTGGACAAAGGAGAGGAGTCAGGAGAACAAAGAAGATGCACATGTCAGGTCTGCAAAGGCATTTATTGTGGGCTAGAGTTCTTGCTTTAGCAGTGCATCTTGGCTTCAAGATTCTGAAATACTCTGAAGACAAAAATAGCCTTCAGCATACAATACGAGAATTTTTTTTTAAAATCAAGGTTATCATTGGCTACTTTTGCAATGCAACTTGAACACAACCATTGGAATCATTCAGAGACACCCAAACTAACACCTGAAAAGTGCTGAAAAGGTTCAAGAAGCTGGTGAAAAGCTGCAAGAGTGAGCAAGGTACTGGAGCTTCCAAATTAAGCAGCACTGGAACTGTGCTAAGTTTGTGTCATCCTTACCTGGTCCAGCTTACGTTTCAATGTGGATACCTCTTTAGGATTGGAGAAAGTGATGTCAAGTCCAGGTGAGATTGCATAGATGAATTCTATTTCATGTTCTCGTGCAGCTGATATTAGAGTCATTAGCTGCTCTGGAAATTAAATTAAAATATTTCAGAAGGACTCAAAAATTTCTCAGGCATCATCTTAAATTGTATTATAAAGTGCAGATGCCTCTTCTATCATAATTAGAAAAAAGAATTTCTGGGATTTCTTGAAACTAACACAGCAAAGAACCCCAAATTATTTGGAAGATTTTTCAGCAATTATGCCAAAAAGAATACAACTGTCCTTGTATTCTCATTTTCCATATTAAAATTTTTATAAATATTTTAGAAGTTTTCTTTATCTCAACACTGTGAGACAAATATGGCTATAATCTGTTTCCACAGTACATACATCAACAGTTCTAGAATTATTACTCACTTTCCCCACACATACTAACAATTTATTGCAGTAATATCACCCCATGTGACAGAGGTTCATACACCACTCATATGACTGAAGCTTGGGCACATGAAAAAGTGGGGCATAACATCACCATGTTACTACTTCATGTGCAGAAGTAGTTTCCTTAAGAAACAAACTTGCAATTGAATCTTTCACAGAATGAATAAATATTTTTTATAATATGAATAGAATGAATAAATATTTTTAGAATATTTAACAATCTCTGATGTTATTAGGTATTACCTTGCAGTATCCTTTATTTTTCTGCATTGATACAAAGAGGCCTCCAAGAAGGATTATTTACTTTCAAGAGAGTCTAATTTTTCCCCTCACCCAAGGAAAACTATAATCCCTTCAGTTTAATACAGCACCATAAATCCCATAAACACCAGAGGTGGATAAAACAACTCACACTAGTGTGAACAGATCATTTATGTTCTGACTAATTGGTCAAGAGCTGTTTTTCTAACAGGTACTATTTTCATTGAGACAAGGACTTAATGAATCACATAAAAGGACATGCTATTTGCTCATCAATCTTTTTTTCCTTTCCTAAAGCAAATAATTTCTACTTCAAAAAATGTTCAAAAGACATTCAAGAGCCAGAGGAATAAGTCTAAGCAACCTTTCCTGTGACAAAAAATAAATCCTGTAAGACAAAGCCTTAAAAGCAGTTTCAGAAATCATCTGCAGTTATAGTTAAAAGAAGTAAATCCACGCTTGTTCCAAAGCTCCCATAAACACACCTGCAGGGTATTAAAAAGAGGCTTTCAGTCACCTTTGGGAATGGCTACTGTGATTAAACACACACAAGTATACATAGCAATAACCAATTCATTCAAAAATCTGCTTCTAGGAAGCACAGAGGAGAAATAAAGGCAATTACCCGCTTCCTCCACAGAGTACATTTCTCGCCAAAACATCCTGTGCTTGTAGTCATCCTTTGGAGCATACAGGTATGTATTCAGTCCCCACTTCTGAAGCCTAAAACACAGGAAAAAAGCCTTCCAATAGCCCACAACTTCAGGAATTCTGTGTTTTACTTTATGTTATTCTTTTACTCAATCGGATTTTTTTTTCTTCACTGAACATTGTGTTATATTATTAAGTCACAATAACTTTAAGCACAAATTATATTCGACAAAATTGGTATGTGCAAGATAAAAAGGTGAATACAAATCCCAAGAATACAGATATTAGGCAGAAAGTTGCTCTAGGTTAGAACAATAATTCTTTCCAGACTTAAGTGGAAGTTTATGATTACATTCCGATGGAATGTGCTGCAGTAAGAGGAAACATGACTTGCCTTCTAAAAAGTTCCTTCCTCTGCTCCATCACCCAAGGTCTTCCATAAAATCCTATGGGCAACAAGATTAGAATTATCCAGTTAGATTATGCCTGCTTCATGAAACTTTGTATTACAACCCACCATTTTCTTCTTCTTTTGCTACATTTGTCAAAAAGCTTTCCAAAGCAGAAAGGAACAAAAAATAGTTAGCACGAGGAAAGTGTTATAACCTAAAGTGATCTAAATTTAAAATGCAATTATAACTTCGTTTATTTCTTATGATCTAAGGTCTTATAATTTTGGCCACTGAAGCAATTAATTTTCAGAATGCAAACTGTGTTCCTGAGCATATGCCCTTGACAAGTCAAGTCAGCATTTTTACAGCAGCAGACTGAACAGTTATATCTGAATTAAACTACCACACCAGACACCCACAAAATAGACTTGACTTTAAGGTGAACACTGAAAACAGTTGAAAATATTTACCAGCTCAAAAATGCTTAACTGGTGGTACAGACTAGGATTTATATCAGCAGAATATATAAATACATACTGCAAAAGATTATGTGTAATTAAAAAAAATGTGCAAGTGAGTCAACAAAATGCTTAGGATTTTATTTCTTTTCTGTTTAATAGGATCTTTGTCAAAATTAAGTTGCAAAGTGATATCCTACTTTACCATTTCCACATTTTACGAGCTAATACTATGTCTGTGAATAATCATATATAAAAGCATCTACCCAAGTGATTTTAGAGTGTATTGAAAGTCATACAATTCCATGGAAATTGCAACTGCTTCTGGCTTTAAATCTAATATTTCCATTCTAGAAACAATACTTTAAAAAAGCACTCTCAATGCCCTCTTAGTCAAGCCAACTCACTTAGACCTACGTGCAAACAGTTCAACCACAAGTGGGAACTTCAAAACAAAGCTTCAGCTTGCAGCCCATGCAAAGACCAGGGACTAAAATAACATGAAATTTAATAAGCTCTGCTTTTCAAACAGCATGGGCACTCAGTGATGAATGATACTACTAATACACAAAGCTCACAAGTATCCATAGAACACCAGCTCAAAAGGTAAACAGTATCTTCATTTCCAAAGCTATTCACCCTTGTAAATCTGCAAATATTCAGTCTCATTGAGGACACAATCACCCTTCTACCTTCAAAAACTCCAAACTGGTGCAACTGAAGACATTTTCTATATATTATATTTCAGTTACATGCTAAGTGTACAATGCTCTTTTAAGAAGCTTAAAACAAGAGGCTCAAGTTTTAAGAATTATTCTCTCTAAAAGTGATCTGAAACTGCCTGGCACCACAACGTGGCAAAACTGAGCAACTACTCCTCACAACTGCCTGGTGCAACAAGGAGCAACAAGAGAGAGCTGGGAGGCCTGAAAACCTCCCAGTTTACTTCACCCAGAAGGAATTTCTTATTTTCACTATAGTTTCCAAACTCTGACTGATGCTGCCCTGAGGAAGCTCAGGAACTCACAGAAGAAGTAAAATCCTGTGAAACCTAAAGAATTTCCCCTATGCCTCATAACTTGTTCATGACACTTTTGCTTTACTTTTAATACTACTGTTTCAGACCTACAAGCCCAAACAGAGCACAGCCTACTATTAAAAAAAGGAAAAAAGAAAATCAGTTATCAAAAACTTATTAAATAAGGCTGAACAGAACTGGCTAATCTGCAGCAATACTCTGTCACCACATTTCTTAGGTTACTACTGTTACCAGCCAAGTACAATTCTTGGATCTTTCTGTCTAACTAAAAAAATCGACCTAGTTTTGTATTACTCCATCAGGACTGTGTGTCAGGTTAATACGAAGTCAACAGATTATGCCAAAATACCTCATCCCATTACCATGCTCTCCATCACTGAAAGTCAGGACATCCTAGAGGCAGTGCATCCAAGCTTTGCATTCAGCAATCCCTTAGACCTTATTACTGTGCAAAGAGTGAATTTGGTAAGTGGCATACACTCTTCACACTCTTAGAGTGCACACCCACTGTTTGGCCAGCTGCCCTCTGCCTTTTCTACCAAGATCCAAATTCTCCATCTCAGCACTCTAACCTCACCACACCTTAGTCTGTGCTAACCACGACTTTATATTTAAGTATTTATCTACACTTCTGAAGTTAATTCCTGTTTTTCCCTTAACTCTATAATTCCCTCGAGTCACTAATGAGACAGATGTTTTCACTCACTACCGTTTACCTCCTTCACCACAAGTTTGTTTTTCTGTTGGTGGTGGTTTTTTGTTTGCCTTTTTCCTCAACACTCCCCTATTCCTTTTTTCCCGTATTATTGTCAGACTGGCAACTCCTAACCAGTGTTTGACGGCTTCTTCGGGCAGAGGCCATTTTCTTGCTTTGTTTTGTGCACAGTACACTCAGGAACACCTGCAACAAAATATATGCTGAGGCAACCAACGATGTAACTAACATGACAAGAAAATTTATTATGGTATTCTCAGTGGTTCCAACAGAAACCTGGATGAACAAGAGATGTTCCAGGTGTATCAGCAGGAACATGAGAAAACATGTTGTTATAATCTGTGTTTTTCTTCACTGTTATGTGTCTCCAAAGCCCTCAATTTGGTATCTACCTTCACAGAATTAAGTCCATTAGCAGAAGAAAGGCATTTTTCTCTACACTGATTGTATTTAAGCCTTACCAATTCACCTCTCACAGTCATATTTACAGAACCCGAACAATTCTTTAAAAGATACAAACAGAAAACAGTCTGCAAAGCAATGCAGATACTGACTTTGATAAATGGCCTGTTTCCCTCTCCATTCCATCTGCTAATAATTTTTGTTTTCCTACTGGAAAATCATTATTGGTACAGAAATAATTTGAGATCATAGGAAATAAAACTATTTAAAACCAACTGTTACGCTGGGAATAAACCATTTTTCCTGCTGACTTTCAACTACCTACCTTAACTGACCTGTCAGAAATGCATTACTAAGAACTACAAAAAGTCCCTTTATTCTGCAGCTTCAAGAACAATTTAAACCTTTTAATGGTGCAACTATGCTAAAAGACAGAGGATTGTTCTACAACTAAAACGAGACGCCAAAATATTTTAGAGAACAAAGTGCATTTAATTTTTGAGTAGAAGTCCACGGAATCACCTATTTCCTACTCAGGACTGAATGTGAGCCTCTGGAGCGCAGGAAGAGCACGTACAGCCAAGATAATCGCGCGGTAGCTCTGCTCTCCCACTTCCCCCTTTAGACACGTACGAGCAAGCGAGCCCCAGCACCGCCTCAGCCGCTCGGAGGAATCATCGGCGCGCTGGGTGCCGGGCCTGCCCTCGCCCCGCCGCACAGCTGCCATCAAAGGGCGCTCCCCGCTCCGCCACAAGCCCCGGGGGCAGAAGCCCCGCCCGGGAGCCGCGGCTCCTCCCCACCCTGGCGGAGTCCCGGCCAAGAGCCGCACGCCACCTCCCCGCCGAGCGCGCTCCTCCGGGCGGGGGAGGAGACGGCAAAAGCAAAGCCAGCTGGGACCAGCCCACCCCCCGTCTCCCGCGGATACCCAACCCCCCGTTCTCCCGCATCCCGTCTCCCAGGGGAGACCCCCTCTGAAAGCTCTCACCTTCGACGACTCCGCAGAGGAAGCGGCGGGAGCCCAGCGCGGTCTCCGTCTCGGTGTCGGTCTCCTCGCCCCCTGGGACCGGCCCTGCCGCGGCGCCCGGCGGTTCTAAGGGGGCGCCGGGCACCCCGGCCGGGTTGGGACTGCCTTGGGGCTCCTCCAGCGCCGCCTGCCCCTCCTTCTGCACCATCCTGCCGCCCGCCGCCAGCGCCGCCGCTCGCTGGGCCGGGCCGAGCCGAGCCGAGTCCCTGCCGTCCCCGCTCCGCAGCCCCTTTGTCTCCGCCGCTCCGGGGCCGCCGCCGCCGCTTCCTGTTTACGGGGCGCTGCGCCTGCGCGGGGAACCGGCCCCAACCGGTCCGCGCCGCTCCGCCCGCAGCCGCCCCGCTCCGCGGGACCGCCGCGGGGGCAGGGGAAGCGTCTGCCTCGGCGGGAAGGGAGCGAGGGACGCGGGCGGTCGGGACGGCGCCGGTGGAGCGGGAACAACGGGCTGGGGCGCGGGAGGCTCCTCGGGGAATGAGGCGGGCGGGCGGCGCGCGCGGTCTGCGCAGCCGCGGGGCGCGGGAGGGCGCGCACTGCGCGTGCTCGGCGGGGCCGGCAGCGGGAGGGGCGAGGCCGCGGCCGCCTCAGGGCGCTTGCGCGGGGAGGCAGCGCGCGCCCGCGGCGCACGCGCGAGGGGCCGCAGGGAGTGAGGGGGAAGCGGCAGTGGAATAGCACGCATGCGCACTGGGGTTTGTGTAGGGAAGTGGCGCCGAGGGGGGAAGGAGGGTGGGGAGGGAAGTGTTTACCTCTGCTCTGCGCCTGCGCCTCGCGGCGTAGCGCCCCGGCGGGAGCGCGCCTGCGCGGGAGCGGAGGGCGCGCGGGCTCCCGTGAGACGTGCCCTACTTCTCGCGCTGCCGCGCAAGCGCAGCAGGGCCCGCCGGGGACAGCGAGCGGCTGGGGGCGGGGGTCGGTTGTGACCCTCACGGCACGGGCGATGGCACGCCTGGAGGTGTGTCCGTGCCTGGAAGAGGCCACGAGAATGCTGAAGGTGGGATGGTATCAGTAGATCAGAGGTGGGCTGTGAGGTCACACAGCATCTCTCCTGCTGCAGCCGCAGGGGAGCACCCCAGGGCTGAGGTGACCTCTCTTGTGACTGTGGGGAAATTCCGGCAAGGCGATCCTGCCAGCCTTCCCAGCACTGGGGAGGCTGCAGCAGATGCCAGCCAACAAGGAACAAGTTAATAAAGAGCTGCCGCAAACCCCAGCTGGCGAGGAAGGGCTGGACGAGGCCTGCGGACATCAGGGCAGACACTCCACGTTTCAGCCACGTTTCCGCTCATTTCCACTGACAGCAGCTCGGGCATGACGAGAAACCGAAGGCGGCTGCGTTTCCGGCAGCGGCAATGAGCCTTGGCCAAGGGGCATCTCTAGTTACTACCATCAGCAGGCCAAAGCTTTCAAGGAGCAAAAATAGAAATTGTACAGATACCCTAAATAGGAGCCAGCTAAATTGTATTGACACACGAGCAGTCTTTACAGAAGGGTTAGAGAGGAGAAATGCACAGAATCTGGGTGGAGAACACACAGGACTGTCACACACCTCCAGAGCTTGGTGATAACCACAGGGTCACATAAGACCCTGAAGGGGTGCTCATATCTCTATCATGGCAAAATAATCCTACAGTAATAATTCTCCCAGTGTTGCAATCTCATCCTTTTACAAAATGCTTGTGTTTCTAGGCAGTGTTCAGGATGCTGGAGTGAATCACTGCCCCAGGCTGCATCAGCTGCCTCATCCAGTTGCTCAGCTGTTTTACCACATAGCGACTATTATCTTTTCCTCTGAAAGCTGTGAAAAACTTGGCCTTTTCCAAGGATTCATCAACTCTTCTCTCTGTTCTCATTATAGACCAAATGACTTGGCTGTCCACCCTTAAATGCCACCTCCTACTAACAAGGGTCATCCAAGCCCTGGCTCACACGGCAGCTTCTCATGGCAAGCTGAAGGCACACCTAAAGGATCCAGGCCTCCCTGCCCTCAGGCCCTTCCTGAGGGCCCCTTTTGGGTAGAGCTAAACAGATTATTTTCGACTCCCAGCTCTCCCAACCTCCCCTCCAAAAGCTACACTCCCCGCACAAACCTTTTCCCATTTGATGTGAAAAGTCTATGGCAGCATTCCAAGGCTGAGCCCCACAGCGCTGTTTTTCCCGGTATCACCTCAGCCTCTTTCCTGCCTTTCCCCCTGGGGACAAGGACGCACGGGATCCCATCAGTGGCTCACAGCATCCCTGTGCCACAAGAGGGCACATCAAGCCCTTGGATGTCATTGCCCGAAATAACAACCAGCCGAACAGAGCTCAGGGGATAGGATATACCGGGGAAAGTGGGTTAGAGGGGAAAACGTGCTCAGGCCCATTCATACTGCCATACACAGCCCTGGGTGATGGCCAGCAGCCCAAAAAGGTCCCTGGAGAGTCAGAGGCTTTGGAAAGATCAGACTTGCTGCTTACCCAGTCCCACAATGGTAATTCCCCCCACAGCCAGAGCCCATCCTTTTAAGGCTCTGTTTAGTCTCCAGGCAGCTCTTTGCATTGAGCTTTCAGTTCCTGGATCAGTCTGTAGAATGCTGCACCACTCTGCTGTCCCACATCAGGTCCACCACTCTCTTGTTCTGCTACTTTCTTACTTACGTGACTGTTCAATTAATTTTTCCCAGTTTTCAATGGTGGACTTTTCCAACAACCAGTAATTGCCATAAGAAAACCCCTTCCCAATCCATACCTAACTCAAGTGGCAGGCTACCATGTTCCTGCTAGCTCAGCCTAAACTGCCACATCCTAACAAGGGTCACCTGGAACCAAGCTTAGGTTCACCCAGCAGCACCTGTGGCAAGCTGAAAGCACACCTGGCAGCCTGGCTCCTGAAATGCAACACACTTAATGCAAGAGCTTTTTAACCTTTACACCTCCAGCCTCTTAGCAGGAGAAAAATCTGTATTTACAGGACCACCAACAACATGGCTAAGCTCAGTGTGCACCCTGTCCCCCATGCAACCTCCCAGAGCACCCATGCAGAGCACCCTGCAACCAACCACAGCACCCCGTAAAGGATACCAGCCCTCTGCAGAGACCCCTCATTTTTCCTGCGCTCCCATCCCAGGCAGCTGACAGATGCAAAGACAGAACAGTAGTGTGCATAGCGATTGTGGTTAGATTTTATTGGTTTTTTGTTGGTTTTTTCTTTTGTTTTTTTAACTCATGTAATTGTTATAATACAAAATATACAGACTGGAGATGCCAAGCGGGTTGTGGGTCACCATGCCCCAGGACAGGGGGTCACACCATGCGACCTACAGCGTGAGGGAGGAGGCGGCAGGTGCTCCACATGGCAGCGAACAATGGGTACCCCAGAGAGCTGGGAGGAGGGAGAACAGGGCCAAGAGATGGAGGGGTAAGGCCCTCCCACCCTTAGGAGAATGGAAGTGGGAGCTCAGCCCCACAGCAAACCTGGAAACAGGTCTGTGAGATGAACAGTGTGTTGAATGAACCTAAAAAACACATCATGTCCGCAAGATAAATAACGTGTCAAATGAGCCTAAAAAACATGTGATATCTGCAAGGGCTGGGACAGGGATAGTCCCCCTGGGAAGGAGCCCCATAGCTTTGGCTCAGAGCCCCAGGGGTTAAATTCTAATGTCTCCAGCCCCAAGGCCTCAGCCCTGGTCTAGCCCAGCATGAGTGCTGATCCCAGACATCGCAGCTCAGGCCAGCCCAAACCACCCCTGGCCAAGGATACAGAGAGTGGAGCCACAATTGGGTCTACCAGGGCTGGGTATGTTCCCAGTGCCTGTGAGGGGCTTCTGGAGTTGGCATGGGATTAGCCCATGGGCATCACTCTCCAAGCTATGACTTGGAGTGGAATGTGCGCAGGACAGGCCTGTCTGCACACACCCATCTCCAAGGAGCTGGTGGTGACAAAAACACCCAGGGTCCCCATCCCCAGGGTCCCCATCCCCAAGGTCCCCAGGCAAGCTCTCACACAGCCATGCTAGAAAAAGGAGAAGAGTCCCCTGCCCCAAGGTGACCCTCCAGCCTGCCAGAAGCATGGCAGTAACTCCTGACTAACCCCAGCCTCAACTTTCTCCTCCAGGAGCTGCCAGCTCAGCCATGTCACCAGCACAGGGCTATCCTGTGGGGACACCTCTCTGCCTCAGCGCTCATTCCCCCATTCCCAGGGCAGCAGGTGGGCTGGGATGGGCCAGGGCACAGGAGCAGGGCAAGGTCAGCAGCAAGTGATGCCAGGAGCATGACTGTGAGCCCTACGGAGCCAGAATGGCCACCAGAGACCAGCCCATCTCCCTCTTCCACATGTCCCCATACCATGGCTGTCACATCCTCAGGAAGGGTTGGAAAGGGTGTCTCTCCACTGGAGCCTCAGAGTGGATCCCTGGGGATCCCCCTGTGCCAGCACCCCAAACCTGAGGGTCAGGGGCTGAGGTTGCAGCTCTCCCAGCCTTATATCATCCCTCCTGGGGGACAAGTGCCACAAGTCATCTCTGAGTCCCTTTAGCCTCTGCCCCTGTCAGGAAGAGCCTTGTAGGTCTAAGCAGGACCCTGGGATCAGGGGATGCTCCCCATGGCTCATGCAGCAATGAACCCCCAGGGCCTGTGTGCCTGCCTTCTCCAGGCACGGCCCCTCTGCCCACCCACTGGCTCAGGACAGGGAGGGTGCCCGGTGGCTCACAGCGGACACACCGGACATCTTCCCACAGCAGGGCACAGCCAGGGCAGGGGAGGAAGCCGAGGCACTGGCTGTGCCCATTGCAAGACTTTATTGGTGTCTAGACAGTGTTGCTGGAGGATTTGGGCTGGAGCTGGGACCGGGGGCTCCTTGGGGCTGGGGAGGATCAGGGTAGGCGAGCTGTGGGTGCACAGGGTGGTGTGCATGGGGAAAACCTCTACTGCAGCCCAAGGATGCATCTTTTCCACCGGGATTGGGTGCAGGGAGGTCCATCCAGGTGAAATTCTCATCCTGTGCCAGCCATGCCCATGCTCCAACATCTGGGAGCACCTGCTTGGGATTCCCCGAGGAAAGCAGAGCTGGGCCAGGGGAAAGGGAAGATCTCGGCACCGACTGCATCTCAAGGAAGGAAGGCCCCTTTCCATGAAGGTGACTGTGCAGCTGGAGGAGGGGAGTCTCAAAGGAAAAGTCAAGAGAGAGAAGAAGGTTCTGGGCCCAGTGTCAGGAGAGCTCATCTGGAGGCAGGTCCGGGAGCTAAATCACGCTGTCGAAGAGCTGCATGGATCGCATGATGTTCTCATCCTGTCAGGAGCAGGTGGGAAGCAGGCAAGTTGGGCACAGAACAGCAATCTGGGCAGCTCCCCCAAACCTTGCTTCACCCTCATGGCAGCTCTGGCACATAGGACAAGAGCCCCAGGGATTACAGAGCCCTAGTGGGATCCATGGCTTTCCTCATCTGTACAAGGATACTGGCATGGGTACAGTTCCCAAAGCAGAGCCCCAGCCTTGCCCCTGGGAACCCTGGCTTCACTCCCTCTCTGCAGGAAGGAAGCAGGAGGGACAAAGGTCCCCAAGGAAGAGGGTGGTGACCTAGCTCAGAGAAGAGTTGCTGGTGACTTTACCTTCTGGCAGGACTCCAGGAACTCCTCGATTGTCACCACACCATCCTTATTCCGGTCCATTTTCTGCAGACAAGCACAGCACAGGGAGCATTGCAAGGACAGCCCCAGCCCTAGGGAGAACCTGGTACCCCCTGCCAAGATCCCACAGGGGCTGGACACAGTGCACCCCTGGCCCCAAGCATGCCCAAGCACCAACAGGACCAGCACAGCCCTGCTTCATCCCCAGAGTGGGGTGTTTTCTACTGCACCCCCTGCAGCTCTGTGCTGGAGCTCTGCTTCCCCAGTGCTCATGCTTCCTGAGGATGTGCTCAGCTCACCTGGAAGAAGTTCTCCACGTGCTCCCGGGGTGCTTCCTCCCGCATGGCCGGGTAGGTGTATTTGCCCATCATGTCGTAGATGGACTTCATGATGTCCAGCATTTCCTGATGGGAAGGGGAGCAGGGTTGCAGTGTCAACATGGGGCTCTGCCTCCGCCTGGTCCCCAACCCACACCTTTTTCTTGATGCTCCTGAGGGACCTGTGGGGTGCTCAAATGTGTTTCTGCTGGCTCTGTGCACAGTGTGGGGCCATGTGTGCATGTGTGATGGAGCCCCAAAGCTGCACACCACTCATCCACCTCCATCCCAGAGTCGCACCAGTGCCAGGGGGCCAGGAGGGACATTTGCAAAGCTGAGCTCAGTTAAATATTGATCCCCTAGGCCCTTCTCCAGAGCTCAGCTGAGTTCTGCCCTTGTCCCTGCCAGGTTCAGACTTGCACTGGCCCCAGGGACTAGTCTGGATCCCCCCATCCCACCTCTTTGGTGATGCAGCCATCTTTGTTCAGGTCATAGAGGTTGAAGGCCCAGTTCAGGCGATCATCAATGGTGCCCCGCAGGATGGTGGACAGCCCAGACACAAAGTCCTGCAAGGATAGACAAGGCAGGCAAATGGGAGTTACAGCCACAAAGGGCCTCAGAGACAGAGGGTACAGCCCTGCTTGATATTCCAGCAGGGAGGAACTCAGCCCCAAAGCTGATATGCCCTGGGGCTGGGCTGACAAGGCAAAATGTTGGGTATCAAAAAGAGTTGGGGGAGAAAAAATTGCTTAACACTGTACATTTTCCACACTACTCCTTTGGGTCACAGCAACCAAGAGGACAATGTGTTCAGTCTTGTGTGAACAAGACCCAGCCATGGCTGTGTCTGCCAGTCTGGGTCCCTACACAACCCTACCCAGAAATTACAGAAAGCCCCTTTTTTATGCTTTGCATTAGTTTCTGTTGCCTCTGGGAATTTAATAAACTCCACTAGGCCTGCCAATTCTTCATCCATCTGCAACAACAACACTGCTGACCCCAGCCCATGGTCCCTGGAAGGCTGTGCTCTCCTTGCCCTGCTGCACGCCATCACCCCCTCCCTGGCCACAGCTCACCTCAAAGCTGACGGAGCCATCATGGTCGGTGTCAAAGGCGTTGAAGAGGAAGGTGGCGTAGGTGCTGGAGTCTGCAGGGAGGCAGACAGCATGAGGGGGTGCTGGGTGACCCTCTGCCCTGCAGAGGCACCTATGTGTATAGGGACAGGGACAGGGATGGGCACTCACCTCCTTGAGGGAAGAACTGTGAATAGATCTGCTTGAAGTTTTCTTCATTGACAATGCCACTTGGGCACTCCTGCCAGGGCAAGGTCACAGTGTCACTTCCACATTGCAAAAAGGGCTGAACACCCCCTAAAAACCTGTGTCTGCCTTGCCTTGCCCTCCAGCCCTGTGCACCTGGTGGGGTGGCTAGAAAGGCTGCTTGGAGCATCTCCCTGATTTTTTGGGCTGCACCACTTAGTGTAGGGGCTTTGAATCCCAGGCACCCAGGAAGGGGCTCTCTGTACCCAAGGAAACAGCACAGGATCAGGTCTCCCCACTGAGCTCCTTGGAGGTAAGATCAGGCTGTAGCCTTATATAAACTTCAACCCCAAAAACTTTCACACACAAAGCAGTACCCCAAGGTGGACATGGCAGCAGAGGTGGGGGCTATCAAAGCTGGTCAAGGAGTACTCACATTCTTGAAGCCTCGGTACAGGACCTGCAGCTCTTTGCGGGTGAACTTGGTCTGCTCCTGGAGCTGCTCCAGCCCCTCGGGGCGGTGGCAGACGGTGGAGAGCTCAAACTCATCCTCAACACTGTCTGCAAGGAACCCAGGGGAAGAGAGGGTGGCTGAGGCCAGCACTGTCCTGCCCTATCTTGTCATGCCAGGGGGAGAGAGGTACCTTGCACAGCACACACTGTCCTCTCACACCTGCCCAGGCTGACACATTTTTGGGGTGCTCTGCTCAGCCAGAGCTGCGTCTATGCCAGAAGAGGACGCTCAGAAACACCCTGGCTACAGACCAGGGACTGACACTGGCAACAACCCCCCTCCAGTACAGCCCAGCTTGGGCACAAAAGAGGTGTGAAAATCCCCCAGTGCTGAAACCCTCCCTGCCTGCCCTTCTCCTCCCACCAGCACAGGCATCTACCCCGTGGAGTTCAGACCCTTGATGTCCTCCAGCACCAGGGCTCACATCCAGTAGGAGAGTTGCCCCTCAGAACCCCCAGCCCCAAATTCCACCCCCGCCCCAGCCTTTCCAGATTCTTTTCTACCCACTTTGCTCTCACCTTCCTTGACAGCTTCTCTCCACCACCTGCCAAGCTGCACAACCCCTGCCTGCAGCACCAGCACCCCTACATCCCACTCAGCCAAGAGGGGCACACAGCAGGTACTCCCTCTTCATGGGATGGCTCAGACCCTGCCCCTCCATACTCACCTTCTCCCAGGGGGGATTGGCTTGCACTGTGGAGCTGGGAGAGATCCTGACCAGGGGCTTGGAGTCTCCAAGGAGCCAAGCACACCCAGTACAGGGGGTTAAGGGACTCTGCACTCACACCCTGCTCAGCCTCTCATTACTCCATCACATCTCCATCTCCAGACCAACCCTCAGCTTAGAGAAACAACTCCCCACCCCTCAGACCAGTGCCGGGAGGGCCCTGCTCCCTGAGCCAGCTCCCAAGCGGTCCCTGCCGCTGTGCATCCCGTGGGAGCTGCTCCAGGGGGATGAGCAGGGAGAAAACCAGCCTGTGAGCAGGTAATGACAGAAGTGGGTGCAGAGCCCATGGGATCGGACCCCTCCGGGGCAGGGCTGATCCTGACAGCCAGGGCAGGGGAGAGGTGGAGGCGTCCCCTTCCCGCAGGCAGAGCCAGGGCGGAGAGCAGGAAGCAGCACCGCCGGGGACACACACACACAAAGGCAAGAAGAAGCACTTGCTTTCACTGAGCGAGGGGATGGATTTGGGCCGGCAGCAGGGCAGCAGTTTGAGGAATCGCTGCTTCAGCGCTTTTTTAGTTTGGACTGGCGGGTTGCCTGGAAGAAAGAAGGAGTCACCAAGCAGAAGAATTAACACAGCATCAGCCCCCGGTCCCGACGGGCAGCAGGGTTGGGCACCCGGCGCGGGGTGATCTGAGCGGAGGCAGCACGTGCAGCGTGAGGCTGGAGGAGCAGGAAGGCAAAACCCAGCCCAGGCTCTGGTCGACCTTCCTGCTCAATCCCAGGACAAACCCAGCACTGGAGTATCCATCCTTGGGAAGGATGAGAACAACCCTGCTAGGTTACCCACACCCAGCCCTTTTGTACACCTCCATCATACCAGGGCGCCCTAGAGACTTCCAGGAGCCCAGAAAGTCAGGAAATGGCAGGGCCAGACTCTGTCCTTTAGCCTTGAGGACAATTACCTGCACCCTGGGGACCCTCTCGAGAGGCTCTGCAGGGAGGCAAGGTAGAATGAAGCTCAAGAAACAGCCTGTGGAGGAACCAGGGCATTGCATCCTCGCTAAGCTCAGGCTGGGTTTGATCCTGCTGGCACCCAAGGGCTGAAGGCAAAGCATGCACCAGACCCCCCCCATGCAGCCCAGACTGCAGCATGCACCCCCACCCCAGTGCAACACTGGGATCTGAGCCCAGGGAGCTGCTTTGAGACAGCCAGAAGGGGAACGGGGCTTTGCCTTGGCCAGGCTACACGGCTGGGTGAGGGACTCCCCACACCAGCCTGGCCATGGCCACTGCATCCAAGTCACCCTGCATTAACAGTAGGTCCCCTCACTGTACTGACCCCACTGCCACCCCCTGCTCCCCCATTTGGACCCCAGTGGGTTCACTCAGCCCCATCTCTCCCAGCTGGTGTTGCCCCATGGCTGCAGGCCCCCTCCCTCCCTTCCCACAGTGCCTCAAGCCAGCAAACTCAGTGCAGGACTAATGCTGCAGGTGGGGAAAGGAGGAGGAGGAGGGGATGAAGGCCATGCTGGGCTCCAGCCTCTGAGGGAAGGCAGACACCAGCATGGGGACAAATGGGACAAAAGGTGCAACGTCCCTTTGGGGCTCTGGTTTGTCACTGTGTTTGCTCCAAGCATCCTGAACATCTGCAAGCAGCAGGTTGCAATGCCTACACATCCTGAGCCCTGTTTTTGGGGCTGTTTCTCTAGGATCTAGCAAAAGCTGCCAGAGAAGCTCCTTCTCAGCCTTGTGGGACTAAGCTGAGCCCCAGACACCAGGAAAATGGTGTTGTATTGTACCCAGCTCCAAGACAGAGACATGGGTCTGCATCCAGCAGCCACTTCTAGGCAGGTTGGCCCCAAAGTGCCCACAAGCAGAACCTGGCACCCTCTGAGCTCAGACCAAGGCAGCTCCACCATTCTAGGGGATGGAGAATAGCTCCAGGAGGTCATGGATCCAGCAGGACATCACAAAAAGCCACTCAAAGAGGGCAAATTCTCCCCAGGGATGCGGCATCCCCACTATAGGGATGAACCAACACATCCCCTGGCATTTGTCAGGGGGTGACAGGGTCAAGGGTGAGGACCAGGATCTTGGCACTGGCAGAACAGCACAACCTGGCAAAACAGCACACCTGCTCCAGGGTTTGCAGGCAGGTGAGGAAAGAGAACTTTTCTTTCCTAGAAGTGCGCTGCGCATCAGTTGTACATAAACCATGATTTTGTCCCAGCTACCCTTCCAGGGCCTTAATTTGCAGAGGGAAAGGGAAATTGCACCTTTCAGCCTTTTAAGGATGCTCTGGGGCCAGGTCCCTCCAGCAGAGCTGAGCTGTGGGAACAGACCTGACAGGCAGAAGTATCCCCTTTGCTGAGAGGGAAGGGACAGGGTGGGCAGAGCAACACCCAATGCCAGGGTGATGCACCCAGGAGGGAGCAGGGCAGGAAGGAAACCACACAGCGAGAGAGATGCAACAGAGAGTAAACTGTGGTTGGACTCACAGGGGCAGCAGGTATAGGCACGTGCAGTAGGTCAGGTCGGGTGCAAGTTACACTTTAGTTTGTTATAAAGAAGGAAAAAGAAAAAAATAAAGAACATGGGCGTTTTCTCAAGGAGGAAACCAAAGGGGGCCCGATTCCAGGGTCCCTCAGGGCAAGGGGGTGAGCACATTCAGCACATGCAGCTTAACAACAGGAGAGGGGTGACCAGGACTGGGGTTTTGCTGTCCTGGCTTTAGTGAACACAAGGGCTCTGCTGAGTAGGACACACCACCCTCTTTCTGTCCCCAGCATCCAAACCACAAGCAAGTCTGGGAGCTGCTCCTTGCTGGGAAACAGCTCTGCCCAAAGATGAGGAGCAGAGCTCAACCATGTGCTGCCACTCTGGACACAAGGGACATTGCAGCACAAAGCGCTGTCCCTGCCAGCGACAGCTCCTTCTCCACCCTCCTGCAAGGGCCATCCAGCGGCCGGCACAGAGCAGAAAGGGCTGGCAGGGCTTTGTCTGCGGCGGGAGGGCTGCCGCGTTGAGTGGCTTGTCGCTTCCCATGCATCGCTCTGCAGCTCGGCGACTTCAAAACACACAAACGCACACAAGCTGACACTCCATCCTCGAGTAGCACCAGAAGGGGAAGGGATTTCCCATCCCCACCTTCACACGCTGTTGAAATGAATCCTGAAGGCTGGCTCCAAAGGGACCTACAGACTGCCATCAGGATGGCCACAGACCACTTTGTATGGAGCCACCAGCAGCTGATGTGTCCTTGGAGGCTGGATCCAGCCTATGCCACCATGCTGAGGGTTACCCAGTGCTGGGCTGACACCCCCTTCCCACAGAGGACCCAAGAGGAAAAGCAGGAGACAGAGTCAGTCAGGTGCATAACAATGTCCCTGCCCTCCCAGACAGCCACAGCCACAGTGCCCTTCCAGTGACAGCTGGATGGGGAGACCAACCCACCCCTCCCATAGCACCCTTCTGCTAGAATACACCCTCAATAACAAACCGACAGGCAGTGCCAAAACTTCCCCATCACTCTCAGTAACCTGTCAATAAATGCATGATCATGATGGGTGGAAAATGTGCATCCCACAATAAGACCCCCCCCAGTGTCCCCAGCCCCAGCACCATTCCAGGAGGGGAACAGAGCACCAGCAGCCCACCAGTCATGCAGCATCACAGCCCCTGCTTGGCCCCGTGGGCACCACTGGAGACAGGAGGAGCTGGTATCCCAGGCTGATCTGAACCCAGCTGCCCCTAAAACCTGTGGCTGACAATCACCCCTGTGCAGAGCTCAGCCACTCAGGGAAGTGCCCAGCCTCGGGCAGTGCCATCAGCCACTGCTCTCTGGGGTCTGCAATGAGCTCAGCCCGAGGAAGAGTGAGTCTCCCCTGGGGAGTCAGGATGTGTCCCACCAACAGCAGCTCTGCAAATGACCCTCATCAGTCAGCAATACAGAGCCAAGTGTAGCAAAGGTGCCAGACAGTCATCCATCAGAGGAATGAAATCACAGCTGGCACTTCCCAGAACCAAAGAGTCCCTGTCCTGGGGGTGGGACAGAGGTGGGAGCAGCAAAGCTGCCAAGCAAGCTGCAGTCTGTGGGACAGCAAAGGCTCAGGACCAGGATATTCCCTGGTGCCAGACAGAGAATCAGCTGCACAACCCTTGTGCTGAGCAGAACGGGCCAGAACGGGGCACAGAGTCAAGTGGGGCTCGCAGCACTGCTGTCCCCATTGCCATCCCCAGCCTGTGACAGTGCTCCCAGAGAGCCTGGCTGTGCCCAAAGGAGATGCTGCAGAATCATAATGTCTTCATACCACACCATGCACAAAATGTTGTGAGCAGGGAATGGGAAAGGATACACATCCCAAGAGACAGTGGAGCTCAGGGGCTCCCCAAATGGAGCAGACAAAGCTTCAGGACTGGGACAGCCATATGCATCACCCTGCTGCAAACCCACACACAGGGACACATCCTGCCCCCATCAGCACCTCCTCTGGCAGCAGGAACCAGCACATCCAAGGTGCCAGAGGAGCTGCCCAAAACAATGCCCCAGTAGAGCAGCAGCTCCTCTTGGCTGTAAGCAGCAAGTTCCACAGGAGAGCTAGAGTTCTGCATATCCATTACCCAGATGTCATCCATACCCTCCACAGTAAGGCACAGGGACAAAAAGTGGATGTGCTTCAGCCACACCCCAGCCAGATCCCAGGCAGCTCAGGGACATTCTCCATCACAAGGAGGTTGAAAGCACCTCCTGAGCACAGCACCCTCCTCTTCTCCTCTCTCTCTGCTCTAATACTAGTTGCTCCTCTGATCACTCCTGACCACACACCTCCCATTCCGAAATCTGGCTACCCAAGGGGATGTGATCTGCAGTCCCTTCATTTCACAGCATCCCCAGTGCCAGCAAGGATGCAAAGGGGATGGAGGCAAAAAAACACATTCATGCAAAGTCCACTGGCAGCCCTTGCTTGAGCTGGGACTGTCTGTGGCACCATGGAGCCAGAGGAAACAAAGCATCAGCACCATGCAGCTCCCTGCACTCCCACCCTCACCAAGCACAACCAACAGGTTGTGTATCCATTGCTCTGACATATTTTGGGTCCTCTTCTTTGGCCACATCCAGCCCTGTCCTCAGTACCCACTTGCCAATCCAGGAAGGCCAACACCCAGAGCATCCTCGTCCTTCCCCAGCCCTGGCACAGCCCCACAGGGAGGGAAAAGGGGCTCTCGGCTCTTTTCAAATGTTCTCCCCATAGCCACCAATTCCTGTAGCAGTGAGAAAGCTTTGCCCTGCATGGTGCTGCACCCCACATTCATAGCTCTTTTCTCCCAGTTCACAATTATCTCTTCAGCCTCAGTTACCTGCAGTGCTTTTCCCCATCATCTGACAAAGCCCAGTCCTCTGCATTCCATTGTCCTGAGACTCCAATAGCCCAGACAGTCTCCCTCCCCCAGCACCCCACATGTCACTGCATCCCAGTGCCTCAAGACATAGATATCCCCCACCCTAAAGCTCCCAGACACCTTAAATTTCTAGCACCCTGCACCCAAGACCACACATTGCAATGTCCACAAATATTCCCACCCAATATCCTAACACTCTGAAACACCCCCAGACACCCTCACTTCCCCAGTTCCTTACACCCTAATGCTGCCAGACATTCCAATGCCCCCCTGCCCCCCACCCCCCAAAAAAGCCCTAAACCACACTAATCTTTCAGAAACTCCCCAAAGCACCCTGCAAGCCCTTGGGATAGGAGGAGCACCTCCACCACCACATTCCCATCTCCTTACAACCCCATCCCCATTCCTGTCCCCATCCCACCTCCCCTGGTCAGGTCGATGATGCCCAGAGCATGGAGTATCTTGAGGCTGGAGCAGAGCAGCAGGATGATGCCCACGGTTTGCAGCCCCTGCAGGTCCCAGGGTGCCTCAGCAAGCGCCATCCCCAGACACACAGCCCCAGCCGGCAGCTGCTCTGGCAGACCCAGCAACGCAGGAGAGGGGAGGGCAGGGGAGGAGAGACCTGCCTTGGCCCTCCCTCTTCCTGCCCTGGCACCCTCTGGGGTCCCCCGGGGCACCCAGGCTGCAGGGAAGGAGAGCCCAAGGGACTTAGGGGTCAGCTCTCCTGCAGGGCACCCCTGCACTACACAGCCTGGCACAGGAACCTGCAAAGGGGTGCACAGTGGGCACCAGTGGGGGCATGGAGGTGGCAGAGGCTCAGCCACACTGACTTCCATCCCAACAGCAGCTTGTGGTGGCACTGGAGCTGAGCAGTCTGCAGGGACCCTCAAGTTCATCACACGCTACTGGGATACTGCTGTCACCAGCTTGGGGGGCAGCTCTGCTTAGGAAATCCCCTCTGCCCCATCACAAACCACCAAACCTTCCCCCCAACAGTGTCCCCACCTTGCATGGCACAAGTTCCCTGCCTTGGAGCTCAGCCTTGTCCACTGATCACCTCCACAGACATCTGCAACCCTCATCTCCTCCCTCTTCTTCTGCATCTCTGCACCAGCAAGTCAGTCACAGCCACAGCTGGGGCTGCCAGCCCTGGCTACGTTGCTTGCTGCTGGAGGGAAATGTGCTCCATAGGGTGAAAATGTGCCCTACAGGGTGCAAATGTGCCCCACAGTGCGCTGCCTGGAGGGAGGGCAGCACATCTGGGACAGCCAGGGTGGGTGCTCCCCACAGCCCACCCAGCATCCTGCTTTGAGGGCAGCAGGAGAGACTCCAGCCTGGCAGCAGTGGTTGTCAGAAAGTGGCTTTCAGCTGTCTATGCATCTCTCACCTAACAGCTGCTTCTGATGAGGCCACCTCCTGCCCCAGCAGTACAACAAGCCCCAGGTCAGGCACCCATGGGGGAATGAGACATTCTCCTCTATCCGTGGGAGGGGATGCTGTAGCCAAGCGTGGATGGCACATTTGACATCCTGATAACAGCACTCCAGGGACTCCATACTCCTAGAGCCCAGTCCAGGGCACTTCTCTTCCTACCTGTGCCCAGTCCTGGGGTCTAATCCTGCCCCTCACAGGGGAGAGGTGAAGGACATCCCAATGAGCTCCCACAGCACCCTGGAGCCCAACACAACCTTGTGCTAGAGAGCCACAGCCTCTCCCACTGGACATGAAGGTTTCACCCTCCACCAACAGAGCAGGACTATAAAGAAGGGCAGTCTATTCTAATAGGCTCCTTTGATCTCTACATTTCTTGCTTTTTCTCCAGCCTGTGGTTTTCTCACTTCCCTGTGGCCAAGTGATCTCTTGTCCATCTATCTGCTGGCTCAGAGCTCATCCTGGGACAGAGTGGGGGCCCTTTCCCATGTCCAGCTGGATCTCCTTGCTCCCCTCTCCAGGCACATCAGCAACAGTAAGAGCAAATCAGGCCAGAGGGAATTGGGAAGGAAGCAATGTGAAAAGTGATTAACACAAGGCCGGAGGGGGAAGAGATTCAACAAGCTAATTAGGTCTGGCTGGGCTGAGCAGGACATGTCACCACAGAGCAGCAGAGGCACAGGGAGCACTACAGGTACTGTGAACCTTGGGGAGCTCAGGGCCGCTAGGAGAGCCAACCCTGCCCAGCCCTAGAGCCAGCTGACAAACCTGCTAGCCCATGGAAGAGCAAGGGTTAAATCCAGTGCAGAAGGGGGAATGTCTGGTGCAGCCCAGCCCAGGGAACCCCAAACTTCAACCTGGAGTGCCTGCAGCTATCCTAGGCTAGACTTCTGATGCTCCAAGATCTACTGCCCTGTAGCAAGCTCACCTTGACCTCTGGGTCTGTCAGACCCACCAGGCTGGATGACACCCTGAGCCCAGGGACCAAAACATCACACCCCAAAGGGCCAGTCCCTCCTGCAGCCAAGACACAGCACTCCTTACAAAGAGGTTCCTGGAAAGCAGGAGGAACCAGGGATTGGCACAGGACTTTGCTCTCACCAGCACCTTGGGGATGCTTCCTTTCTCCCCTCTCCAGAGGGACCCTCATCTGAGCCAGCCATGAGGAGGGGTCCATTCTGCTCACTGCCACCACCCTCCTGCCTGGCACCTTTTGGGGTGCTGGTGGCACCCAGGCATGCTGCTGCTCCCTCCTGTTTCTCCCACATTCTGGAAGGGCTTGGCACCCTCCCAGCCCTGCTTCTCTCTCCCTATCCTGAGCTCTACAGCAGCAGCAGCCCCCAGGGAAGGCAGAGGCCAGCACACCCTATGCTGGGGGCTCTCCAAGACACCCCCAGTCCTGCCTGTCCCCCAGCACGTACCCTGAACAGCCAAGGCAGGAACAGCCCTGGGCAGGCACCAATTATCCTGCCGACAGCAATCTGCCACTTCATTCAATATTAATCTGTGGCTGGGCTACGCGGGTGGCGCTCCCGCCTTCTCCCTCCCGCCACCCCTCCTCCCAGCCGGGACCGATTGCTCTGAGCTGAATTATTGATGCTGCACTTCAAGAGGCAAAATTGATAGCGTTTCTCTCCACCTGCCCCATCCTGAGCACTTGGCCAAAGCGAGATCTCAGCAGAGCTCTGAGAGCCTCCTGCATGGGTCTGCCAGATCTTCAGGGCTGGGGACAGCCATGATGGCACAGGGCAGAGGTGGGATGACACAATCCATCATTGATTATCCAGCTGGTAAACAACGTCAGTTCCAGCATTGATCACCTTGAAGATCCTGGAGCACAGTGCAATCATGGGGATGCTCCAGTGGTGCTGCCAGACAGCGGCTGTGCCCGTGCCACCAAGGCTGAGGCAAGGTCCCCGGGGGTACAGCGCCAAGCAGACAGGACAAGGGGTCACAAACAGTCAGCACTTCTGTCCAAGCCCTTTTTCAGGGAAGTGACAGCTCCAAATGAAGGATGGGGTCCTTGGGGCCTCATCCAGCTGAGTTTGGGAACCCAGCAAGCCTGGAACTCCCCCAGAATCTCCCTGCAAGATGCTCCCACTGAACCCTTCCCCCAGACTTAGAGAGGTTGGCTTGGTCCCCTCTGGAGCTGCTCCATTCCCAGCCCATCACTGTGGTGGCAAAGCACAACCTGGGCAGAGAAAGAGCTGCAGGCAGGAGAGCAGCAGGGATGGGGCAGGGAGGGCCTGGGCCCGCAGCTGGAGCAGGGAAGCACCGCCGGCAGCATCGATGGCTCGGGAGCAGGGGGCAGAGCCCCGTGTCCATTAGCAGACCCAAGCCATTAGTGTTTGGTTTCAGGCTCTTTGCCATCTCTAGGCTGTCACTGTTGACCCAGCCATGGCTTGTAAACAACCCCCGGAGGGGACACAGTATTTACCAGCCCTAGACACTGCCTGGGACCTTCCCTGGAGAGCAAAATCCTACCTGCTGCCTCTCAAGTTAGAAGGGGCAGCAACCTATGCAACAGCAGTTAAATAGTGATGAAAACTTCAGCCTTTCCTGGGTAATGAAAACCACCTTTCCTGTCCTGCAATCAGGTTCACAGGATCAGAGGGAGAGATCCCCCCATCTGTCCCCTCTCTCCCTCCCTATCCCCAGGCACAGCCATCCTGTAGGTGCAGCCTTGGGTGCTGGCTGCTTCACTGCTTGTGGAGGTGAGCATTCACCACTACACCCAGCCCGTGTGCACCCAGTGCTGGAGAAGCACAGCAGATATCTCAGGGCACCAGTGGACCAGGAAAACTGTGTCTCCTCCTCACCCTGTGCATGCCCCGATGCCAAGGGCCAGGCAGGCTGCAGCATCCTTCAGAGAGGTGTGTGCAGGCATGGGCAGGGGCTGGGGGACCCTTCACACAACCATAACCCCGGGAGGCAGGCAGCACCCAGCCAAGCAAGTCTCGACCTCACTCCCACCATGAACAAAGCAGAGTCCCCGGGTGGATCCAGACTCTGCCAAGTGTGTCCCGTGCACAGCACTCAGCACCTCACACAGCCCATCCACAGCTGCACAGCTCCCTCTGTGTCCCCCAGCCTGCCCAAGGGCCACAGGGAGCCTTGGGAGAGCCAGGAGCAGGGAGCCCAGCATGCACCCATCCTGCCTGAGCCTGGCTGCTGTGCAGACTGGTGCTCAGCCCAATACCTCACGTGCAGGGTGAGGTGACCATGGACTCCGCTAACACCTTGCTCCTGTGGAGGTGCTGGAAAACACCCTGGTGCCCACAAACACGGTCACACACAGTCCCAGCCCCCAGCATCCCAGCACACATCAAAGTCACCACCATACAGCAGATACCTTGCCAGCCTGGTCCCCTCCCTACATCCCCAGCCACTGGGACAGGCAGGATACTCTGCTCCTTCCATACTATGCCCCTATAAGCAGCCAGTGGACACCAGGACTCTCTGATGGATGCAGCAGCCTTGGAGCATCCTTGGGGGCAGCTCTGGACACCCACCACCTGCCCCTCATGTCCCCAGAGGTGACAGCACCACCCACACCCGTTACCTTCCACGGACACAGGCTCGAAGAGGCCAAATTGCTCCAGCACCTTGACGAAGAGGACCAAGACCACCAGCACTGCAATCATCTCAAGGCCTTCCAGGTTCATGGTGGGGGTGTCTCATGGCCCCTCACCCCTCCACCCTTCCCTACCACAGTCCTGGAGCCCCTCACCCCAGCACCTCGCATCCCCAGGGACCAGGGCCTGTGTCCCTGGTGGGGGTTTGGCTGCCACCCCCTACTCAGGGACAGCTGCCATCGGCCACGGGCGAGCGAGGGGTCAGCACAGGGCTGTGGCAGGAGGCTCTGGGAGCCACAGCTGAGAGCCCAGGCACAGCAGGGCCGTGCCTGTGAGTAAGAGTGGAGAGAGGCCAAGTGCAGGGAGGCGTGGGGGGTGGCAGGGATGGGGGGGGTCAGAGGGGGAAAGAAGGCATGCCCTCCCATTCCAATGACACCACCTCCATCGATTTGCTTAATGCAGTTGCTAAGGAAACGGGCCACAGATATTAAAAGGCACTCGGTTCCCAGGGGGGGACACGGGGAGGGGCAGGACGCTGGGCACTGGCAAAACATCCAGGATAGGCATGACTCAGATTTGTCCTCTGTGCCCCAGACATGTGTCTGCCCCACGGGGACCAGCTTGGCTAAACACCTCAACATCTCCCTCCTGGGGAGTGTCTGGGGCAACAATTCCATCTGCCCCATTTCTGAGCAGGCAGATGGGTCCACCTGTATTGCTGGGAACATCAAGGGAAGATGGGGAGCAGGTCAGGGAGAACAGGCTGTGAGCAGAGTCTGTGATGTAGGACTCCCAAGACAATAGCAGGAGAGGAGAAGAAGCAGGGGCTAGGACCCAGCCAAGGTCACACAGAAGCTGGAAACAGAGGGTGAACCTGTGCATGTGTGCCTCGAGCACACATCCACACACAGCCAACGGGGCTAAATTTAGCTCTTTTCTAACAGCATTCCAGCCCCTGCCTGGCTGTTTGATCACAAACACAGGGATCACTGGGGATCCAGGTACCTGTGGTCACTGCCTATCACCAGGGCTCAGCACCCCTTGGGGTCTTCCCCATCGCTTCCCCCATGGATGCCACTGGCACTGCCCATCTCCAGGCAGACAATTCCCATATGGCCCATGATGCAAGACCAGTCCTAACTCCAGCACTGGTGTGGTAAGCAGGGAGCAGGGCTGCCCCCATGCCACTGCTGCCTCCCAGTTCACCCCAGGAGCAAGGCCAGCGGCCACAGGTGGAGTTGCCATATCTAGGATATGAAGCAGACCCCTGGCAAGAGCTCCCAGCAGGGCTGCCTCACACCAATCTCCCAGGAACCCCCATCTCCAGCCCAGCAGGCTGCAGGTTTGTCTCCTGGCAGGGATGGGGAGGGCTGGTGTCTCAGTCCCAGGTCACAGCATAGCCTGGCTATCTAGTGGCTCCATGCCACAGGGCTTGGCATCGCCTGCCCACCTGGGGCACGCTCCCAAGGTTGATCTAACAGCAGCAGAAGATGCCAGAGATGCATCAGAGGTCTCTTGGTGAAAGAGCTGAAAGCCTTCCCTGGGGAAACATTCTCCAGGCTGGAAGTTTTCAGACCTCACATTTCCTTTTCTTGGAAAGAGCTCGGTTTCCAGGCACTGAGCCTGGATTTCATGTGCCTGCTTCCCAGTTTTGCCCTCAAGTAAATCCCTGAGGGCTGGGGTGGCACAGACCTGTTGCATGCCTGCAGGAAGTTTCCGTTTCCAACTGATGTCAAGTGTTTTTAAAGCCACTTTTCTTGCTGAGCCCCAGTTACAACCCATCCTCTCCTCAAGCCTCCAGCTGCTTCCAGCGCTGATGCCTGTCCTGCAAGCCATGAGTCTATTTTTGCAATCTAGTTTTAGCCAGATGTAGAGGGAGAGGAGCCCTTCCAGCCTGATTCAGAGGGTTCAGGGTAGTTTCTCTGCAAAGGGAACCTGCTCAACCCATGTGAACAGACTGTCATCAGCCCCTCATGCCTCTGGAAGCATCTGGGATGCTGGGGCTGAAGCAGTGGCAGGTCAGTCACCAAGTGACAGCTTCCCCACCTGCCCTTGTGCCTCCCCCATGCCAGCCATCTTCCCCAACAGAGCAGTGCTGCAGGGCAGCAGGGCTAGGTGTGACAAAGGACCACCCCTTCACCTCATCAAGGTCCCCAGGGATGTTACTCCATCTGGAGCTGTCCCCAGGACGCAGGAGACACATGGGACCACATGTGGGAGGTCACCAATGGAGCCAGACCCACAGCTGCCTGCAAGGGATGCTCAAGAGCACGTGTACCCCACCAGAAGTGTGGGGCAGGGCTTTGCCCCCCATCCCACTGAGGGGCATCGCTCCCAGGGTGCTCCCTGCCCCTGCAGCCAGTCAGCATTTGGCCATGCTGTGGGAAGCACCCCAAGGCTCTGGCTGAGCTGTGCAGAGGGCTCACAGATGGACAGAGCAATGCACACCTCGGGCAGGAGAGGCTCTGCATGTCCCCAGACACGTGATGCCAGTTTCACCCCTCCTGCCCTGCTCCTTGCCTTGGGGTCTCACCCTGCAAACCCCCAACACTCACATCCCACTGCAGTGGGGCTTGGAGAGACCCTTCACTGGGGAAAGTGGGACCCCCACCATATCGCAGAGCTCCCCAACACACCAGCTGAGCACCAAAGATGTGGGTCACGCCCAAAGGGACCCAGAGCCCCAAAACGCAGACTGAGGCCCGAGCATGAGCTGTGGGCACCCTACAAGAGTGGGACGCTCCAGAGAGCCCATCTGCATCCCCATCTCACAGTGAGGGGCAGCAGCACACCAACACCAGCAGCATGGTGGACCCAGAGCAGCACTGGATACAGCCCTGAGCCACAGCTCAGCCCTGGGCTGCCACCAGCTGCTCTCACACACAGGAACAGGAGCACGGCCAGGAGGAACTAATGAAGCCACCGAGGAGATGGAGCTCTCCCAGAGAGGGAGTCCCCAGTGCACCTCTCCCACACCAAGCATGTGGCCCGCCTCACCGCTTGGCCTGTGGAAGTGGCCGGGCTAGGCCACCCTGTCCCCCCATGTCCCCAGCCCCGTACCTTCAATGCCGCTGATGATTTTGAAGCAGCGGGTGGTGAACCAATAGGAGATGAGGAGGAGGATGGCAATCAGGGAGGCATAGAGCAGGCTGTCGTTGTGCAGGGATGTCCTCTCCATGGCTCCATGCCCCGTGCCCCGCTGTGCTATCTGGGGCAGCCCTGTCCCGGCAGTCCCCCGCCAGAGGAGCGGCCACCGCGGGCAGGGAGGCGGGGGGCCGCACGGGCAGGCAGGCAGGTAATTGGGAGCGTTGTGTGAGAGCCAGGCTCCCAAACCAATTACCTTAATTGTGCTCAGACAGCACATGGCAAACAGTTAAAAATAACCCTCCTGGCCCGGGGGGAGAGTGGCACCATCAGCCAGGAGAAGGAGGCAGGGGGCAGAGAACAGACGGGGCTCGTTACACATGTGGCTGTGTCTCAGTGCCATGGGGCCAGCAAGGCATCACCACAGCCCAAGGGCTGCTCAGAGTTCCCTGATGATCTTGGGATCCTCAGGGCTCAGCTCCTCGCTGCCACACCACAGGTGAAGCTGAGAGTCCTGGAAAAGGGACTCCCTAGGGAATGATGCTGCCAGGATCTCTGCTGATGCCTGTGTCTGTCCTTGCTCCAGACACAAGGGCTTGAAGGAAGGTGTCTCTTCAGTTCTGCCATCCTGGAGAGCTGGGTCTGGCATCTTGTTCCCTGTGTCCCACAACAGCACCTCCCCAGAGATGTCTGCCATCAGCATCTGTTTCTCTCAGTCTGGAGTCAGAGCCAGCCAGCCTGACTCCTGCTCCATGATGCCAGGTGCATTTAGTGCCACTGTGGGTTTGGGCACACTCACTCACAGATGCCAAACCACGCTGGATTAGCTGCACCCATGCCTGAGACACTTCTGGCCCCGGCACAGTGCTTGGCCCCATCTGCTGTCCCATGGGACATACGGCTGAGGAGGACACTCGACCCCAGTGTTTAATCCCAAAGCCTCTTTGCATACGAGATGTCACATCCCTACCCTGCACCCACAGCCAGGGGTTGTGGCCACCCCACTGTGTGAGGAGTACAGCATTGCCCCAGTTGTGCCCCTTTCAGGGAGCAGAATCCAAGCATGCAGATCCATCCCTCTCTCCCTTCCTTCCTCCCTCCCTTCTCTCTCCCCCAAGATCAACGGCTCTGAGGATCTACAGGTGACACAGGACAGGACGGCAAAGTGGCCCTGGCACATGCCCATGGCTCAGAACTGAGGAGAGCTGCAGGCTCTGTAACACAGCTCCAGGACCAGGCAGCCCAGGCCGGCACTGAGCCCATGCTGCCTGTCCCACTTTGGGCTGTGACACTGACAGCCACAAAGTGTCCCCTACCCAGCCACCCCTGCCCTGGCTCTCCAGTGCTGCCAGCAGCACAGCCCTGCCACACTGCTAAATTTAAACACCCTGCCAGCCACCTGCTGGGTGGTGTATAAATAACCCCTGGAGGGGGGTTCTTGCCCAAAAAGCAGCTCTATGTCCACAGCATGCCACAAGCACACCCAGGTAGCCAGGTGGCTGGGCCTTGTCTCCATCCTCCTCCCAGCACTACCAGCAGCTGGGGATGGGAAACTGTCCCCCACTGCAGGATGGAGCAGATGGGGACAGAGCAGGGCAATCATCCATTGTCAAGGGATCTGTCTCTTCAGGAGGGGACCATGCACCTTGACTGTGGCCAGGATCTGCCCTCCTTGAGAGCCACCCCTGTGGCTGCCCCTAAAGTGTTCTTCACTCAATGCAGAAGGGTGTCAGGACACTACTTCCACAAAATGTGCTACGGGACCTGCTGGGTCACACTGAGGTGATGGTCCCTAGGCACAGCTGGACAGCTGCTGCCCAGGTCTCAGGTGCTCCTGACCTGCTGGGGGGCCAGCCTGATGGATAGGAATTTCTCCTTTTTTTTTTGGTTCTCGGGGCCATCATCCATTAGGGAGAGTTAAATTTAGGTTAAAGCTGATCCCTTATTACCTTGCTGCTAATCAGAGCGCGAGCAGATTATTAATAAGCACATTAAAATATTGGTGAAATGCTATTTTTGGGAGGTGAAGTCACAGTTTTAATCTGGTTAATTGATTGAGTCATTTCTCTTTGCCCTCTCTGGCAACCCGTCCTTGGCCAGCTCCCCAGAGCACCCAGCCAGGGGGTCCCTTGCCCCAGGCCCACCTGGTCAAGCACCCAGTGCCTTCTGCAGTGAGCTCCAGGAGACCTCCTTCACTATGCAGGAAGGACAGGGGGTCACTGCCTCCCAAAAGGGAATGATGTGGTAGGATAACAGCCAGAGAGGGGTCAGCATCTTGGTGACCCAAGGATCAGAGCAGCAGCTGGGGAGGAGGGGAGCTGCAGAGGGGAGAAGGCTGTGCAAGCCCCACATCCCACACCCAACTCAGAGCTGCCCAGCTTTGGGTTTCACCTCACTTTGGCTTGTCTCAGAGCTTGGGAGGACACCAAGAAGACGGTGAGGGTAGTCAGTGCCCCACAGCCAGCCATGCCCTCTGTGCCCATCCCAATCCCATGCACACCCAGCAGGGCTGTAGGGAAAGCCCTTGGTCCTGCGCAGCACCACAAATGGTCACTCCAGAAACCCAGTCCCAGGGGACACCTGCTACAGTCCCAAGGCCATAGCACCCAGCTGTAAAGCCCAGGACAGAGGGAGAAGGACCTGCAGGATATCCTTGCAGGTGGTGGGGTTTGGGAGCATCCCGAGGTCCCATTCCCTCCTTGCTCCATCACCTGCAGCTCTGCCCCTCGTGCCCTGGGCTGCACTCAGCTGACTCATCCTCTGCCCCTCCACTCCAGGCAAGTTGGCTGGTGCCCAATGGAGCCAGCTAGCGGGGATGGAGCTGGCACTGCGTGTGGCACACCCAGCCTCCAGAGCCTGGCATGCTGCTGGGCCTGGGGACTGTCCTCTGCTTTGACCAGGAGCCTCCGCCCCAGGGCTTGGGTCCCTGTGGGCAGGAAGGCAGCATGCCAGCTGGAGACACAGCTGGAGAGACAGGTCAAATATTGCTCCCACATCCCATCCTCCCGGGCTGTGCCAAGTGCTCCATGTTATTCCTGCCTTTCTCTGGCCCCAAGGACAGGCACAGGCTGTGCAGACCCAGGGGTTTCCCCAGGCAAGGAGGGGACAAAACCTGGGAGGGGCCTTCCAGGCAGGCTGAGTCCTGGCACAAGCAGTGCAAGTCCCAGCCCTGCTCTGAGGCGTGACGCTGCCACATTGGCCTAACAAGGCTTTCCCTGCACTCACGGTATGGTGCATCCCTCCCCAGCACTGCTGCGGCCCAGAGGGGCAGCCCAGTGCTTCTCAGCAGGGCAAGTCCATGGGGATGCCACCTTTGTCCCTGCACAGGGACGCAGGGACAGGGGTGGGAGTAGGGCACCCAGATTCCCAGCACACACAGGCCCAAGATGACCTCCCCAGGATATGCCCACTGGGTTCAGGAGGCAGTGCTGGGTTCACATCCAGAAGATGAGGTTCTGGGCAGCTGGCAGGGCAGTGCAGGGGCTGGCACAGGGGTGAGGGTCCTGCCATGGCAGTGACATCAAACCAGGAGCACACAGCAGGCAGCTCCATCCCCGGGACCAAGCATCCCAGGACAAAAGCACCAGTAGATGCAGGCACCAGGGTGTGTCCCTGCCCTGGCTCATGGGGCACACCCAGGGCACACCCATCTTTGTCCAGCTAGATGGAGGTCATGGCTCCAGCCCCAGAGGAGTCAGATTCCTTGGCATGTCAGGCACCATCAGACCAGCTGCAATTTATTTGTACAGCAGCTCTTTCATGCTCCACTTTGCACCAGTCCCCTCCCTAAATAAAACATTCCCCTCACCCCAGGTCCACAAGGGGCCTTCAGGGGCTTTTGTTGCCTCCTGGAGCCATCTTCAGCTTTGCTCCACACGGAGCTCAGTGCAACCCCTCCACCAGCATTTCTAAGCAGCATTTCTCCCCTCCCCAAATAACCCCACAGAGCTCACCAGACAGACATCCCCTGTCACAGAACAGAGACCCCGTGTCCCCCAGGACGGTACTTACCTTGGGAGAGAGTGCCGGTGACAAACTGGTAGAAGAAGCGGATCACCCGGCCCAGCTGCCTCTTGCAGCGCTGCTGGCAGTGGCTCATGGCTCCAGCTCCCAGCGCTGGGGAGGGACCCAGCCGCACCCCCTCCCGGCCGCCAAGCAGCCCCCCGGCTCCTGCGAGCAGTGGGCGATGCCCGGGGCAGCACCGAGCCGTTCTGCCCGGAGCGAGCCTGCGGGCATCGGCGTCGCTGCGGGCCGGCGGAGCGGGCAGCGGCAGCCCCGGCAGCGCGGCACCGCCGGCCCCGCTCCCGGCGGCGGGCAGCGGGAAGTTTTGCGCGGGGATGCTCCGGTGCAGGAGGGCAGCGGGACACGGAGTTGGGCCGCGGTGCCGCTCCCGGGGCTGGAGCTGGCGAAAGCCGGCCGGTGAGAGGGAGCGGGATGTCCCGGTTCGCCCCCCCCGGGCCGTGCCCTCCCGCCGGCCGCAAAGTTGCGGGGAGCGGCGGGGAGCAGCGTCGGGGCGATGCGGGGTGCCGGGGAGCCCGGCGGTGCCAGCCAGCCCTCCGGCAGAAGCGGATGGACGCCTCCCTGGCTGGCAGAGCCTCGGGTTGCCCCCGGCTCCTGATCCGCCCCTTGGCACCAGCTCGACCCGGCACTTCACGCCCCGGCTGGCCGGGAACCAGAGGCAGGTTGGTATGGCAACCCGCAGACTCCACAGGTCCCGCTGACCAATGAGGCACCGCTGCATCCCAGGGCCGCCTCTCTCCAAGAGCAGGCGAGGATGCTCCTTCCGGAGGGAAGCCGGCACCGAGAGCATCCTGCATCCTCGAGCAGGAGCCACCCACTCCCACAATCAAGTGTTGTGAGCATCCTGCATCCCTGGGCATCGGTCCTTCATCACTGCAAGTGTCCTGCAGTCCTGCATCTCCAAGCATCCACTTCTGCTGGCTCCACACAGGGGAGGAGACAAGGATGGATGCAAGGATAGGAGGAAGAGGAGTCAGACTGAGACCACCCAGGCTAAGAGCTGCTCACTCCAAAGCTCAGCCTGGCAGCAAGTTGCTGACTTGCACAGTATGTCAGAGCCAGAAGACAGACTGGAGTGTGGTGGCAGTGGGATTTCCCTGCTCCCAGAGCCAGTCTGAGACTGTCTGTGTAGACTCAAGACAACGTCCCTTCCCCTAGTACCATTTTCCCAGCTGTATTCCATCTCTACAGTGCATTCACACCCCACAGCAGCAGGATTCTATCAGTTCTGAATCCATTCCAGACTCTGTAATCTCATAAATTTCATCTCTTATTAATAGGGAAGGAAGTGAACAAAAAGGGACCTGATGGAAATTACAGCTTCTGTTCCCTCAGGGATGGAAAAGAGGGTGGAGCCATGATACAGCCAGGAACAGCCAGACTGTCCAGTCCCTACCAGTACCTCAAGAAGGAGTCCAGAGGGAAGGGGCAAGAGCACCACCACTTCCCCCCAGCCCTGTACTGGGGCTGGCATAGGGGAGCCTCACCTCCTGCTCCCCAAAAAAGGCCATCCCCTCCAAACCAAGCCCCCTCTGTCTGCCTCTCTCTCTTATACAGGCTGTGGCCCTGACAAAGGGGCCAGCTGCCCACAGCTGCCCAGCAGTGTCCCCACACCACAGCAGGACAGTGTCCCAGAGGGAGGGGACCTGTGGCAGGGGATGCTGCACTGGCCACTGCATAGCTGAGCCAGGTTTGGAGAGATCCTGAGCAAGGCACAACACACAGCACAGCAGGGGCATGCAACCCTTTAATAATACATCCACAAAGCCCCAGGCCAGGGAAGGGCTGCAAGGGACATCAACCTCACAAGAGGAAGGGGCCAGGCCAGGCCAGCTGAGGCAGATTGGACAGCTCAGCACATAGAGACACAGATGTAGAGACAATCTGTGAATGCAACACCTTGACTGAATTTACCCCTGTGAACCACGTGGCCCCAGCTGAAAGTTCAGAGGCTGGGGAGCCAGCAGTGCCCAGTCCACTCCTGACACCTTCCAGGAACAGGTGTGGGGTTTAGGACCCTCATCCATGTCTACAGTACCCAGGAGCTCTGCTCCTGGCTCAACCCCACAACACAAACACATTGGGACAGTTTCTTGCAGGTCCCATGAGCTGTGTGATACAAGGCCAGATCCTGTAAACGCACAGTGTCCCCAAATCTACTGGGACCAGCCAGCACAAACACCAGACCAGGGCAGCTGCAGCATCCCAAAGGCCCGCGGGACACAGGACAGGCGACACAACAGCCACAGGAGGGTGCCAGAGCCCACAGTACGTGGCAGCACACAAAGTTTGCAGATCCATCCCAAGCCCTATCAGTTCCCATCCGCCAGGGAAAGCTGCTCCATCCCAGCATGTCCCGGGTGGGTGAGACAAGTGCCATCCTGTTCCCCCTGGTCATGCGGGACAGGGGACCTCCTGTCCCTTCCAGATCAGCAGATGTTGGCCACCCCGGTCACTGACCCTGCTCCTCCTTGGAAAGCCAAGTAGGAATTCAGCACAAATCAAAAGCAAGCCAGAAGGCAGGGCTGTTGAGCCCACCCCTACACAACTTTTCTCACTAAAGACCCCACCTGGGTCACACCCACCCACGGGTGCCACTGCAGGGTGCATCCTGCCAGCCTCCTGCCCCACAGCCCAGCCTGTGGTTCTCCCAGACCTGCTCCCTGCTTAAGAAGGCCAGTGGTTCCCCCACCCTGCCCCACCTGCAGCCCCAGGTGAGCTCCATTCCCCACAGTGCCTCACTGTGGGCAAAGGAAACTATCTCCCAGAAAGATCCTGAGAGTGAGCCTGTGTCCCCAGAGCACCTGCTGGGCCCCCAGAGGGGACATGCCACTGCTGGAGCTGCAGCAATGGGAAGGAGGAAGACTGTGACTCCAGGCTCTGCCTCCAGCTCCAGCACATGGTCCCCCCATGTGCTTTGACCCTGGCAAAGAGAGATACTGCCCACCCCTCCTAATGCTGAGCCTGCACCGGGGACCAGCCTGGCTTAGGGGATAAAGAGCAAATTCAGAGAGACTGAAGAGCAACACTGTCCCGCACTTCCCTGCCCCAGTCCCATGGCCGCCTGCCGGCTGTGCTGGGACACCTCCAGCTTGGAAGCACAGGAGCCAAGGCGGGCAGTACAGGCCATGAGACACTCCCTGTGATGGGTGGGGACACGGACTGCCCACACTCCCTGCCCCATGCTCAGTGCCCTACACTCCCTATCCCACACTCCCTGCCCCACGCTCCGTGCCCCTCACCCCGTGCCACTCACTCCGTGCCCCACACTTCCTGCCCCACGCTCCGTGCCCCACACTCCCTATCCCACACTCCGTGCCCCTCACTCCATGCCCCACGCTCCCTGCCCCACGCTCCGTGCCCCTCGCTCCGTGTGCCCCTCGCTCCGTGCCCCTCACTCCGTGCGGCCGCGGTGCCGCCGCCCGACGCTGAGAGGAGCCCCGGTACAGCGCAGCAGAGCGGCGGAGCGGCGGGAGGTGAGCCGGGGACACGGCTCGTTCAGACGGCTGTGGCAGCTGATGGCACACGGGGGACAGCAGGGGACACGTGTTGTTGTGTCGGAGCGTGGCCCTGCACGCGTGTGAGAGGATGCACGGGAACCGTAAAGGCCACGCGGCCACCACGGACGTGCGGCCACCGCGGTCCCCTGGCAGTGCCTCGGAGGCTGAAGAGACAGTGACAACACCGCCGAGGAGGGGGACACGACACACCTGCCCACACCAGAGACGCTGCTTGCTTTCCTGCCCGGGCCCTCTCCTCCCGAGATGGCTTCCTGGCAGATGCATCCTTCCTCAAACACCGACTCTTGGGCTGTACCTGGCGAGGGAGCGCAGGGAGCTGCCGGGGGAATTCACGCTGGTTCCCGGCCATGAAATATTCATTAGCACAGCCGCCAAGAGAAGGGAGGAAATAAAAGATAAACAGAAGGGGATGGGGGAGAAGACATAATGCTTGCAGGCAGCTCAGCATGGCACTGACAAGCCCATGGAGTGGCTGAATCAAGGTCTTTATACCAGTCATCACACCAGTATGTGGGTCCCCTGGTGTCCATGCAAAGCCTGATTCACTGTAATGGATGTCATGGGCACATAAACACCCTTAGAAAATGCAGCCAGGAAAGAGCAGAGCTTGCAGGCACACCCAGCATGGGTAGGGATGTGCCTGCCATCCAGCATGTCACAGGGATGCCCTGTGACAGGCACATCACCAAGGGGCACCATGCTGGGCTGGTGGTCAGAGACTGTGCCTGTGCCAGCCCTGGATGGTGCCTGGCTTCAAAGTATTTCAATCTGGGCTATAGCCCTCAGGGACAACAGTAGAGAAGGGCCCCAGCCCAGGGCACCTTGGCCAGGGCATCTGTGAGCTCTCTGGGGTCATCCTGTGGCTGGCAGAAAGCAGATGCAAACATTTCTCTCAGAGAGGAAGGGCTGTCAGGATGGGAGGCACATTTCCAGTAATGAGGAAGGGCAATCAGGGCGGGAAGGAGGAAAATTTCCATTACCAAGGAAGGATAATCAGAGTGGGAAGGATGCAGGACATCCTGCGACCCTGTGCCAAGCCTCAGCCCACCACTCAGGCCCACAGCGGCTGAGCAAATGCTCTGTTCTCTCTCTAAATAATTCAAACTCACTTCTTTTTTTTTTTTTTTTTCAGATGGAGGGCATACACATCCCAGCAATGCCAGACCCACAGTTGCTTGGCAGGGACAGAGCAGGTCCTGGCTGGAGGGAGAGCTCAGTAGGACGCACCCCAGAGCCAGGACACGATGAGGGAGAAGGAGGTGGGCATCCCAGCAGCGGGGATTACTTCAGGAGCCATGAGTTTCTGTTCCAGATACACCACATCGGGGTGGGTGGCTCCGTGGGATCCCGACACCCCTGCCACCAGCAGAGGAAGGCTCAGCCCAGCCAGCCCTGCGTGCTGCTGCTCTGCTCCTGCCTCCTCCCAGCCCGGGGAAACCGCAGCCTCCGGGTCTGGGGGAAGTGCTGAAAACGTGATGCCAGAGAAAATAAATAAAGCAGCTAATGAGGTAATTTGCATAGCTATTAGCAGTCAGGATTTGCAGCGGGTCTGACATGGGATGTGCTGTCACAGCGAAGCTCAGCCCGAGGGCTCTGCTTGCAGAGGGAAACACTCAACACAGCCGTGCTGCACGGGCACAGCGCAGGCACCCGCCGCAGGCAGCCCACCCCACCACCGGGGAGGCCAGGGGGCAGCAGCAGATCCAGCGAGGAGGTGGAGGAAGGCTCGGAGCAGGGCACACGGCCTGGGAGGAGCTGCGTGCTCTCACCGTGAGCCCCTCCTGCCTTTGGCCACGCAGCCCGCGGCTTGGCCCCGGGATGCACAGATCGTGGGCCAGCACTCAGCTCCTACCTTGCCAAGGCTCAGAGAGCATCCATGAAAGGACGAGCTTGCAAAGGCCAAGGAAAAGCTGCCAGCAGCCCAGGCTTCCTCGCAGGGCAGCCCTACATTGTCACAGCCAGCTGGCTCCCTGTGCTTTTCCATACAGAGCTGGCCACAGCTCCCTGCACCCCTTACATCTGCTTGCTCCCTTGTAAACCTGGCCTGAAACACATCCCCGGACAAGCACAAACCCTTTTCTACCCCAATCTTTGCTGCCAGCAAACCCACCTCATTCTGACTGCCAGCAAAAGGTGCAAATTTTGGGATGTAGGACTGTGCATGAAGCATAACTCCATCAACAGCTCTGCACCGTAACTGCACCCACCCTTAGCTGTTCAGGTCAGGAGTCATTGAACCACAGCAGGCAGGAGGGCACTGGCCATCCTGGCACATTCAGGGATGCAGGGGCACGTACCTGCCACCTGTGACACGGCTGGATCCCCGACCTGCTGTGCCCAGTAAACTGTGACAGAGAGGAATGGCACGCAGGGCCACTCTCCCCAGGGCTGCCAGGGCACGTCTGGCTTTGATCACAAACGTGCAGTGACAGCTCAGCTCGTTCTCAGCTGGTGGATCTTGCTAAGAAATGCATGTGACGTGATCTGTCTGCTCGGGAAGGCGCTGCCAGGGAAAGAGCCCAGCCCAGCGCTGTGCTGGGTTGGTTTCTGGCTCTGCAGCACCCACCTGCCAGCAGCTGGCAGGCAGCAGGTGAGGGGCAGCAGCCTGGCTCTGTGGCACCTCGCTAGGGATGGCACATGCCAAAGCATCCCTGCAATGCAGGGAAGGGATGGGGCACCCCCACTCTCTGATGGCAGAGACAAAAAGAAAGACTCAACGGATGGGTGGCTGGACAGACAGACACTCCACCACCAACTTGGGTGGTGTGTGTCAGGCCAAGATGAAAGTCAGAGCCCCACAGGGTTCACCCTGGCATGTCCATCACCCCCAGAACCCTCATGGTGGCCCTCAGACATCCAGATTACACTGAGACACAGAATGCTCCCAAGCCAAATCTTTTTTTGTCAGTTCTGCTAAATATTTTAGGTATTTACACAGAAAAGCTCTCTGTGCTCAGCGGCATGTCGGCCCCCTTGGCATCACACAGGCGGCCAGACATGCCCCCGCCTGCCAGGGTATGAATAATTCATTGACCCCACGAACAGGAGGGCGGTAGGAGAGGACAAAGTTGGGGGAACAGCTTCATCAACCCCCACCCCGGCTCCTGGGGTGCACCCCGAGCATCTCCATGTCCTGCAACAGGAGGGCAGAGAACTGGACCAAAGCTGCAGGGAAACAGAAGCACAGGGAAGGGAGAAGAGCCAGGAGCTGAACCCAGCCCTGGTTATAGGGCTGACACATTGAGACAGCAGCTGTAAGCGAGTAGAACCATAACCTGCCTGGGCCATCTGGGGGTATTTCAGAGCTTTTTGTGTCTGAAAAGCACAGCAGTGTTGGGGGCACCCAGGGTATATCAGGCAGTGAGGCAGCACAGCAGCCAGGAGCTCCAAAGAGCGTGGCCCTCACAAGTGTGCACTTTGCTGTACAGGGGTGCACAGCTCACACTGGGGCACAGCACAGACACAGCATCTCCTTATCCCAAACCAGCATCTCTCTGCCCCTCAGATGCCCACCTTGCTCCAGGCCCATGGCACCCCATGAAAATCAGCAGGGATTTCTAGCTCCAGTCCTGTTCCAGCACCCATTCCAATCATCACCAGGGTTTCCTGAATTGAGAAGCTGAGAAAAATCTCAGCCTGGTCACAAGTGATGCCAGCCCTGCTCCCAAGCCTGCTCCAGAGAGGACATTGTCCTCAGCATCTCTCCAGCCTTGCCACCCTCACCGCCCCACACCAAGCCACAGTGATGGTGGCAAATTAATGAGCTCTGTGCAATCACACATAGGTTGGGCTCCAGTAAATTGGAGGTGGCACCAGGCTCATTTCCTCGCAATCAGCGCTCGCTTGGCCACCAACAGATCTGTCTCGGCAGGGTGACAGGAGGAAGCACAGTGGGAACAGGCTGGGACACGACCTCGGCTCCCACGTGTTCAGGCAGCTCAGGGCTGCCTTGGGCCGGGAGTGGGACCCTGTGTGTCACCCAGGCGGGCGCTGTCACACTGAGTGACACGGGCTGTTAGCGCCACCGCTTAGCCAGGGGCTCCGCACACACAGCCTGCACAGCTGGGAGAGGGAGATAAGACGCCCAGAGGGGAAAGATGCTTCAAATGGCAGGAATCTCCCCCAGAATGGACTTGGCTTGAAGGTACCGGGAGTGTTTGCTGCTATTAATAACTGCAGAGCTGTAATGAGGAGCGTGCCCTCGGCTCAGGGAGACACAGCAACGAGGCAGGGTGTGAGAGCAATGTGGTGTGGACATGGGGCTGAGGTCCTGACCCATGGCTCCTCACCAAGCCCATGGAGTCCCCATGCCAACAACACCCCAGCACTGGCCTGAGGCCCCTGGATAGGTGGCTGGGTGGACCTGGGGGGCTCAGGGTAAGGCAGACACACAAAGTCAGTGCTGCCCTTCCAACAGCCCACAGCCCACCTGCGCCCTTCTGCAGCCTCAAGCCAAGGCACAGTGCATCCCCATGGCTGGGCCAATGGCCCCCCATGCCAGCATTGACCCTCTCCCCACTTGGGAGCCTTCCACCCTGCTGCTCTCTGCCCCACAGGGCAGCAGGGCCACCCACTCAGCATCTCCAGGGCACCTGCCCAGGTGACTGCCAACCCAGGGGGGCCCTAAAGACTGCCTTTTTAAACTGACATTTTGGGAACAGGAAAGCTATTTTCAGTTGTTTCCATTGCAGTTTGTCTGCCTCCACTGGAGGGAAGGATGCTCTCCCTGGAGGTGCCATGGCCACAGCTTTGTGTTGGGCTGTGGTGCCCAGCACCAGCTCTGCACCACTGGGCCATCCTCATCCCTCCTCTGACTGCCCAGTGCCTGGACCCACTGTGCTTGGGAGCACATGTGAAGATATCCCTGGGTTCCCAGGTGGGCAGGAGGGTCAGGAGCATCCCATCTGGGAGGCTTGGGGCAGAGCCCAGGGGCCTTGCTCCTCCCTAAGACCTTCTCAGCATCAGCAGCTTTTCTTCTACACACCTTAATGAGACAATCCCAAAAATTAGCACACAGACCTGAACAGCACCCCCCTCCCTGGAGCCCCCAGGCACTCTTGATAGGAATAAATGTGCCTGGCAATTATGGAGGGGGAGTACAAGCTTCCAGTGCAAGACCTGCTGAGAGATTCAGAAATAAATATGTTAATAATCAAATATCCATCCTGTGTCTGAGCTCACGGGAGGACTTTCAAGTCTAATTAGTGGAAGATTTGTACCATTGCTGCCAGGGCTCGAGGGACAATTTGCCGTGGTTCCCAGGAAGTGAGAGGTTCTCTATAATTAGCCAGTCTGCAAGGATTACCTCCAGCACTCCAGGCTGGGGGCAGGCGGGACCCAGGTAAGCCAAGATGAGAGATGGCCCCGGGCTTTGATCTGTGCAAATCGAGTCTGGAGCTGCAGATCCAGGGCAGGCAGGGGGACGGGCTGTGAGGATGGGCAGCACACCAGGAGGAGAGCTACCCTGAGCCTGCAGGTCATCCCATGCTTCCACATCTGCACACAACCCCTACATCACCACGGAACTCAGCTCCCCACAACATCTGCCACAAAGACCAGGAGTGCCTCTAAACCTGCTCCATCTCCAGACTGATGGTTTCCCAGCCAGGACCCCAAGAGCCAGGGCTGCTCAAGTGGGGGCATTTCCCAGTCTACCCCAGTCAGACATGGTCTGCATCTGCTCCCTGATCTATCACAGCAGCACGAGCAGTGCCCAGGGGAATACTCCTACCACCCCAGCCCATGTGTTTGTAAACAGGGCCATATCCTGCTCCTGAGGATTTGACAACAGACTCCATTTCCACTGCTGCAACAGCTTGTGGGGTGGCTGTGAGGGGGAGAAAGGAGCACCCAGAGCAGAAAGACACAGGGGCAGTACCTGGAGGTGCACCACTGACAGTGCCCAAACTGGGACCAGCCTCAGGGCAAGGTGCAAAGGCAAAGAGCACAGGGATGAGGAAGGGATGGAGACTGAGCAGAGGGAGCCATGTCTGCATTGAGGACCAACAGCACAACCGAGGATGCTCTGCTGAGCAGGGAGTGGGACCCATGTGTCTGGTCTCACGGGGGGACAGCCTGGCAGATACCCTGCCAGAGACCACTGCCCTGGCAGCAGCTGCCAGGGACACTCATTAGCACCATCAGCACCAACTAATTGCAGGCAGAGGTGGCTGGCCTGGCAGCAGGCACCCTGACCACACACTCTTCCCAGCCTGGTAGCTGGCAAGGCTCCAAACTGAGGGGAGAATTATAGATGGGGTGTCAGTGGTCACATCCAGGGCACTTCCTCAGGGCTGGCCTGGAAACATCTGTGCCAGAGATCCTGTGCCCATGAACAACAAAGCCAGCACCTCATCCCTCCCAAGGGCATGCAGGTACCCCATGTTCAGCCCTGTTGCCAGGGCACAGCCATCCCCACCCAGCTCCTCTGGCAGCCCCAGGGGACCTCCTCAGTGCCACTGGGTTGTTCATCCCAGCAAACAAGGGGTTACCAACCCCTCACTTCCCCATTATTTAATTAAGCAATGATAAAAGAGAAGTTGTATTATCCAAAGAGTGACAGCAGGTTGCAATTACAGCAGGGCAGGCTGAGAAAACAAACAGTGCTGAGGGAGGCACAGGATGGTGCAGGGCTGGGGGGACACCACAATCCCTTGGGACCCACGTCCCTGTCCTGGCACTGTGGTCCAGGGCAGAGGTGGGACTCTGGAGTCTGTGAGGGATGGAGGAGGAGAAAAGGCTCCTTTGCCTCCATGGGTGTGGTCCCAAAAGAGCCTCTCCCTCCAGCTTACTCTGCATTGGGATGACCCCGATCCCAGCCCTTCCTGGGGGATGCTGGGGGATGACCAGTCCCAAGGAACAGCAGGTTTTCAGTGAGTCACTTGGAAATATTAAACACCATCTCCTTCTTCCCCTTTCTGCTTCAGGGCAGCCCCCTGCACTGAGGGGCTGGCTGCCCAGCTGAGCCACGGGCACTAAGTCCCAGCTGGGACAAGGCACACAAAGGGGCTCTGCCTGCTCCTTCCCCCCAGTCCCCCCACCCAGGCACGATGCTCTCCTGCTGGGTTACTCCAGGCTGGGCTTTGAACCTGTGCCTGGTGTCTCACACAAAGCACAGATGGGTGGAACAAGAGGCACGGCCACACTGCAAACAAGCAGCTCACAGCCCTGTCCCCCCCAGCCACCAGCAGCTCTCCCTGAGGAGGGTACCATGGGTGCCATCACAGTGGCAGCTGGGACACATCAGGGTGGCTCAGTCTTGAGGAGTGCAGAGCATTCCCTGCCCATCCCAGTCTTGAGGAGTGCATGGCATTCCCTGCCCACCCCAGTCTTGAGGAGTGCAGCATTCCCTGCCCATCCTGCCCCATCAGACCCTGTGCAGCCCTCAGCCCCAGCCACATCCCTTCCCTTTGTTAAATCCTCCTGCCCTCAGCCCAATCCTCTTACGCTCTCCTCTCTCATTACAGCATCCTTAAATTAATGCCTGGCCAAGTGTGGAATAGAAGGAAATTAACCCTGGGGAGGAGGAGCAGTCTCTACAATGCCTCTTATCACCTAAAGCACTGTTCCCTCCCTTCTCCCACTCGATGTGCAGGGGGGACATAGGATCTACCACAATCACAGTGAGCATCCCTCGAGCACAGGCTCTCAGCCCCCACAGCCCTTGGCTTGTGGGGTGCCAAGAGTCCCCTCTGGGCAGCCCTCTGCTTGGGAGGCTGCAAGGTCTGCCAGCTGTGCTTGGGTTTACACCAAAAACAGCCAGCTGGGAACTCACTGGGAGCAGTTCCAGAGCTGCCTGCACCCTTGCTGGGACACTTTGGGGTCCCCAGTTCTGGAGCAAGAAGTCAGGAGGGATTTGGATGCTGGTAGGAAGCTCTTGTGACACCCACAGCGTGGGGAGCTCAGAGGAGCTGCAGTGGGTAGGAGGCAGGGATGTGGCCAGAACAAAGAGTGCCACAATCCACACCCTGATCAATGCAGGGGACACTTCTTGCCTCTGCCACTGTGGGGGAGCTGGAACATGTCCCCTTAGGAGGATCTGTGTGAGGCTGAGCAGACACCAAGGCCATGACAAACAGGTCCATCCCCCCAGGCTGGGATTCGGGCAAGACTTGATGGCCTTTGGAAAAACACCTCAGGCATCCGACCCCACTGCTGCCAGCATGGTGCAGCTGTGGCACCAGCGGGATCCCATCAAGCTGCCCTCTCCCAGGGCAGTGGTGGCCAGGGCCAGGAACTCCTTGCCAGAGCAGCGCTCCTGCTGATCCTCTCCGTTATGCAACAAATTATTCCACTCGCATTAATGACTTTGCGGCAAAGGGGGAAATGACATGAATGATTCCTGGTGCCGGGAGTGACTCACTTTGCACGATGGAGGGGAAGCAAGCGGGGAGGGCGGGCTCCAGGGGAAATTTGTTTGGGTCAGCATGATCAGCAGAGGGTTGGGGATGGGCTCAGAAGATCAACTGCTGGAAGCAGAGTGAAGGGGAAATAAAGAGGTACTTAGGGGCAGATCCCACCACTCAGGAGAGGGCTGAGATGTCTCCAAGAGATGCTGGGATCAGTCAAAACCACAGCATATTATAACATCTGTTACTGTGCTGCCCAAGCCCCTCACCCCTTTTCCACCTGTGCTGTGACCCCAGAACGTGGCACCAGCAGCCATCCCTCCCTGCTCCAGGGTCAGATGAGACCTCAACCAGGGGCAACCAGGGCTGGGGGTGCTGTACCACATCACTGAACCACCCAAATCCAGCATGCCCCTGGATAGCCTAGCAGGATGGGCAGCTGCCTGCCACGACCCTTGAGGCAGCAGGGGCTGAGGGGGATGGCAAAAGGGACCTGCCACATGTGCTGCAAGACAGAGCCTGGCATCTGAGCCAGCCCCTTCTCCCTCACCTCTGGAGACTTCACTAAATCACACCATTAAAAATTAATGCATATTCCCTCCTGGAATAAATCAGAAGCTGTCAAGGGCCAGTGCTGCCAGCCACCTCCTGGGGACACCAGAGACACGTGGAGACGCTCTGGGGACTTCAACAACCCACTGCCCAGCAGCCCCAGGGGGGCCTTGCAGTGGCAGAGGGCCAGGTGGATTATTGCCTTTAAACCCATTCAGGGGCTTTCTGTAAGCAATGCAATTTTTAAAAATTCAATCTCGGAAGAAGCGATTAACCAAAGGGGCCAGGGCAATGGCTCGCCTGTCTAATCTCGTTAGCGAGCAGGCCAGTTCCCACTCACCCTGCCCCTGCATGGGCTGCAGGAACTGGTGAAAGCACACGGATGGCTCTTCCCTGGCTCCTGACCAGGCTCCTGATGGGTGAGAGTTTCCTGGTGCCTCCCTGCATCCCACAGGGCTACACCTTCCCCATCTGGGTGAAGGAAACCCCTCTTCCCTGCGACTCTCATCCTGGCCAGACCATCACCAATGATACTCCATCCCTAAAAAGCACTTTTTGTGTCCAGATGCGTGGTTGGTAACAGGAAGAGGACAGGTAAGGGATTTGGTGCATCTCTGCTCTGCTGCTGGGGTGAGTGCCTGAAGCCAGGAGCAGGGTCTCACTTTCTGCCCCACAGGCTCAGTGACAGGCCATGCCAGTCTCTCATGGGAGCATCTTGCCAAGAAGCCTGCCTCTGCTTCAGACTGTAAAGCCCCTTCCCAGCAGGCCTGTCACTGCCATGGGATATGTCTCACAGGGACAACAGGACAGACCAGGGTGTCCAGTCCCATCCAGTTCTCAAGTCTCTGCAGGGCAGAGCTAAGGCAGCAGATTTGTGCCACCACCCCACCTCTCCATCATTGTCCCTGACCTGCTGCCTAGAGAGGGACCACAGGTGAAGCTGTCCATCTCCACTGGCAGCCCCTTGGGGCTCTGAGTGGTCCCTGCCTTCCTACAGGCACTGCTGCTGCTGCAGCATGGTCCCTGACAGACTCTCTGTGAGCAGCCAGACCCCACACCTCCCTCTGATCAGGACAAAGCCATCTGCCTGTTCTAGGTCCAGCCCAGGGCTCTTTAAGCAGAGCAGGTTTGCCTGCAGGCAGGGTGTGCAGTGTCCCTGCTGGCACAGGGCACAACCCCTAAAACACTCACTGTGGATGAAGCTGGAGCAGGAATCAGGTGATCACACACGCTGAGAGTGGGGCTCCTGCTTGTACATCCTGCAGACCTCTCAAGGCCCCCCATGTTCCCTGGTGGAGTGAGCAGGAGCAGCATGGATGGGACATTGACCTTCTTGCCCAGCATCCCCAGCAGCAATGACAACACCAGCCTGGGGTTGGGAGATGTGCCAGCTCCCTAGACAGAGGGGATCTCCAACCCAACAGGTTCAAAAGCAGAGTGCTTCCTGCCAAAAGGGGGCTGGAGTCATCTGGAACCTGATGGAGCTGAGCCTTTGGGGCTGGAGAGGCACACAAGGCATGGACACAAGTGCACGTCAATGGCAGCGAGTGCCTTCCCTGCCCAGCAGTGTCCATAGGTGACTTGCCCTGTCTGGATCACAGAGGAAACATTCAAGGAAGCCCAGGTTCAGAGGCAGTGAAGGTGGCAGCTCTCCACATCCCCCATCTCTGCCAACTCCTGTTGAAGGCAGCAGTATCCTGCCCCAGCTCCCTCCTGCAGGGCTGTGTCTCCAAACAAGGTAATTACTCTCACTGCTCCCCAGGAGCTGCACCACCCCTTCTCATTTGAAGACGAAGACAAGTTAACTTAAAAGCCAGAAGCAGCCAGAGCCACAGCAGCTCGGGGACAGGAGGACCCCAGTAAGAGCCTCCCACCCAGCAGAGCCCGGCTGCCACAGAACATCTCAAAGCCCTCCAGGGAATATCACTGGGACTGGGGTCACTCGTCCCCTGTACCCTGCCACTCACCCCATGGCATGGCATGCACCCAGCCCCAGCTGCCAGCAGAGCACTCTGGCATGGACAGGGGGTTGAACATGACCCCTGCACCCATCCACAGACCCTGCCCCATGGAAAGGGGCTCCTCTGCCCCTTTGCTTCCACAGAAGCCGCTCGCAACAACCCCAGCAGCTCACTTGCTCAGCAATAACCACCCTCAGAGTTCTACAGTGCTAGTGCAGGGCTGTGGTTCCCCACCTCAAGGCAGAGCTCTCACCATGGCATCAGACCACCCAGCTCAGCCCCCCGGCGAGGCACGACAGGGAGATTGGTTTCACTGAGGGCTCATTTATCTGCGGCGTGATTAGAGAGCAGGGCTGGGATCCGGCGGCAGGAGAGCGATTTGCAGCAGATGGATTTATCATCTCCCAAGCACAGCAATTTGGCTTAAACAAAACCAAACCACTTCTCCTAATGAAAACATCACTAATGAGGAGTGAGGCAGAGGCAGCTCCATGAATGGGGTCTCTCCTGTCCTTCAGGGCTGGGGCGACCCACCGACATCCTGGCTGTTAATGCATGAAGCTCAGGTCCAGCTGGGACATATGGACCCAGTACAGCCAGGAGAAACCAGGGTTTGCTCCAGGGACCAAACCTCCTCATGTCCTGGCTCACAAAGCTCTGAGGGCAACTGGTTTCAGCAAAACCTACAGTATGAGAACAGCACCACTGAGTCGAGACACATTTTCCAGTTGTAACATGGTCAACAGTGAGGAAAAACTCTCTGCTCAGACACAGACCTGGTGAAAGAGGCTGTGCATGGTCAGCCCTGTGCAGCAGGAGCTGTATCCCTGGCCAAAGTTACAACAGTTCATGAATTATGCATCAGCATCTGTAGAGATCAGCTGTTTAACCGGCCCAACCAAACCCAGGAACTTCCTGTCAATTAATCCTGGGCCACCAATTCCCCATGGACTCCAACCTGCCTTTGCTTGCAGGGATGCAGCAGCGGCTGTCAAAACCTGAGCTCCAGCCCTTCCACCTGCGAAATCCAACCTGCCCGTGAGCAGTGGCACCCAGCAGCATCACTCACATGCTCCTTGCCCTGTGTGTGGCTGGGAGCAGCATCCCTTCCACCAGGGACCCTCAGGATCTCAGCAACGCCACAACACCCCATGAGAGAGAAGTCATCAAAGTCAGCAGCATCAGAGGACTGCAGACAAGCCAGGACAGCAAAGAGGAATGAGGAAGAGGGTACAGGTGCCAGAAGGAGGGAGACAGCAGACAGAGATGAGGCAGAGTCAGGCAACAGTCCCATCACCCCGGGAAGGTGCAGCAGCCACCGAGGGCAGGCGCTTTGGCACAGAGATGACCCACGGGAGCCCCTAACCTGGCACACGAGGGGAGACCCTCCCCTACAGCACCCCACCCTGGCAGAGAACCTCCTGGGGGCTCGGGGACCTGCCTCGAGGGTCAGTGTGGCTTCCAGCCCAGCCTCACTGCCAGGCTGCAGGAGCAGAGGTGGCAAGCAGAGGGAGGTTGCATGGGGCAGCAGCAGGAGGGAAGGCAGGTTAGCGGGGCAGCAGGTGGATGGGCAACACAGTTCCCATGGGTCAGACACCCAGGGGAAGGACACTGGTGGCAGTCACCCCTCCTGGGGGCTGCTGTTAGGAGGAGGGGACAACCCATGCTTGACAGTGACCAGAGGGATGCAGGTAGCTGGCCCTGCCAGACCCATGAGGACAGGGCTGTACGGGGCTGTGCAGGGCTGTTCTCAAGAAAGCAACTGGGCAAGAGAAGGGCCTTTATTCTGGATGTGGGTGAGCTGGTTTTGGGCACAGTTCCCACCCCAGTCCCCCTCCTTGGGATCCATCCAGCACACAGGCACAGCACACAACCTGCCATGCACACTTGCAGCTGAGCTCCTGGCCAGCCCCTGCCTGCTCATGCCCTTGCTCCCACCCAATGATCCTGTCACTCCATCTTCCAGCTGCAGATCCCAGTGCTTCCCCCTACACACACTATTATTTGGGACAGGCTACCACTGACACCTCCTCCACACTCTGGGAAATAAATTATCCCCCATGCAGATGGAAGTCCTACGCCATGGCAAGCTGGTGGACATGTTCCCCCCAGCTGGCTGATCAGGGGCTGTGAGCAGACATGATGAAGCTGCTGGGTTTGCCCATGGCACAGCCCTAGCTCTGCCCATCACCTGGGGCCCTCCTGCAGCACTGCCAGGACACAGCTCCTGAGCTTTATCCCATGGCAGGGACTGGAACCCCGCTCCCACTGTCCTCCCACCGACCCAGCTGGCCTCTTCTCCCTCTGATGTGTCTCTGGGGGACAGCTTGGCCCCACCTCTCCTTTCTTACTGCCATGGGGAGAAATACCTCTGAAGCACCCTCCCTCGAGGTGGGGAGGAGAGCTCAGCCAGATGCTGTGCTGCTGCCACGCTGCTGCCTAAGGCTTCCATCTCACAGGGTGGGCTGCTAGAAGTGCTAGGAGTTGGGGAGTCCCCATCCATCAGCCGTGCCTCTGGAGACAGGAGGATCCCAAAGCTCTGCAGATGATCTCTATAGCAATTGCTCAACCCTGCAAATGCTGCAGCTGCTTTTGGGGTGGAGCAAAGCGGTTGCTCAAGTCCCCAGATCATGACAATTGGAGGAAAAAAGCAGGGTGAAAAAGCAAGGGTGAAAAGTGAGCCTCCTAACCCTTTTTCGGGGACAGCCCTGGAGATAAATCCCTCATTTTCCCAAAAGGCAGGCAGGGGCTTTGCCCACCCCAGACAGCCTGGATATTGACCCTGTGCTGGCACATGCTGTCCTGCTCCTGGGATACAGCATGGCTGGCAGGGGTTTGTCCAATAGGGTACGGCAAGTTCCAGGCCACCCACCCTTGTTCCAGATCTGGAGCTAGGGCAGCTGTGATGCCCACACATCCCTGTGGAGAATCAGGCGGGAGGGAAACCCTTCTCCAAGCTCACTCACCTCTCACACTGCCGGCATTCAGGGTCAGGGATGTGGCACCTGCACTTCTCGGGACAAAGTGGCTCTGGATTCCCATTTCTTCTGCATGGAGAGCCATGGCCACAGCAGTCCTGAGACACTGGCTCTGGGCGCTGCTTGCACACTAATTGCTCATGCCATTAGAGGCATGAGGAATAATGTAATTTATGGATGGCTTTTATTTCTCGCTAGCGTCATCTAAATATCCCAGAAATGGACCAGTTTAATTTCCTGGTGGTGTAACCTAAACATTTCTCTCCTCAGCACCCAGGTGGGTGCCCAGCCTCAGGCTCAGCAGCCAGGCAGGCATGGCTGCTTCCTGCCCCGTGCCACCACAGCAGGGTCAGCACAGGCAGGGTCCGTCCTGGCTCACCCAGCACAGCCTCTCTGTGTTTCCCCCGCACAGGGAGCGCTGCTGCTCTCCCCACTGCTCTCACACAGGCAGTTCTCATTCACTCAGGCCTCTCACACACACATCCACGTGCCCACGTAGCCAGGGCAGCTGGGCATCTCTGGAGATGCTGCAGGGGGTGGGGACTGTCACTGCACCCTCATTTCCAACAGCTTTTTAAATTTAAAAATGAGTGGACATTGTGGAGTGTATCCACCCTGAGCATGGATAGGGGTCCTGCTTCCTGCTTAGCCCCTCTCCTCCTGGAAGTGGGTGTGCTAACCCTTCTGTGGGCATGCACAGGTGGGACTCACATTGCTGTCACCCGTGATTTTGGGCAGTGATGGGAGGCAGCATCTGTCTGCTGTCCTGAACACACTAGAGCTGCTGTCCCTGAACACACTGGAGCTGCTGTGGGGCTGCCACCTCGCCTGGCACCAAATCATCTCTTGGTTAACAGCTCTTGCATGGCAGATTCCTCTAAACTCTGACACATCCTGGTGGATGGGGGTCTCCAAAGCTGCAGGAACACCCCAAACTGCTCATGCTTGACCCCAAGCAGAGCTGAGCTACCAAACAGCAGGTGCCAGCAGCAACCCTCCTGTCTGCAGATAGAGCCCACACAGGCACTGCCAGCTTCACCCCAGGGCGTTGCTACAGCCCTGTGGAGGTCCCGGCTCCTCAACACATCTCCAGGGAATCAGGAGAGCCAAGAGCAGGTCAGAAGGCATGGGGTCAAGCTAGAAAACTTCCCTAGAATTAAGGTTGCATCCCCTGCCTGCATCACTTCCACACTTTCTGGGAGAAAGACAGCTTTCCTTGCATAGGGGAGATCAGCTTCAGTGCATTCAGCCAGCACAGGGGAAGTCTGGGACCAGCTCCTTCTCCTCCATGGTGCTACTGCAGGCTCTGCCCTGGCAGGTCACTGACTTGACAGAGATGGGAAATGAGTGACATGCCCTACAGGGCCTGTTTCCCACTCTGGGAAATGGGGCAGATATTTCCACCCTTGTTCCCCAAAGCCCCATCCCTGTGGGCAGGGACTTGCATGGTGGTACAGCTCCACTCCATCCATGTTTGCTGCACAGCTGGCTCAGAGGTAAGCCCCGGCATAAAAGGTCTCAGTCTTGGAGAGACGAATTTATTTTTAACTTTGATTTGATTTAAATCCATATGGACATTTTAAAGTTACCGGAGAAACCAAAAGTTGTGTGTGGGTTCCAAGTTCCTACACAGCTCAAAAATATCTTCCCTGCAGCACGTTTGGGCAGACAGTAAGCGGCGTTTCCCATGTGTGGGGCTGTTCAGGAAAGCAGAGTAGAGGTCCTGCTCTGCTACCACCACCTATTTGAAATTCTAGAGCAAATCCTGAAATCCACCCCTTCCAGACTTCAGCAGGAAAAGCATCACTGGGACTCAGGGAAGCTGCCTGTGCCCACACAACAGCGCCTGCGGCACAGGGACACCGAACCCCACTGGCTGAGGAATGGTTCAGCTCCATCGGGGTCCCAGAAGGCAGCTGGGAACTGCTGCCCCATTTCACAGCTGCAACAGAGGCCCTGAAAGAGGACAGGATTTGGCCTGATCTGCGGAGAGCACGTGGGGAAGGAGGGGTGTTGTGAGCTCCAGCCCAGCTGCTTCCCTGTCGGACAGTGGAAGATGAGGTGTGACAGACGGACAGATGTTGTGGGATGTGGGATGCTCGGCAATTCCCTCATTGGGCAGAGGATGAAGGGGAATACAATAGGGTCACAAATGGGTTGATTTAATCCTCTCTGTCCCACGGCTATCCCATCCAGGGGCAGGACATCTCAAGGGGTGCTCTAGGGGACACCGGGTGATGAGTGAAGGCACCGTGGTGCTGCTGGGGTTTTCTGAGAGGAGTGAGCATCTCTTCCCTGGGGAATCTGCTGCCGGGATGCGGCTGTGCCACCCCAGGGTGCGGCGGGGGCCCAAGGCACGGCAGAGAGAGCCCAGCGCCGGACCCTGGTGTCCCGAGGGGCTTGGGCGTAACAGTGCGGGAGTGTGAACCTGGGGGCGGCCAAAAGCGATCCAAGCATTCCACCCCCTGCCCGGGGCCCTTTCCTTGCCTCGGGACAGCCCCTGCAGGCTGGGACCAGCCCTATCGCCCCGGAGCACCCTCCCCCCGGGGGTCGGGACTGTTCCCCTGCTCCAGCGCCGGGGTCGCGGCCGTTTCCCCTCTCCCCGAGCAAGGCGTGCGGCGAAGCGGAGCGGGCAGGGAGCGGGGCTGGGAGCGGGGCTGGGAGCGGGCAGGGAGCGGGGCTGGAAGCGGGGCTGGAAGCGGCTGCCCGGGACCGCCCCGCGCCGTGTCCGAGTGGCTGCTGCACCTTCCCCGGCGGCGGCACTCACCCGTCAGCTGGTCGTAGGAGCCGTCCAGGTCGCGGGAGTCGGACAGGCTCTCCTTCCTGCCCTTGCTCCGCATCTTCCCGCCCCGCCGAGCGGCGGGGGGAACGGCGACGGGGCGCACGGGCTGCGCCGGCGGGCAGGGGCTGCCCGCGGCCGCCGCCTCCCCCCGCCCCGCCGCTCAGCGCCGCTCAGCGCGGCAGCGCCAAGGGGCCGGCGGTGCCGGGAGCTCGGCACGGCACGGCTCGGCTCGGCACGGCTCGGCTCGGCAGCAGGAGCGCGCAGCCGCCCCGGTCCCCGCCGCCGCCGCCGCCGCCGGGGCTGGGCACGGCCGCCCCCTCCCTCTCGTCCTTCCCCGCCTCTTCCCGGGAACCGCCAGCCCGGCCCCGCCGCCGCGGGGAAACTGAGGCACGGGCGGGGGGCGGAGAGCGGGGGCGCTCCCGGGAAGAGGCAGGCAGGGAGAGAGCGGCTCCGGACCGCAGCGAGGTGCGGGCTCCAGGGGCAAGGGAGAGCCCCGGGTATCAGGCACCGCGCAGGGACGGAGAAGCGGACAGAGATGGAGAAGGCGCGGGGCAGGAGGGGTGCAGACCCCCACAGCCCCTGCGGGCGAGCGATGGTGCCCCGAGCCCTGCGTGTCAGTGCCCATCCCGGGCTGCGCCGTGCGACCCCCAGGAAGGGAAACCCCAGCCCTGCCCGCTCCCGCGGGGCTGTTGCACCCCCGCCCGGGGGGAGAGGCTGGATGAGAAACCGGCCCGAGACAGAGGGGATGGGCAGGGGTCAGGAGATGCAGGAGAGGGGTGGGGAGGGCGGCCAGGTCCCTCTGCCTGCAGCCAAGCACAGAAGCGGATCCCACTGCCGTCCCCATCCCGAGCATGGCTTTCCATGCAGGGTTGGAGTCTTCAGCAGGATTTTACCCCCATCTCCTGCGGCCCCAGGGAAAAAACGAAGCAGCTGCATACTTGGGGAGGCTTCCACAGGCACGGTGCTGCCAAGAGAGGAGCTCACAGCCCACCGGTACATCTGGCACTGGGAACTTGATGTCCCGCTGCTGCCCCTGGTTATTTGTTGCCATCTGTGCACGAAGCCATCCCCGGGGGATGCCGACTGTGCTGGAGAGTCCCCTCCATGGACAAAGCCGGGGGCTTTTGTCATGCCACTGCCTGAGTACTGACTGCACTATGACAGGGGTCCTGGGCACGTCTCAGGGGCCGTCCAGCTCCCATCGCTTCCCAGCGCTCCTCCCTTCATTCTCTCACCCATGCAGAGAGACAGAGGAGAGCAGGGGCTGCGGGAGGAGGCAAAGCATCCCTCCTGGTCGCTGTGCCAGCCCGCCACACGGGAGCCGCAGGGCAGAAGGGAATCCAGAGCAGAGGAGGGAGGGCCGCGCTCACGAGGCAGCATGTTGTCAGCGTGCTTTGGTGTCAAGCCATGAAAGAAGCCGCCTTAGCGAGGCAGTGATGCTTAGCAACTGCCTGGATCTAAAAATAAGAGCCATTTAGCAAGGAAAACGCAGTGGAGAAATGCTCAGAGAACTAAACACATTCCCCCAGCCCTCCCTGTGGCCCGGCCAGTGCACGGAGCCTGCCTGCACTGACTGCCTGGAGGGAAACTCCCGGGACAGCTCCAGCAGTGCCCCCTCTGCTTAGCCTGACAAGCAAAGCTGGAGCTGGCCAGCCCACAGAGCCCCTGCACTCCTGGGCTTGTCCATCCTGCTGCTCCCTGGCCTCCCCAGCCTCCATCCTCCACCCTCTCCACCACGTGTTTGCCCACATTTCCTTGGCTGCCTTGGGGACCAGCAGTGTCCCAGGGAGGTGGGTTGGGAGCACTGTGTGATCCATGCCCAGGCTCACCCACCAACTGCACCTTCCTTGGGGTCCATCCTGCTATGCATGTGGCAAGCCCAGCAGAGCTGCACAGGGAAGTTTTCACCTTCTGCCATCCCTGGTCCACTGGGAGGCAAACATGGCTATTTTTATCCTAGCTAAGTGCTCCTGTTCTAGCAGGCAAGCAAGAGATGCTTTGCCAGGCTGGGGAGAGGGGGGAAGCTGGGAGGTTTGGTAGGTACCACATGGAAGGATGGGACAGGCCCAGGCCCAGGCTAACATATCCCACCCCCCCCCCCCCCCCCCCCCCAGTGTAGAAAAAGGGGGACACAACTCACTTGATCGCTGGTTACAGCTCCTTTTCGTAGCAGACATGAGGGCTGGGCATTCTGCCAGGATTCACAGCCTCTGAGCCTTTCTCTGCTTGGGAAAAATACAACATTCTCCCCTAAATGTTCCTCTGGGCACTGGCAGGTGGGGGTCTGCAGGCTGCCCGGGGAGGAGCAGCAGGAATGGCTCTGGTCTCTGCCCTCCTGTCCAGCCCAGACAGGTGCCCTGCTGTGGGTGCACTGGGCGCAGAGATGCCTCTGTGAGTGTGTCTGGACAGGGACAGGCACAGCAGCAAAGTCACCCCAGAATGCTGAGCATCCCTTGCAACATGTCTCAATCTCACCGGGACGTGCTGCAGATGCAAAAAGAACGGGCCAGGCTGAGGAAAATCACCTAAGCAGTGTCTGAGGCTTTAATCAAAGCTTGCCTTGTGCAGCCTGGCTGCTGCTGGCCACATCCACCACAAAAGCAATCAGCAGGTTCAGGATGGGCAGGAGCCAGCTGCAGGCAGGGCTGGTGGTCTGCACTGCGGAGATGTCACTGGATTAACTATTTCCAGAGGATAGAAAGAGCTCTGTCAGCTCCTGAGAGCCCAGATCCCAGTTACACGGGGTAACTGGGAGGAAGGGCTATGCTCTAGCTGGCCAACACATGGCACAGGCACCACAGGCTCAGCTAACCATGAAACCCAGGCTCCAAAGCCCAGGGCCAGGGAAGTGTGGAGGGCAGGCAGCAGGTAGATGGATTGAGCCTGCTGGGGCAGGCAGGGGTCTGGTGGATGCACCCAGGTCCCCAAAACTCACCTCTGCAACAGCAGCAGAGAGCCATGAGGAAAACAGGGCCATGTAAACCAGCCCCAGGGCTTGGCACAGCCAGCAGAGGGGTGGGATGAGTAGGAGACAGAGGGAGACAGGCTGGGTGTTCTCATGGTGCTGCCCCATGGGGTGTCCCCAGGCCGTGTGAGGCAAGGTGTCCCTGGCACCACTCAGACACCTCATCATGATGGAAATCACCCAGGCATGGTCCCTGAGTGGCCTCTCTGTCACCCTGTCGAAGACAGCAGAGCTTTGGTAAGGGACATCTGCACAGGATTCCTGCTGCTCCCAGGCAGTGAAGCTGCAGCCAGGAATGACTCTTAGGGTGAGAAGGGCTGGAAAGAATGAGCAGGGTCGTGCTGTCCAGGAGCCTTGTTCATCCCCAGCTCATCATGGGGCCACTGCAGCCTTGTCATAACTGGGGAAGAGAAGAAGTTTGGAAATTCACCAGATTAGGAGTCTGGCTGGAAACAGAACTGTGCCTGGCTGCCACCAGCCTCATCCACACCCAGGCTGGACCAAGCTGAGCCCACTCACAACCATCCCTGCTCCTCCTCCAAGACATTTACCCTGCAATACTGGACTGATCCTTTGGCTCATCTATGCCTCCTGCTCCCTGCTGGGACACCCCAGCTCTGGGGCCACAAGTCCCTACACTCCCCTGCTGAAAACCCTAGGCTCCACAGAGAACCCAAGACAGTCCCAAAACACAGAAGACGACCCTGGAGAGGAGTCAGGAGTGCTTGGGTCTGCACCTCAGGGGTAGAGGAATGCAGGGAGATCTCCCCAGGCCCTCTGCTCTCTGCAAGCAGCCGGGGGTGGATGTGATTAGGGGACAGGGAGAGGGAAAGACATAATTTAACATTTCATTAGGTAACTACAAGGCATTGATCTGCCCTACCATCCTGCACGCTCTCTAATTGCAAATCTCCATTCTTATTAGTTCTATCGAAAAAGCAGAGAGCAGCACTCAGGAGTCTGATCCTATCTTTAGGAAATTTCAAACAGAGATGTAATTGTGGAGTGCTCGAAATCACGGTGCTTTATCCACTGTTAACAGTATTTTAAAGCCATGATCATCAATAGCAGTCCTCGGGATGAGCTCCCAGCAGATGCCATTAATCCTATTTTGGCTGTGGTCACCTGGTGTCTCTGGGCTCAGATTTACACTTGGTGACAAGGGACAGCTCTGCTTCCCCAGCAGAGAGGGCTCAAGAGCAGCTCCCGGGCTGGGACAAGGGATGCAGCCCCCAGGGACTGGCTCCAGAGGCAGAGGGCAAGCAAGAGGAGCTCCTTAAACCAGCTTCACCCCTTGTAAATGTGCCAGCAGATGGAGATGAGCAGCTCTGCACCAGGGGCTGGATGTGCATGGCCATGCAGGTGTCTGGGAAGGGCTCCAGGCAGGGCAAATGGCCTCACTCAGGAATAAACCACAACATTTACTACATCTGCAGAGGAAATGGATCTGGGTGACACGAGACCAGGATGGGCCCCTCGGTCTCTGCAGAGATGGGAATCTTGGAACAGCTACAGCAGCAGACCAGCAGGTCCCTGGGAGGTGATGCCCCAGGGGGACATCAGCCAGGACACACACAGGGGAGGGCTGCTCCCATCTCCACTAACCCACCCTGCAGAGACACATGGGCAGGTGGGATCCACAGTGAGATTCAGACCTGGGGGGAATTTCAGCTGCTGAAAAATCTTGCAAAGCTGGAGGAGGAACAGATGATCCTGCAAGCTGCTGGGAGAGCCTTGCAAGCAGGAATGCTGCAGGAGGAAGGGAAATTCCTCTGTCAAATGCAAACTAGCAGGTATGAGAAATCTGGGTGTGCAGGAGGGAGAAAGGACTTTGCATCACACTCTGTATCCTCGAAAGCCAGGCACCTGCCTCTGCTTATCCCTCTGGCAAGGAGGGGTTCCCCAGCATGGCCTCACTGCTGGTGGGCTGCAGGGGGGCTCTGTGTCCGCCCAGAATGTTTCTTTGCCACTTCTGCACAACAGATACAAAGTCTGTGTGAAGAAAATACTTAAGTCTGGGAAGTGGAGACTGGAGCATTCCTGGGCTCAGGACATAACCCTGTGTCCCAAAAGCCCTCCCAGCATTACAAAGCGTCTCATGTTTGTGTGCTCAGTGCCTGTGGGCTCAAGTTTTAATTAAAGAGGAACTAGATACTATTTCCAACCTCCATTTATGCCACGCTGGATGCCACACCAGGGACTCTTTCAGCAGCTCAGGTTTGCTAGGAGAACAGATGTGCATCTCTGTCACGAGTGAGTCCACACTGCGGACACGTGTCCTCCTGCTCTGCCAGGGCAGGGCAGGGATGTCTCCACTGTGACTCTGGTCTCAGCTGCCCATCCCAATCCATCCTATCCCATCCCACTGGCCTGCCACTGGTTGCAGCAAGGGGCTGAAAGCAGGGCATGGGACTGGAGTGCTGCTGGAGCACCACTTGTAGGCTGGGGGAACAACAGGATTGGAACTCCTGAGCAGCCACAGGTCATTAGAGCATCCCGGCCCCTGAACACTGTTGGGAGCACCCTGGCTGAACCCTGGAGCAGGGGAGCTCCAGCTAATTAGTCATTAATTGCTTCAGAAGGGAAAGGAGCCAAGCCAACCTCTGTGTGCCTGTAGCAGAGTGACCCGCGGGCCCTGGGACACAGCCAGGCTGCACATCACTGGGAAATGGCCGAGGGTCCATCTGTCACAGCAGAGCTGGACAAGCAGCCCAGCACAGTGGGTGTCCATCCCTGCAGCCCCCCCAGCCCCTTCCTGCCCCCACAGGACTCCTGGGAGCTCCCAGCCTCTGGCAGCAGCTTGGCAAGGCTCTGAGCTTGCTGCAGTGAGAGGCAAGCCCAGCTCATTTAATCTATTCAATTGGATTCAATTTCCAGCCACATGATTCAATTAACCCTGGAGGGACAGCACAGAGAGCAGAAGCTGCAGAGCATGGTCCAGCCTGTGCTCTGCAGCTGCCAAGCTGGGAGAGGGCAGCACTGGACCCTGTGCTTGTTCTGGCCCCCTGGGATGAGCTGAGATGTCAGGAGCTCCAGGGGAGCCCCATTCTGTCCCAGAGAGCAGGAGCTCCTCTAGGCACAAGCTGCTGGTCCTGGGTGATGTGGGCAGCTGTAGGGCACAGCTGGGGAAGCCCCATTCTGAGCATCTCTCTTTGCAGCCAGTCACAACCCTGAGGGGTGGCAGCCACACTGGGTCAGATCTGAGGTCTGCAGCCCTGAGCATCTGCCAGGGTGGCCCAAAGAAGCTTTAGAAAGACAACAGCATTCAGCAATGCTCCCTCGAGGGTGCTGCCTATCAGATACATTTGGGATCACCCCTCTGCTTGATCAGTGCCCCCTGGGCACAACCACTCTGTGCTGTAGGTGGGAGAACCAGAGCTCTGACCAGCACAAAGGACTCTCAGCAGCCCCAGGGGCCTCCAGGTCCCACCAGCCTTGCACCAGCCCTTCTCTAGACTGCTGGTCCAGACTTCCATTCATCACTAACCCTCCCCCTGAAAGCACCAGCAAAGGCATTAATAAGTTGCCACCATGGAAAAAAGGCAATCTTAAACCGGCCCCTTTGGATTTCTACTCTTTCCAAATCTGGGCTTTACCTCTTTGAGGTTACTGCAATGCCTCATCTGCCAAAGAAGCCCATCAAACTTCTATCCAGCACAACCCTGCTCATACCAACAAGCACCAAACAGGAAAACAGAGCCCCACAAGAGATGAGAATAAATACTCAAAAGTCCTCAGTGCTGACCAAGAGCTGCTTTTGAGTGCCAGCTGTAAATCTTACCATTAACAGCTGGCCACACACTGTCCCAACACACACAGTGCCAGCTGTGACCTGGCAGGGGGAACAGCCACTCCCTCTGCCTGCCCTGTACTGGAAGGGGAGCTAGGGGAGAGAGCAGCTCCATGCTGAGAAGGACGTGTGGGGAAGCAGGTGGAGCACGCTGGGGTTGGTCCCTTGTGCAAGTGCTGTCTAGGAGATGTCTCTTTCCAGGGCTTCTGCTGATATCCACCATGGAACAGTGTGCAGGACCCCAGAGCAGGGAGTGTCCAATTCTTCAAGTGGGGTTGAGGAAAGCACCCCACAGCAGACACCAGGACCTGCTCACATGGAAGGCAGCTCGATCCTGCAGAGGAATGGCCCCTGTGCCTGGATACAGGACCAGAGCAGGCAATAGCCATCACCAGGAAGAGGACAAAGAGGTTTGCAAAGCAAACACGGCAGGTGGGCAAAGGTGCACCCTGCCCTCTGGCTGCAGCACACGATCAGGGGCTTGGCTTGCTACTACCTGCTCCTGGCAGCTCCTAAGAAAACACAGAACACCCTTTGGAGCTGCTGGCCCATGCAGGGAAGACTCAGCTCCTGAGGAGCTGCCTGCCCCCCTCTCGAGTCTGCATGAAAAGTGGGACCTGTAAGAGCTCAGGAAAAAAAGATCAAAAATCAGTGACACTTACAAAACAACTCTTAGTAACTCCCTCCAAAGTTTAGCTCAAATTCAATTCTCTTCCAGGTCATTATTTTGTAAAGTATTTGTCTCTCTGCAGCTGCTGCATAATTTAAAGGTAGCAATCTGACTTCTCCCCACACTTCCCAAGCCTCAGAAACAGCTCTTCCAATAACAGACAGAGTTATGAATTAGATATAACAAAATACACTCACCTGCTCAGATCAGATACAGGGAAGTTGGAGGCTGTCACACACATCCTGAAGCTGAACATTAAGATTTAAATGACTTTCTGCTCAGTTCAAGCTGGCCTCAAAACACAAATTGTAGTAGGGTGTTTAACAAAGCAGACAAATGTGCAGCAGAATCTGTGAGCAGGAGTTTGCTGACACCAGCAACAGAGAGCATCACACCATGCACAGGCAGGTCCCTGCATCCCTCGCTCATGGGCTCAGCCTTGCTCATGGTTTCCTTAGTGCCAGCCACAGGGACACGTAGGAGGAAGAGGGATGCTGACTACAGGGTGGTACCTGCACACAAGGACAGAGCATCACTGTGCAGCACCACAGCCTCCCTCTGCACAGGCAGGAAGAGCCCAAGGACAGGTGACAGCCCTGCTGCAGCCAGTGTGCCACCAAATGGTGACAGGACCACTCCCCAACCACCCCACTCTCCCTCCAGTGAAGGACAAACACTGCACACTCTGGACAGATGGGGCTCTGCTATTTATTGAGTTCTAGGTTTGTATGTACATCCATTTACAGTGCTTGGTTCAGTGACAGTGTGACAAGAGGACATGTATCACAGTCTTCCCCAGCTCAGACTTGGATAAGGGCTGGGCTCAGGAACTGATCCTACACATGCCTGGGCTTCTATGATCATCCCAGCAAGGGAGCACCCTCAGGGAGACAGGATAGCTGAGCCCAGAGTGAGAAGCTGAAAATTCCAGAGGCTGCCAAGTCAGAAGCAGACTCATCCCAAACTCTCTCATGTATGTGTCTAGGCTCAGCCTAAATGGGCTCAGAGAACAGGAGGCATGAGGACAGCTGGATGACTCAATGCCCCACCAGTCACAGTGCTGGGGCTGCACCTCAAGTCCCCTTGAGAAGGTGAGATCCCACCCCTCAGAGGGTGAGATCCCCTTCTATCCCCCCAGACAAGCACCACGTACTGCAAACATCTGTTCCTCATTTTCCACTGGAGAAGCTGCCTCCTCTACATGCCCTGGCCTGTTCTCAAGCAGTGATTTTATGGAGCCTGCTTGCTCTCCCCTAAGCACTGTCCCTCTGACACATACACATTCCCATACACTTGCATGGCAGAAAGCAAAGAAATGTCTGGCTTAGCTGTTAAAAGCCAGACAATTCCCTGCTGAGGAATAGTATCATCTGCTGAGAGAAGCCAGTGCTCCCAAGGAAAGCACAGGGATGTCATCAGTGTTGTGCCCAGTGGGTGGCCAAGGACACAGCTTTCAGTTTCCCATGCTCATAGCAGGTAAGATGAAACATTAACACAATTAACGCACATTAGCATGAAAAAAGCCTTGCCTAAAAATGGTAGTAAATGAGCATGACATCCACATTACTCACACTAACCTACAAGGCTAAGAGCAGGACTAGGCACTTTGTTTAAAAAAACATGTTTTCTAGGGGGAGGAAAAAAACCAGTGGATCTGAGATGGAAATAACTTCTCTACTTCAGTCCACCAAGTCAGGCCAGATCCTAGTATCATAACATCACTGCTGGGAGCTGAAAATGCATGAGCAGGGAACAGGTGTGGAACAGGTGTTCATGCTGTGTATTCCTGAGCTGGAAGCCTGACACAGCACTCTAAACAGGCTCTGCCAGATGTGGGCACCTCTGCAGCACTGGCTCTGGGAGCAGTCTGCCTGTGACCCAGAGCATCATCCCAGAGCTCCTCCTTGGGAAGCCCTCAGCAGACACGGCTGAACGTCGCTTGGTGAAGACAGGAGGGCGAGAACGTGAAGTCACTACTTCTCCAGATGCATTTTAACTGTGTGCTACACACAAAGGAAAAACTGGAGACTTCTTCATTTATGAAGGTCACCAGGCACCTGCAAACATGTGCAAGGCAGATGTTCCTGTGAGGAAGAGGAGGATTGTCGCAAAGCGGTCTCTGATGGGCAACAAGGTGAGTGGGGAGAAGGAGTCAGCCTCTGCCCCATGAAAACCAAATATCTAAAAATGTCCCTCTACCTTAGAAACAGCAGATGAGCTGGGGCTACCAGAAGCAACAGTGACCCCAAGCAGAGCAGGTCTCCAGTGACAAAGTGCTCTGTTTGATGACCCATATTCTTGGATCCTGGCTCACACTGGACCCTGCAAGCCAACAGCCTTGGAAGCAAAATTTCCCCTTTTTCAATGGCTTGGTTGAAGTGACACCTTTTGACATCAGGAGACAGGAGTGAGCAAGGCCTGCTCCTTGGGGAAACTGTTTTATAATCCAAAGCCATTCCCAATGGGATGGCAATGGATTTGACTTACATGACAGGAGGACACATTGACCCAGGCTGATGGACAAGAACAGCCCTCACCTGGGACCAAAGAGCTTTCCCCATAGAGCAGGTGAGCAATCTCTACCCAGAACAGTTTCACACAGCTGGGCTGGTTTTATTATTTCAGTTGTGAGCTCTCCCCAGCTCTGCTACAAAGGTTTCCAGTGCATTTTCCCTGAGGCTGTGGAGGGAATCTCCCATTGCTATGTCACAGGAATGGCTGCCCAACTCCCGTGGCACCATAAAAAGTTGCTTCCTCCTCAACATGCCAATCAGCTCTCCTCAGCCCAAGTTCTGTTTAAACACATTCCTTTGGGATCAAACACACAGCAGCAAGGCGTTCCCCTAAAAGAAACACAGTCCCTTCCGCAGGCAGGAGGCGACCGGCCGCAGAGCCGAGTGTCCCTGCCCACCGGGGCCGGCCCGGCTCCGCCCGCGCTGCCGCAGCGTCCCCGCTTCAGGAGATCGTCGAGAATTCCTTCAGCAGCAGCTCCTGGCTCAGCGTGTTGAAAGCAAGGTTCTTCCTCACGTTGATGCTGATGGAGCGAACCTGACAGAAACAAAACGAGATGTTTTAGCCACGGGACTGGTCCTGGCTCCTCATGAGCCTGGTGGTTTTGACACTGCTGACCTCCATGCTCAGCATGAAGCTGTTTTGCGTTTCCAGCTGCACAGCAATTGCTGCAGCAAGCTCTCACTGAGACTCCAGCCTAGCAAGGAAACACTGAGGTTCAGGTGTTTCTTGGAAAAACAGCAATGTCTACAGTGACATCCCAGCAAGGAGAGTAAACTCCCAATGAGACAGGGATGGGAGAAGATGCTCTGTGTGGATGCATGAGCTATGATGTGGCTCCTGTTCTGCGGCAAAGAGATGGGGCAAGTGAGCACTCCCAGGCTGCAGCTTAAAGATCATATTTTATCAATGCCCACCAGAGCATTTCCAGTGAGCATTTCCCAGATTAATGCAGTGCCATGGCCTCTGTCCTGCTCCAGAACCCACAGAGCCAAAGATACAGACTGAAGGAGAGGACAGAGGCCATGCCACTGTGCTGTAAACACAAATTATCACCCAGGCTGGCAGAAACCCCTGGGTTCAGAGCCAGCTGTGTGTATTCTGAGCGCTGTACACATGCAGCTGGCTCACTGGCTGTCTCTGAAGAAGAGACACCTTTATCCCTCAATGACACCCAGACTTCTGGTCACCCACAGAGCACAAAGAAGAGCTGGGCAGCCCTGTTGACAGCAGCTTCCCTTCCCCCCTCGTGCCAGCAGACTCCTCGGCCAAATACGCAGGCCCCAGACTGGGCTCAGTCTCAGCTGCACTTGGCAACGAGAAAACAAAGTCAAACATCATCTGTGTCAGCGACTGTGCAGCAGTGACAGAAAGCAAAACTGACACAAGCTCATCCAAACAACAGGATTACAGTTCCCAGAGACTCGGAGCCTGTGATAACAAGGTTGTTGCTGACCTGGTTAGTGTTTTGTACTTTCTAAAAGCACTGGAGGAAGAATTATATAGATGCATAATGAGGAATCCAATGCCAGGGGCTGGAAGAGCATATATATACACACTGCTGAGGGTCTCACTTGCTACCCTGGTGAGAAAAACACACTGAAAGGGCAGAAAGCTACCCAAAAGGTAGAATGTGTAAGAAAGGGAGGGAAAGCAAAACTTGGAAGGTTAACAGGGAAAGCTGTGAAACGAACCCCAGTGAGCCCCATTGCATAAACCCTGACAACCTGAGCACACCAGCAAAGATGTCTACCCTAAGAGACAAAGTACTTGAGTTTTATGTCATCTGCAGAAACCACAAACTCTCCTTCATCAGGATGCTTGGCAGAGACCCCAAGCATCTTTGTTCCCTTGGAGCACCCCTTCAACTCTCTACTTTAGGTGTCTTTTTACTTACTCCATCCTCAAATAGTTTGGGACCACATCTTGCAAGATAAGCACGGTTGTACCCTGTGTTAAACCCCCCTGCAAGTGGTCTCCAGAACACTGGCTGGCACAGGTCTGTCCTGGTGCCAGGAGACAGGAGTCCCACTGACAGGATTTGGTTCCAGTCCTACCAAGTGCTCCAGTGCCAGTGATCCAGTCAGTTCTTACAAGAAGGAAAGAACACGTGCAATGAGCTGTGGGGAGTTCTCTGCTCTGGGGAATATCAGTGCATGAAGAAAGGGGGCAGATGCTATAAGCAGTGTAAGCCAGTATCCTTATTCTGACTAAAAGCATTTCTGTGGGTCCCAGCAACACAAAGTACAAGCAGTAATGAGCTCCTGGCCTCAGGAACCGCTGCCAGGACTCAGGCACCAGCAGTAGAAGATTCCCAGCTTGTATACACATCAAGGTCTCCAAGAAGGAGTCTCTGCAAGCCCAGAAAGTGAGGCTGGAGTGGCACAATAAGAACACAGGGCTTAGCAGAAATTGTAGCTATGGGGTAGAGCACAAGAAATTAATTAGCCTGATTAGTTTGCAAAGAGAAGGAGGAATAGAGCAAACACACTCCATTATGTAAAATGAGGTCAGAAAGAGAACAGTGAGTAATATTTATCTGGCTCCCCAGGGATGGGGCAAGAAATACACAGCCTAATTTAGACAAAGAAGATTTACACAGGAAAAGAGGAAATACTTTTGAAACCTATGGGGTGTGAAGTGCTGGAGGAGCTCGCCTGAAGCTACTGTGGAGCCAGTTTCATTTAAAGAGAGCTTCAGGTTTCAAGAGAAGCTTTAGACACAAACTTTGGTCAACAGCAGTCTAGATGAACATAGATCTGCCTTAACACAACCTGGGGAGAAGAGTGGGCATGATAACACACAGGAGTGACGTTTACACAAATCTCTGCCCAGCATTTCTTCTGCTCTGAGAAATCAGGCAGCCCGAGCCAACCCGCCTAAAAGGTAAGAATAGCTCAAATTAAAGTTAAATCAAGTTATCTCCAGCACCAGGGCTCTGCACAGGGAGCCAGAACTCATCTCCCTTTTGGAGTTGGAAGACCAGACAGTTACACAGGGAGGGGTCAGTCTGTAACAAGGATACATTTCAGAAGCTTCCTATAGTGTACCTAAGCTGCTCCATAAGGATACACCCCAGGACTCCTCCTAGCTCTGGGTGCAGTGGGCAGCCCAGGCCTGGCTGCCAGCCTGGAATTTACCAGATCCCTCCAGACTTACACAGAGACCCCAAAACTGTAGAAATTAAGGTCAGAGCTTTAACATTAATTCTGCTAGGAAGTACAAGCAGAGCACGTGTCCTCTCTTGCTTCTGTATGGAGTATCCTGGAGAATTAGGGACAGAAGAGCTCTAAAATTGTTTTCTTACTATTAGTCCACAAATGTTGAAAAAATGGAAAATGCATTAAATACTGACATCACCTGTGGAAGAATGAGTTAATGAAAGAATAGATGAAACAAGGGCATTAACCATGGGGGGGAAACATGATTAAATTTTAGTTTTGTGTCATCAGAGCTGGAAGTGTGCAAGGTTGTACCGACACTCCTATTTCACAGCAAGTCTCATCAACTAAACCTATTCCTAATCAACAAGCAGCCCTTAAATTATTTGTACAATGGGAAGAACATTTACACTGACTACTACACTTAATTAAAAGTCAAATTAAGATAATTTCCCCAGTCGAAATCAATCCCTAATCAGACTATGTTGAGACTGATGAAACCTATCTAACTGCAAAGACAGTGTTTTGGAAAGATGCTGAAATCTCTTTCTACGCATTCCTCCAGCTGCAATGTGAGGGTCCAAAAGCTCACATCCAAACCATTCATTCTATCAAAGCAGCACAGACCTCAAATGACATCCCTGAGGCTTCAAAGGAAAATAAATAAAAAGTGTAAGAAAACTTCTTAACTTCATTCCTTCAGCCCCTCAAAGGCAGCACAAAATGCCAAAAACCCCAGCTGATAAAACAATCTGCACATCACCTTCCACCACAATGTGGCTGCGGTATCGCAGCCTTTGAAAACCTCTTTGTAAAGGCAATGGGAGAAGAAAGCAGATTTTTCTTTGGGATTAGCAAGAAAGAGCAGCACCGAGGCAAAGCAAGAGAAGTGAAGCAGTGAATTAGCAAAGCAGGTCAAAGGAGTGAGAACAAGATTTCTAAGCATAAAGGAGCCACCAGAATGGCTTGGGGAAGCTTCTGCTCACCTACTTAATGGGAGCAAAGAGAGATAAAAAGGCAGCTGAAAAGGAAAATGTCTCCTCTGTGTCATTCCCCACCCAAGAAGGGTTTGCTTTGATGCAAACATTTGCAGACAGTGATAAGAAAACCTGTCAGAATCTGGAAAGAATTACTTGCAAACAGATCCTGTCCAGGAAGACCTGATGGGAACAATGTGAACTCAGAAACTTGTAGTTCACTACCAACCCTGATCCTTTGGTACAGCTCACAAAGAGATTTGCAGCAACTTCCCTCTGCCCCCTCCGTGAAATCCTGCAAACCTCCGAGGTTAAACCCAAAGCACTGGGTAGGGGGATATTATCCAGCATCAGACCAGCAACAGAAGCTGAAGTAGAATCTCAAAAGCTTCACAAAAAGAAAGCAAGTACCTGGTTTTGAAGGGACTGTGGGAAGGACAGGGCAGATTAGGGCCTTTTTGATGAGTTGTTTGAACAATTAATAAAGCCATCAGTTACTGTGCACCTAGAGAAAAGCAGAGCGAGGAGGCCGGGAGGCCAAGTGGATTTGCTGAAGACAAATCACAACGTATCAGGTTAATTTCCCGCTGTGCTGAGGCAACGGCTTAATGGAATGCAGGGGATTTTCTGTAGCTGTGAGTAAAGAACATTTAATAGGGTCCCAATTCTCAGGGCATCTAGAGATGTGGATTAAACTGATTCACAACTGGGTCAAATCAGCACATTTATACAGTAATTATTCAGGCTTTTATATGCTCTTGAGGAGAGGGTCCCAGGGGTACCTGGATGGGCAATTTTCACAAGGGAGTTGATGGGCTGGTTATAATAAACAGATTCTTAAATGATACAAAATTGGGATTTTGAAAAAAAATTAGGAAATTTGTCTAGGAAGAAAATAATTTTAGCTGAAGTGTTTTGTGGCTGTGATGATCATAGGAGTGAGAATGTCATTTTAATCAACTGGCATGACTGGCCTTTGCTTCTTCCAGGCCAAGTGGAAAGTGGGACATGCAGGAAGCAGAACAGTCATGTGGCCAAGGAGAAGGAGATGCTGGATGAGGGTGGGAGCCCTTGGGACAGAACAGATGACAACAGAAACAGGAATGTGTCTTATTTCTAGAGTACAGTAATAGAAAAAGCCTGTGTCACAGGAAGACTATGGCCAAATTTCTTTGCTGTATTCCAGGAAAGCTGTGTCAAACAGCAGGCCAGAGAGACAAAAACAGGCACAAAAGAACACAGAAAAATAGCATAGAAGCAATTGCAAATGGTTTTGCCCATATACTACCCAATGTCAGGGCTGGAATGACCCCAAGAGAGTTAAAAGCATGCTGTAAAAGGAAACAAAACCATTTCAGGTGCCTGTTCTGGAGCAGAGCTGACAGAAGGATGCACAACAACATCCAAATGCATGGAGACTCGTGATAGAGTAGGCAGGCATCAATTACTCATCAATCAGCAGGGACAGAGCTGGGAGAAAGAATCAGTTCTCAGACTGGTGGAGAAGGTTGCCAAAGTTAGAGAGCCCTCCCTTTTGGCGAAGCTGTAATGATTCAAGAGTGAGGCTTCCCTCACACACCAGTCACTACAAAAACACTGCCTCCATGCTCATGTGGCTGTTTGACAAGAAAAGTTCCAACAGGGCTCTCTGGAGAAGGGTAAGCAAGCTGGCTTGCTGAAGAATTATAACTTCCAACCTGAATTATTTAGACTAACTTTTGTGGGTCTTCCTACCATCAGTCTTCTCTTCTTGCAGAAGGAGACATTTCTAGGGAATGCCTTCCCTTTCTATGCCTGGAAACCCTTTTTTTGTGAGTGATGGAGGAAAGCAATGAGCAGGAAGATGTTTCATCAGTCCCAAACTTCATGGTCCCCTTAACAACAGCAAAAAAGCCAAGTTGCTCTGCATGATTAACCCCAGATGGGAGCAGCCAGCTCAGTCAGCTTCTCTCCATACAAATTTACCACTACAAAGCAGAGCAAATCCCCATGGCAAAAGGGACAGAGACCATCTGACCAGTGCTGGCCTAAGCAGCCTGGAGGCTCCTCTTCAGCCACACAGGGAGCTCCAGGAAGCTCTCAGACATGCAGTGTCTGCCCAGATCCTGCTCCTGCCATGTCTTTGGGGGCAGTCCAATGGAGTAACAGGACTGTTCAGCTACACCCCAAATACCACTGCCCAGGCCATAACAAGGGCTCTGAAGAGGGCTGTTGATTGCTCAGAGGCAAGGCAGCTCACCAGCTCTTTGAAGAAGGCAGCCTCCTTATGCTGCTCCGAGTAGCGCTCGTACTGGTCCAGCCCGTCCTGCAGCTTCAGCGTCAGTGTGTCGTAGTTGGACCTCACCACCTCCAAAACCTGCCAGGAACAGCCAAACACAGCACAGGAATCAGCATCCACACACTCCTCAGCACAGGAGGAGCAGGGCTGAGATAGATCACAGCTCTGGCACCTGTTTCCCCAACAGAGACAGCTTTAACAGCTAATATTTGGCTCATGATTAACAACATGGAGCTGGGCACTAAAGGCTTCCTAATGCTAAGGAACAGTCCTGAAATTTACAGAATTTCTCCATTCATGAGAATGCTAGATGAAACCTATATCCATGACAGCAGCAGCTTTCTGTCATCAGAATTAGATATATTAATAAACCAAGCAGCTAATTACCACATGCACACCCAGATGCAACACAGAAGCACAATACAAACACAGATTTGCCCAGTCCCACAGTCCTTCCAAGGTTAGTTTTGTGACCACACTTCCCTCCTGGCTCATGAATCACCAGTCACAGCCTGCTAAACCACCCGCTTCTAGAGCTGCTCAGTCAGCTTCATACAGAGCACTGCATGTCTCTCCTGATAGGAGCAAGCTTCTGACAAGCACTAAGAGAAGCCCAGCCTTGGTATGGACCCTGCTTTTAGAAAGACATGAAGACATGAATCCAGGTCTTCCTGCCCAGGAGACACTTGACTATCTTTGGTTTTTACAGTCAAAGCAGTTCCAGCTTTTATTACAGCCCTACTCTGCTCCCAGCGTTGGGCTATACTTGCAAACTCATAGTTACACATCTCTGTTCTATTGGACTATTCATTTTCCTAACTAGGGAACACCAAGAGGGACTCCCACAATGATTTTTAGCTTTAAAGCATTGCATGGACATATTCCTCAAAGCACTTATGAGATGGTTGGTGACAACAATCTTCCTACAAGGAACCATAGATGTCAACACTCCTGGGCAAACATATGCCTGAAATGATTCTCCTAAACACAAGAACTTCATTCTTAGGCTGTTGCCATTTGCTCTGAGAGCTAAACAGAATATGAACATCTGAGGTTTGCACTACAGTAACCCAGCTCATGACAAGCTTCAGCCAGAAGACACATGGTAAAAGGTGCAAAAGAAGAGGACCCAGCTCCAAGGCATCACAACTCAGAACAGATCCTAAGAAGAGCATTGCAGAGGATTGAAGACAACAGTGACCAGAACAACAAGGAGCCCTTACACTTCTCCTTTTGTATTCCCAACAGTGTAAGCACTACTGTCAACTGCTCCTTTAGGCAGCTGGCAGCTCCTGCCCTTTACAGGAATCTTGTCCTTATGTCTTTTATTCTAAGAAATCTGAAGCTGCTTAGGGTTCCTTCAAAAGCTTGTTTCCCCCAAACTCTGCATGTGGCAGTGGTGCACAGAGACTCATGCAAGGGGGGCCTGAGATGGCAGAAGCCACAGGGAATCATCCAAATGAGGACTGGGGGCGAAAAAGGGGTTCCAGAATGGTTCCCAGGTGAGATGGTCACACAGCAGTCTCTGCAGCTCAACTGTCCTCCAGCATTGCAGACAAGTAGGGATAGGAATAAGGATTTGGACTTGAAGGGCTCAGAGCCCTTTTCCAACTGCACTGATTCTGATTCTGCAATGCTATTTAAGAACAGCTTGCCAGTGTTGCAAAGGCTCACAGCCTCCTCTCCAGCACTCATTTCCTAATGCTGTTTTGTTTGTCAGCTCCACTGGCAGAAAGAATTCCCTGCAATGACATCCATCTCCAAATTCAGCCTGCCCTTCTTGCTGCTGTGTGCAGAAGCTACAAGAAGTATTGCAGAGCCAAGAGCAATGATGAAAGAAAGCCACCTGGGCACAGGAATAACTATCCACTAGGGACATGGTGTAATAGCATAATGCACCTTCTTCTGAGCAATAAAGGATCTGGCAGCTTGCTCCTGTCAATCAGAGGAAGCCAAATTGATCCAGATTAATAAGCTGCAGAGAAAAAACCTGGTTTGAAAGGTGAGAAGTTGAACAGGCTTCTCCACCAGTAATTCAAGAGCAAAGGCATTTCATTCAGGGCTACCTGACTCCCCAGGAACCTTCCCTTCAGTCTCCCTGTATTCCCACCCACACAGGTGTGCACAGTGCCACACAGTTGTGATTGCTCAATGCATGTGTTTCTTTAGGAATAATCAGGATTCCTCCTTGCTAGCTCTGAGTAGAGATCTCTTCAGATACTCAAGAGAGGCATCCTCAAACCATGGTGAAGAGAAGTAAACTCTGAGAGCAGTAGTGAGCTCTGTAACCAGAATCCTTTAAATCTGTCTGCTTGCATCACCTTTGAAAGGCAGCTAAGAACTCAGTTTGATACTTCAGGATGAGGACAGGGAAGGAAAGAGGCTCCCAAAGTCTCTACTCAGTTATTTATTGTAATCTCTGCAGTGAGCTTGAGATCAGCTTATCCCTTCAGCTATGTATTTCATTGGCTTCCACTCCTTATCTCCTTTAATTATGAAATAGAACTTAAAAAGAAAGGGTAAGTTAAAAATAAACAGCTTCTCCCCACTGCCTGATAATTTCCCTTTCTTGCTGCTACTGAGAAAAAAATGCTACGTGGGATCTGAGATAAACCCACTCACAGATCATTTCAACCTCATACCTTGTAATGGATAGAAACTGTTACTGAGATTAGGACCTGCCATCCTTGAGATGATTTCATCTGCTCTTTAAGATGCAGCTGCTAGACAGAGGACAGGTCAAAGAGCAGCAGAAGGTATTAAGAATATCTAACAGGAAGGTTTAAAAGTCATCAACTTCCTACACAGATGACAAAAAACCTCACATCCTTTGTGTAATAGAAGACTGTATGTTAGCATCCTTTGCCCTTCTTACACATTGCTTTGACTTTTGCTCAGGAAAACTACTGCAGGAAGAACAGCCTTTTTCCTTAAACACACAAGATCTTTATCTGCACCTTTCTGTCAGATCCAAAGGAACTAGAGCAATTTAATTTTGAGATTAAAACATTTCTCCTTCAAAGTCTTGTTCAACCCATTCTTCTTGGAATTCTCGTGTCTAGAAAACATGAATTCCAAGATAGTCAAGTATGAGAAGGGAAAGGATTTTTAGCTGCTCTTCCAAACAGATTTTAAATACTCATTCAGATTTTCACAATCTCATGAGAAGCTGGAAAAACACTGCAGTTTTAGTTTAGTGTCAGGCAAGGACAGATGAAATTGGACTGTAGATGATCTTCAAGGAGTTTGATGTGACACCCCTAAGACTGCAAGGATAAGCATGCAGGGGAAGCTTTTTTCTTTTTTTTAAAAATAGTTTACTGGATCTTTACAGTGGAAAAAAAAAAAACAAAAACAAAAAAACCCAACAAACAAACCCTAATGGAGTCACAATCTAAAAGTCTTTTTGTAGGTTACCTTAGGGGGATCAGAGTCTTTAAAAAGCATTATGATGGAAGCAAGCAACTCAGGGTCAATACAAGAGGAGGGAAGGCTGCTGAATTCCCTTCCTGCAGTTACCTGTATCAGCCCCAGAGGCTACATTCGCTCATTTTTTCCACTGCAACAAACCAGAACACAGTGGACCTGCACCACTGTAATTTAAAGATAATGTGCCATCAAATTAACCCCCTATCACCACTCACTCTCTGACTGCTTTCCAGAAGTTCCAGAGAACAGCTGGAGATTCAGGTCCCTGCATGTGTGTCCCCATACCAACTTTTCAGGAGCTGCTCTGAACAGCAAGTGCTTTCTCTGGCATTCAGATTTCAGCTTCCTCCTGCAGCTACAGCTGCCCATGCCCCATAAAACTCTCCTTCCCCAGTCATACCAACAGCTTGTGAGTAGAGGCATCCCCTCAGGAACATGGCAGGAGGGCTGGCTTCCAAAGAGGGACTGATGTGGGGGCTCAGCTCTCTGCAGCAACCACCCAGGCCACACAGGTCACTGCACCCAGAGGAACAAGATTATTTCACAGTTTGTGGCTCCTTATTTGCTCCATCCACCAGCTCCTTCTACCACTGCCTTGCAAACTGGATGGACAGTCTTGGTCAGTTGGGTCAGTGGCCTCCTCTCATGTGAGCTCTGAAACCATTTCCCCCAGAAGCAGTTGCCCCTGCCCTGAAATTTTCAGCATTCAAACACACCATCATTTTGCTGTACTAGTCACTATACACTGACTTTTTCCTTACTGCAGCAGAGCTGTTCCCTCTGACTGATCCTCAGCAAGAGCCAATATACTGCACTCTCCCAGGAGAGACCAGTCCTCCTGGAAGATCCTGTCCTGGAGAAACACAGGGATTACAGCAGTCTCCTATCCCCACTGTGCCCAGGAGAACACTGCTACTGTTAGCAGCAATGCCACAGAGGGAGCTGCACCAGCAGTAAAACCTAATGGGCAACATGCAGCTCTAGGGCCCATCTATCTAGCAGACATCATTTGCTTCATTGCTTAGTAACTTTTTAACCTGCAGAATCTTTCATCATCTGCATCTGCAGTCTCTGCCTTACTGGAACATAAAATTAGAGAGCACCAGCAATTCACAGCACCCAGCAAAGGACCTGGTGGTGGGTAGGTTCCAGGGAGCATGCACAGGTAATGACAAAAATAGAAGGAAAAACAGAAACAAGAACAAATCAAGGTCTCCACATTGTCTTTTTAATTAGCACAGGAAAGCACAAGAATGCAATCAGTCAGCATCACCAGTACCTCACTAAAGCCTCTCCATGCCCCTAAGACAGTCATTAACTACCATGACACAGATTGAAAGATCTCCCATCAGGCAAAAGGCAAAACACCCCCAACAATGCCCAGGTTAAAATGCATTTGTCCCTTTACCAACTCCCAGCTGCTCAGGGATGGGGCAGGGTCTCCAGGTCAGGACTAGCAAGGCCCCACAGGACAGAAAAGCCAGAGGCTCTGTCCCATCTGTTCCATGCCAGAGGATGGAGCAGCCAGGCTATGGGGCATGTAATGCCAACCTCTCATCAGCACTGCTGCACAACAGAGCAGGACTGAGGGCAGCCAAACATGCCCTCTGTGCACCCTGCAGAGGTGGTGGAGTCACTGCCTGTGTACCACACCCAGGGGGAATTCTGGCAGTCCCACCTCCCAAACCCAGTCAAAGCACCACAAGCAACAGCTCAGAGGGTGGAGGCTGTAGGAAGAGACTCTAGGGTTTTCCTATTCCAGTAGAAATGTGCATTTTACATTGCAGTCATCAAATGGGCTTGTTTATTCCAGGTTTAGTACAAATCTTCCCCTTTTTCTCCCTCCTTAATCTCTACAACAACTTAAAGTCCCTGAGTGTTTCTCTTCATGAATTCAACTGAATTGCAACATTTCTCATTGTAATGAAAAGGCTGCTGACACCTGGACTACAAAGAGGCTATTGCCTCTCCATAATAAAGTGCTGGATAATTGACATCAATTTTACAGTAGTAACTTCTAATTAATATAGAAAACAATTTTTTCCAAGTGCCATCACACTTCTCACAGAGCAACTTTAAAGTTGCTGATGCAGGCTGAAGTCTTTGTTGAAATTAATCCCCAGAAGCACCACAGAGAAAGAACATAACTAAATAATTAGAAGTTAAATAAAAACACACACACAGCTGCCACATTTCCCAACAGACTCTGCCCAAACCCCAGCTGCATTCATCTCCTTCTCCCTTTCCTCTTTCTCTGTCTGCAGGAGCCAAGTTCAGAGAGAGGCTCCACTAAGGCTGCCAATGCTACACACACATGCTGGAAGCAGCTGCCACTGCCACTGGCTTCCAGAAAAGCATCCCTCCAGGACTAGCAGCAGCTCAGAGCTTTTGTCTGACCCAACACTGCCTTACCTTTGCAGCTATCCTGGAGCTAAGTGCAGTGCTGATGCTTTAGCACCACTCCTCACCCCCACACTGATCAAGCCATGACTGTTATTTTCATGCTCATGAATGCTAAGAGGAAGGGGAGGAGGAGGATGTTGCTATGATAGTTTCACAACTCAGATTCCCAGGACATGCTGCATGTACAGCACATATCTGTGGATCCAGAGGATGTGGAGTGGGTCAGATGGGAAAGACAAAGATGTGGGCTGCAGATTCAAGGGTAACCATGCCACATATGTGTCAGACTGACAGCACAATGCCAATCCTGCTCTGGTGTCCCAGATCTCCTGCATCCAGCAGCTGCAGCTTGTACTACATGCAGTGAAGGACCCATGGCCCTCTCATACTGTGGGCTGAGAGCATGAGCCTGCAAGTCAGCCCCCACCAGCTCACACATCTGTCATTCCCAGAGTAGAAGGCATCATCTTTTCTGCCCTGAGTACAGGAAAAATTACTGGAAGAAGGACATTTTTCCAATAGTAAAAAGTTCAGCCTGACCAAAAGATTAAGTGAAAGCTAAAAAGGGCAAATTTCTCCTCTGAGGTATGAAACAGGATGCCACTGAGGTGGGATGCACTAACACTGCTGGGCAGTAAAGCTGTAAGAGGTCACTGGGGAGAAGCACAGCCTGCAGAGGTGGGTGCAGCTCCCCATGAGCTCCAGGGTAACAAGAGACATGAATACATGCTCCAGTCCTGCTGTGGAGAACCCAAAGCTGACAGAACTCATGAGAGTCTTGTTCAGTGTCTGAAGCTGGACACACGGACAAAGTTGAGCAGCTCATAGCAAAGATGGGTGAGCCAGGAAACAGGGAGAGAAGGAGCCTCACCCTGCTCTCCCCTGCTAGGGTTGGTGCAGGGACCCCTGCACACAGCTCCCACCAGGTTTACTCTGGCAAGCACAGACTAAAAAGTCTCCCTCTGCTCAGCTGACTGAGCATTAGCCAGGACACTGCTTCCTGGAGTTTGGAAGTGAACTGTCTCTGCCCACTAGCTGGTCCTGTGTCCCTGCCAGTCACTTCTCTCAGTTCTGCTGTTTGCAGTGAACTGCTCTGTGCCCAGCCAAATGTAAGTCTAACTTTCTGTGTCCCAAATCCTTCCTGAGGACTGCTTTTATACATCTGCACTTGGGTGGTAGCAAAATCCAGGCCTCATCACTTCCCTACACAAGGAAAAGGTTTTGATTGTACTTTAAAGATTATCATTATTATTATTTTAGTTAGCAGCATCAAGGAGGGACATTTCACACCCCCTTTTCTCACAGCATAGAGCCAGTCTGTCAGGCTCAGATGATATATAGTAGCTCAGATGTTTGTTCAATGATCTCACAGGGATCTGTGATCTTTAAAGGAACAAGCCCTCAAAGGCAACACTTTCTATCCATGGAGCGTGAGGGTTTGGTTACAGTCTTTTTCTTCTGCCCACAGGTGCCTCTTTTAAAGATAAATAATTTATAAGCTCACTCAGAAAATTACTGTTGTTCTCTGAACTCTGCTAGCAGAAATGGCATCCTATTTTAGGACAAGAGTTATCTGCCTCAGAAATGTTTTAAACCCACAATCCATTAGAAGCCTTAGGTGTTCAATTTTATTTAATGGTGGTAAAAAAACACACTGATCCAACCAATCTGGAAATCACTCAGCTTTCAGAAACTTCTCAAAGCCAAAACTGTTACCCAGCTCCACCAAGAAGCAACTGTAAATAAAACAGTGCCCACTCCAAGCTCCCACAGGACAGGCATTGCCAACAACCAAGAGGTACATTAAGAAGCAGTAAGGCTGCAACCAAGGACAAAGGCAAGTAACAAGGAGACAGACATATGGTCTCTATGTGCACAGCTGGCAGGGCACTTCATTTGTAAGAGGTATAGACAGGCAGAACAGATTGATGTGGGGATAACCCTGGACATTCCTGCAGCCATCACTAGGACTAGGCAGTGCTGTGCTACAATAAAAACCTTCTGAGCTCCAGCTGCCAGGTAGCTGAAAGCCTGCCCACCTTACCAGAAAACCCATGCAAGGAATGCTTCTGCTGCAAAGGAATTTCAAGAAGTCAGTCATGTCTATACGTGTTAAATGCACTTTGCTCAACCCATTCAGGTATGGAGCATGTGGAGCAAAATTGCATGTGAAAAAGCATCACTCTGCTTTTTCTCAAACCCAGTCCACCTTTTCCAGTTCCAAAGATGGTCAGTGGGTTTATAGTAATCTGCATATACCAGTTGGCACAAAGAACCTGGTATTCTTTGTGGGACACTGGGTGCTCTTTCCCAGACTGTAGGGGCAGGCTCTCCAGGGAAAATAAAGGAGGCAACTCTGTGCCATTCAAGGAAGGAAAACAGGTTCACTGGGCTTCTGACAAGGGAACAAACCTCCATATACTGCGTAATGCTGGCCCTTTCAAAACCTAGGCAGAGAAAAAGAAGTCAAAGATCCTGAAACAAATTATCTTTAAAATTATCAGTTAATAAAATAAGCAGTCTCCAGAGCAGACATTTAGATCTGGAAGGGGAGATACACCAGAAATCGAATGAGTCCTGCTAAGCTTGCCTGTTTTTAGAAATTTTGTTGAGAAAGGCAGGCAGCGTTAAGAAAGGCCAGGATGATGGCAGGAGCATAAAAACCTGAGATAGACAGATTTGCTATTTTGGAGTTACAGCCCATTTTGGAGTTGTGAACCCTTATCTCCAGCTGGTGGCATTTATGAAAACATTTCTCACTGCTAGGTACGTAAGAGCACTTGCAATTCTGCCAAGGCTCGAAATGCACTGCGGATAGCAATGGACTGGACCGTTAATTTTTTTATTTCCCCTTTGTGCTTACAATTAACTTAAGTGCTGAAAAGTGATGGGCTATTCCAGGAGAAGCTTTTTATCTACCAGCTGCATTCTCACAGAGCAGTAAATCAACTGCTGTCACCAAACCATCACACAAGAGGACAAGAGCATCCTTATGCTCACTGTTATCATTCATGTTACCCGTTCAGCCTAAGTGGCTAACCAGCATTCAGCAAATGAATGCTGTGATTTGTGTGCAACCTTTGGTGCAATTCTCTATTTACAGAAGACCTTGTCCTCCTGAACACTGAGAAAAAAAATAGTCAGCAGCAGCTCTTCAGCACCATTTAACTGACCAAAGCAAGACCAGTAACCCTGGTGCCCAAAACAAGATAAAACGAGTTTTAAGTTGGGAACTGCTGCTCCAGCTGAACTGAGAAGCCAAGATGTACAAAGTTATTACAGAAATCAAAGACAGATAGAAGAACCTTAAAAATGGTAGCTGAAGATTTTAAGAAAAAGTTTGAAATAAAATCCTTCTAGGACCAGTAGCCAGAAAGCATCCTGGCAAATGCTGGAACTCAAATACACAGCTTTCAGCTGAGATTGCCTTAGTGAAATGACAACAGGATACCTGATGTACACCAGAGGAGACTCATTTCCAGCAAAGAAATTCAAATTTGCCCAGACGACAGTTAGCTCAGGAATAAGGCTGTCTAGAGAATAGATTAAGGCAGGATATGCAACAAAGCCCTTTCTGTTCAATCAAACCCAGACAGAGTAAGTGCACTGCTCCAGCTCAAAGAAACCAAAACCTAATTGTGCCCAAGGAAAAAACAATGGGGAGCCTTATTCTGGTTATGGTCTAATCAAACACCTGCAGTCACATGAGGCTTCTGGAACAATGACACCTGGTCAGGTTCACAGAAATCAGCGGAGAATCCAAGAGACCTTGTGCCCCTCACACAGCCACCATGGACTTCTTTGGGATATAATGATTGCAGACTAACATAGAGATAAAACCAAATCAAAACTCACCAGGACTCTGACTTGAAGATCAAGACAAGTGAAAGGAGAACACAGACACTCCAAAAAGCTAGGGAGCTTGGCATGCATTTTGATTTTCTTTTTGATCTTTTACAGCAACTAGCAAGCCAATGGCCTTTATGAATGTACATTCCTAGGTCTGATGCTTGCTGAGAAAAAGTGGATGCTAGATTAGGTTTTTTTCTTTTTTTAATGATCAGAAATCTTTTTAAACTTGGTTTGCACAGCATGAATAAATTTAATTAAAGGAAGCAGCAAAACTAAACACCAACATGCCAAAAAACTGGCCACAAACCAAGTGGATGCTTGTATTTAAAGTAAGTCAAATCAATATAGGACATGCTAGAGAAAACCAGCTAGGACTGGAGAAGGAAGGTGTACATTTGCAGGGGCAGACATAAGGAAGATCAGTTCCCTAGCTCCTACTTACATTTCAGCAATTAGTGGAAGTGATAAAAAGCAGTCATTCAGTGGCCTGAGGAGATGCAATGAAGCCAAGAAAGAAGAAACACTAAGCTCACCTGCCTGACTACATGTGGAAAATGAACTGAAGTCTGTTCTCAGGGAAAATAAAAATTTTTGAATACAAGCAAGAACTCTGGATAGTTAAGAAACCCATTGAGCAAACAGCTGTTTGATTATTTGCACTATTTTGCAGTTCTTTGGTATGTTTGATGAACTAGGGGCACTGGAATCAATACACAAGATTTAAAACATGAGTTTTCAAAGACTTACACAGTGAAAACAACAGTTTTTCCTCTTTTATTTTTGTGCTCTCTCTAATAATTTCTAATTCTCTATTTCTAATTCTCTTTATGACTACTGTTGAGTCTTGAGCCAACATTCCCAGACTTATCACAATGACTCCAGGAGTCCTTTCCTGCATAACAATATCTAAAAGACTTAAAACTACAGTTTAATGATTCTGAGACACTTACAAATTCAGTCTGCAAAAATGCCTTCTAAAGATAGAACCCAAAAGAAACAGAAGATCTGTACTCAACTGGTTAGCTACAAATAGCTAGAAAGACTGTAGTAGCAGTATGCGAAGGTAGCAAGCTAAGAAGGAAAGGTGGGCAGTGCTTGGAAATTTGTGTGACTCAACCCACATAAAAGTTCTAGCTCTTAAGGCTTTTACAAATCTGGAGTTGGAACAGACAGCTATAAGCTGCTGGATGATCCTTATCCTACAGAAAATCCTGTAGTGAAAAGAAAACTTCAGTTGCAAAATGTCTGCTCTAAGGCAGCAGTCCCAAAAGTGGTTTAAGCCAACCTAAGTGCAGCTCACCTAGCCTGCAATCCAGAATCTGGAGTTCTTCCTTCAAGGGCATTCACTGCAGAAATAAGACATTCTTCTGTGCAAGTCAGAACTCTCTCTGCTCTAAACACAAGTACCAAGGATGCTGGGGACCAGGCAGTACTGACATCAGGAGGGACTGAGAAGGTAAAGGAGGAGTAGAAATTACTAAGAATGCAGCTGTGCAAGACAGGTTTATAAGAATTATGGAATTCCTACCAAGACAACAATATAAAATAAAATCTGTCCCAACTAAGTGACTCCTCAGAAACCCCAGCCACACTTTGGGATCTCAGACTAATCTGCACTGCACAGCAGAGGAAAAGGAGTGGACAAAGTCTGTGATGAGGGCAAAAATTAGGAAACCAAATAATTTCTGATATGCTGAAGGAGTGAAGCTTGTTAACATTTTAATTTGTTGAATTATTCCCTTATGTGCTGTTGGAATGTGTCATTCTTCTGAAACTCCATCTGGGCAATGACCAGAACTGAAACAGAACGAGACCCTTAATGCTTGTATCCACAGCCAACACAGAAAATGCTTTCTGCCTGCAAAACCAGAACTGCTTCAACTTGACTGCTAAGTTAATTTAAAAGGAACATTTAAACAGCTATTGGAACAAATGGAAATGCAGGGGCTACTATCCAAGATAATCACTAGCAAGGGCAGGACTGATGAGATGATGAATGCTGTAGGCTGAGACACATTTTGACTGAAATGGATGTGCTGGAAAGCTGGCCAGCAGACAGCCAGCAAGGTGAAGCTGAGTGGGAGCAGAGCCTTGGGCATGGACCACACAGAAAACAGCTCAGATGTTTCTGAGAAATCAAACTGTCTGCTGCTTATTACTGTCCTTCACAGAGAAAGAGATCCATGTGCAATCTCTGGAATAAACACAGGGGCACCAAAGGTTGCTGACTCTCATTTGTTTCTAGTCCTTCATCCTCATATTACCAGAGGCTAAGATAATAGCTATGCCTCTGAAGAAGGAGTCCTGGCATGGTTAAATGGCATCTTGCAATCAAAACATACTTGGAGAACAAAAAAGCCTTGTATGCCTTGGAACACAGTGTTTATCCCATAAACATTTCTTCCACTTACGTCCTTAAAATATCAGACCTACCACCCCTTCAGCACCAGCACTCTCACGATTCATATGCTCCCAGCAACAAGCCCAAACACTCCAGGAGACAAATCTCTTCAGAATGAGGAGCTGAGAAAGACTGAAAAGAGGCATCTTACCTCTATGACAGTGAGGTTTTATCTCCACAGACATTCAGATGCTGGATGGGCAGGAAGGACATGACACAAAGGTGAGGTTTATTGCTGACAGGCCAGATAAGATTACAGTGTTGGCTGTACATCCACCACTGACAACCAAGGAAAAGGTGACTTGTGCTGGCATCTGCTCTCTCCAAAGGATGAGGAGAACAAAAGAATACAACCTATGCTTCCTTTCCAAAGCACCTTTAGCTGTTGACTCCTCAAACTGAGCTGATCAGCAAGTTGAGCAGCAAGCTGGAGAATCACTTGTCCACAGTGCCTGCCCTCTGAATCAAGAGCATGCACCCTTTGCTGTCACAGCTCTAAACACAACTTGCTGGCTACAGAGGTGGGATATGCTGAAGACTTAGGTAAAGACAATGCCACTGTCCTGGGGATATGAAGCTGATCACCAATGCTTCTGCTTTCTCGATATATTTCTCTTTTGCCATATTCCATGGATCAGTACCTGCAGGATCTGTGATGGAAATATCATCTCCACTGTAATTTTTGCAGTGCTTGGAGGACACCATTGTTCTACAGGCTAAAAATCCCTGTGTGAGGATTTAATGCTCCCAAGTGCCTCTTGGACATCAAACATTTTGAAAACTATTAGCTCTGATGGGTTTTTGAATAAGGCTCAGGGAAGCCACTTCCTCAATATTTCTTATGAGAAAAAGGTAGCTCTGATCTGGTAGAATAAAAATCACTGAGAAGGAAGAAGAGAAGGTAAAAGGAGAAACAAAGTCCACACAGCCCACATCACCTGTAAGCAAGGAAATGAGATTTGATTCACTATGTGATCCTGAGGTGTATTCAGTTTCAGCCTGAATTTCCACTGCATAAATTCAACTTGGCTGAGCAATGTCCCCATTAGAGACTGTCCAAAGCAACCTAAGATTACCCACAAATGATCTTTGAAGCTGAAGGTTCAAAGCCTTGGTGAGGTGGGGCTTTTTAGCATATTTTTGCATGAGCAACCCATAAACCCATGTCTTCCCAGAAGTTTGAAGAAGACAATATAAAGAAAGCAATTAGATACAGTGCATACACAACTCCTTACTGTTGCCAATTAATCAATTTATTTATTTAGTTCACTGGTTTAATTTCCTCTTCCTACACCACAGAGAACAACTCTGGGTCTGTTTTCTGTGAGTCAAAGGGATTAGATGACAAGCTGAAGTCACTCACTAAAAGGACTTGAGGGCTTCAGTTCAGGGATTAATAACTCAGCAGCTTTTTCTCCAGATTTTAAAACCTTTAATTTATATTGCATCAGCTGGTAGTTTTATTTGCAAGACTATTTTTGTTTAAATGGGAATCAAACCCTGCTCTTCCCTTCAAAAATCTTCTCTTCAAAATGCTGCTGCATTGCCCTCTTGATATTATTCTCACATCCAAATTTTTGACTATACGTAAAGAGGATTTCATGCTTGCTCAGGGAATTTCTTAAGAAGAAACTGCACCTTATACTAATGCACAGGTTCAAGTTCTACTTGGCTTTTCCTGAATAACCAGACACACCAGCTGAGCAGTCCCCTCAGGAATTCAGCACCACTAGAAGGCCTGGGTGGAAGCTTTGGACCAGGTCTCTCTGTGTCTTCAACTCAGTCTCACAATTCAAAGAAGCTCTACAAAATGTTTGCCTGCATTTGATCACATAGTAACACACCTTGAAGGATAAAGCAGAGGGATCCATTCTCACCCTCAGCTCATGCAGAATAAATTGGTACCACGCTTATCTTGCTAAGAAAGACAGTGGCAGAAGCTAAAGGGGGTCACATTTTTAATTACCCTGTAGAGACTCTGATCTTACAGTTCTAAGCATCATTTGCTAAAGGGAGTTTCAGTGAAATAGTGCTATAATTTAACCCCAACACTTCTACATCTTATACTTTATAAATAAAACACAGAAGCAAGTCTACAGGTTGAAAAATTCAGGTACTTTAAAGGTCTGGGGTTTCTTGGAACCTGAACTGGCCTGACTCAGCAAAGACTGAATTTCTTCCATATGCCTTTTTAAGGCCCAGCTTGTGACTGTGCCTAGAGCTTTTATTTGGTGTATTTTCACAAACTGCAATAAGTAGAGCTGTTCACTTTGTTTACTGCTTCTAGACAACAACTGCCATCTACAATCAACTCAGAGAGGACAGCAGGGCAGGGCTGGCAGCAGCCACAGGATGCAGCATAGCAGCAAGTGATGGCTGTGCATTAGGAAAGGTCCCATCATTTCTTCTTCTCTAAAATATGTGAAGGGCACTAATTAACAGGCTACCCAAGGCACACAAAGGCCCCAAAAATAATATCCCTAGTGTCCTGTTAAGGCCCAATCCTAAGATGACTACCAAGGCTTGAGGAACCAACTGAACTCTCCCAGTCACAAGTCTCCAAAACTGATACCAGAAAGAATTCCAACATCACAAGAACTGCAGAACCAAGAAAAGGAAAAATGAAATAAAGTGACCTACTTTATATTCTGTTATCACATGTTGAAAGAGACCGAATCATAAAATGCCAGAAAGGCACATGAAAAGGAATCCTCAAATTGCCTGCACTGTCAGCAGTGTGACAGCACTCAGCCTCCCACAGAAAAAACAAGGGAAAAAACTCCAGTCAAACACTGTGCCAGAACAACAGTTCAGTACCCAGAGAGAAGGGAACATACAGTAGGACCTACAGAGAACACAAGAAGCCTGAGATCTGAAATGCCACTTGCCCTTATCCCAGCAGGCTCATCAGAGCCTCTGCCAGGGAGGGACACTGAGCGTCAGAACGATCCCATCGCCCTTTCCAAGAAAAGGGACAGAGGCAGCTGTCTTAAACGTTTTGTGGCTATTCCTCCAGCATCTGTTCCTGACTCAGTCACAAGTGGCAGGGCAGAAGAATGTGCAGCAGTCTGTAAACACCCAGGTACAACTGTGTGAGGTGACTGCAGAGGGCTGACAGCCCAGAGTCTGGATTTACCTTTTCAATAACAATGCTGTTAAGAACTGGAAAGTAAGGGGCTTGGGGAGAGTGTAGGCAGGTGATTTTCACCCTCCATTCCCCAGGCTTCTACAGATTATTCCATAAAAATAAAAACCACTTATTCCCCAGATCTAACTTCACAGATTTTTGCATCATTCTTTCCTAAAATAAAGATCAGGGTCGAGCCAACTGGCCAATTTTCCTTCGAGCATCTTAACCTGACCTTTTCCAAACTCGTCACAGAAAAAGGTCTCCATGACATACCTAAGCTGAAGTCATGCTGAGTTGTGATCTCATGTATGAAAAACATAGCAGCTTCAATCCTCATCTCACAACAGAACAGAACAGTTACCTGCATCTTCAAATCATGTCTCACTCAGCTGAAGGGTTTCTGGGTGACAATGAGGGACCAGGCTATGCCTAAAGCTAACAAGACCACATGTTAACAACCAACTTCCTGAGCAATTAGGACAGGAGTTTCAGTGACTAATTTCTCCATGCTAAAACATTTGGTATGACATGAACTGCCCAGCCCCAGTACCACTTATTCCTAGTTCTGATGCATCAACACACTAAATAGCAACAGAAGCACTTTAGGACTCAAGCAGTCCAGGAATATTATCCCTCTGGGCACTACTGAGGGTGGAAAGCTCAGCAAAATCTGCATGACGTGGAAATCTGTCACCAACCAGATAAATTAAGGTTTAGATCATGTTAATATTCTACCCTGCAAAAAGTGTGTCACGCTCAGGTATCTGCAAAGAGGCTGAGATGAAGTATTACAGCAGATTTCTTTTTATTCTTCTGAGAAGGGGAGTTTAGCCCAGCAACAGACCTAAGTTTTCTTTCTGTGCCTATAAAGTGACTTGTAGGTGGTACTGTAATTAAATAGGTCCATCCCTTAAAATAGAAAAGCACATCTTTACAGCTGAGGTGAGAACTAATGCTCTGTAGTGAGATGCTTCCATCAAGTCACTAGTCACTAGTTTTCAGGAGCATAAATGACAGGGTAGAAAATTCCCAGCAAAGCAGCCTGGATGCAAAAAATATAAGCAGACAATCAAAGTCTGAGTTCCAGCATGCCTACCTCAGCTCCCTCACAAATCCACATTTCTGTTTTCATCAGTGGAAAGATTATTCTTGTTCTATCGTTTCAAAATGTTCAACAAAAATAGCACTTACTGCAAACAAAACAGCCTTAAGGACTCTACACTGCAGTTCACAGCTACCTTTCTTAAGAAATGAAAGGGAGAAATGCACCTGCAGATACAGTCACATAAAGCTCCATCTAGAACCATGTTCTGTGCTGTAAGCTGTTTATAAAATGACAGATAAACTTTGTGGTGACAGACATAGCTAGTGTTTCCTCCAAGCTGGACAGATGCCTGACTCCAGCAAACCACCACCATAACAGAGCTGAGCAGAGGCTGGTACCTGTATGGGGAGGGGTATATGTATTTCTAGTGCAGAAGAGAAGTGGAAAAGGAGACTCAGTCATTAATCAGCCAGCTAAGCACACTCTCCCTTTAAACACTTGGAAAGAGAACTGCTGGCAGAATGAGAGCTATCTCAGGGTTCTGTGGGACTTTCAGATTCACATATGGATTGATTCATTCTGGGTTTGGAGCATTATTTGCCTCTGAACTAGGAGAATGCTGCAAAGTACAATGCACCACCTAAGGGAAAAGAGTGGTGCCTTACTCACAGGAAGAGCAGTAGTTTGTTTTACAATATGCTGAAGAAATAGAACCAGAGGGGAGTTGGTAGCAGTGCTCAGATTCTCACAGTATTCCCACAATACTGTTACTTCCAGCTTTCCATTGTGTTAAACATGCTCATGGGGCTCCAGTGCAGCTCAGTTTGGTCTGAAAAAAGGCATTGCAGACCTTCCTAAAGCCAAAGCACCCCAAGAAGAGTTAGCCAGCCACCTCATGTCAGCTCCCTGACACTACATCTCATTGCTATAATGATGCTTTGTCTGTCCCTGCTAGCAGCTGCCACTGTCTCAGAGACAGAAGCTCGTTCATGCCATCACAAATAGCAGAAGCACTCATAAGAACTTCTACAGCTTTCACATAGGACCCAAACCCAGCATTTTCAGAGTAGTCAGGAAGCCACAGAGTATGATTTCAACAGCATTTTCTGTGTGTTTTTACATCCAACTCAAAAACAAATGCAGTCTGCCAAATTACAGCTGCTGAGGAAAATACACTTGGGAAACCTCGATAGGGTTTGTGCACAAATAAGCCTTCAGCAGGACAGTTCATTAGTGGGATTCTGCACACAGTGACACTTAGTGGCAAAGTTTCCAGCTATGAGACTAAGGCATATGGCAGGAGTCACTGGAAACAATGTTATTAGGTGACAGTCTGCACATTACTGCCCTCTCCAATTGTTGAGATTGTAACAGTAGATTTTCCATACTTATCCAACTTGCTGCCAGAGGTCATCCTAACTAAGACCCACTTTCATAGAAGAGAAAAGCTTGCTAGTTTAAACTAACATTGATACAACTGTGACACACCAGTTAACACTGATACCAGTGATGCTTGCTGGGTCACATCAGCTTATTCTAAAACAGTATGTACTGTTAGACAATGCTCCACAACAATTTACCAGTTTCTTGTCTGGGAGACCAGAATGCATTTTTCCTCTTAGAAATTCCTGCTGTGAATCATTTTTTGGTGGAGAACATAAATCTACAGATCAGAAAATGTGAAAGAGGAACTCCTCCAAGCAGGTGCTCAGGTGAAAGCAAACACAGGGCTATGAATTTATCCTTCTGCAGGCCTACACCCCTGCCAGCTATGAGGCAGATGCTGCTGCTCAAACAGCATGTGCTGCCAGCAATGCTTAGCTCCCCAGGAGCTTATCTGTGCCTTAACTGAGCCATGGGGGAATCCTGGAGCCCTCTGACTAAGGCAGTGGAATTGATTTATAGCCTCTGGCACTTGGCTGATGAACCACCTTCCCCAGCTCCCATCTCTCCAGACATCCATTCTCCCAGCTTGCTGCCTTTTGAGTGGCACATCGTGGTTCCCTGAGCAATCCCAATGCCTGTCCCAGATCTCCCATGAAGACAGGAAGAGTGACACACATCAGGGGTGCCATCCTCTCCACTGTTAAAAGGTTTGTCTTTGAGGTCCCTACTGTGGACAATAAATTTCTCTGTACTGCCTTAACATCCAAATGTCAAGTGTCAGACAGCCAAAAAAACCCAATCTTACAGCTGAGTGGAGCTCTGTTCAGATGTGGCACCTTCTGGCTCAGCAGCATTTACTCTCCTGCTCTGGAAGGGGTGGAGACCACAAAGCTCCATTTGCTTCCCACTCTGAAATCAGAGCCATGACCCAATTTATCACTTTTGGGAAACAGCTGCAGCTCCAGCTAGAGAATCCAGAAAAGGAAGGCAGAAAAACATCATCTGTAACAGCAGGATCCTACCAGAGAGAAGGAAGAGCAGCAGTCTCTAAAGGCAGGAGTTTTACCCTAAAGAAGCTCCAGAATGAGCAGGACTGGCAGTCACTGCAGTCAGTCCCCTTTTGTGAGAGGAAAATGTGACTCCAGGCGTGGTGGCTCACAGCCACACTGCTGTCTGTAGCTGGCACAGCAGGCTGTGCTCTGTCTGCTTTCAGGACTCCCAAGCACAGGGACAACTGAGTGTAAGGAAGCTTAGGGGTGGAGCTCAGGACTAGAGTAACAAGTCATAGTGCTATAAATCCAGCTTTACAGAGGACAGCCAAAGAAGTTTGCACAGTATCTATAGGCATTATGGCAAAAGCCAACACCGATTGTTCCTTTTTCACAAGGGATTAAAGAACCTTCTCAATCTGAAGTTTTACAAAATGCAAATTGAATTGTGCATTCACACAAGCCAGACGTTGACAGCTTCTGCTTTAATCACAGATGTGCAGAGTTGTAATTTAATCTTTATAAATGCAGACTGTTTTGATCATTCTGTTGCGCTCTGTGGAGCTTTCCCTGCCCTATACAGGCACTTAACAGTGACAGGAATCTGTAAAACTGCTCTGCACTTCCTCAGCAGCCTTCCCTGGCAGATCCCACAGCACTTCAAATGCTGCCTGGCTCCCCAAGGGCTCCCTGCTGGCTTCCCTCACTCAGGAGGACACAGGGCTCAAGGTTTGCTCAAAGCAGCACAGTGACAGCAGAAGTTCAGACCCCACCCTGCAGCCCCTTTCTCTAGCAACCCACAGCCCCTTTTCTAGGTTTAGAAGCAATAAAAAGCATGTGCAAAAGAAGCACATATAAAGCAAATCTGAGAAGTGTTTTGTGAAACAAACTCACTGGTAAAGAGAACAAGCACTGGGACTAGAGCAACATCAGCCTGTCTCCACAATGCAGACTGGGAGCTCATTACAAAGCTGAACCTATGGCTCATGCTCAGCACACTCCCAGCTGTGAATCAGGCTGGGCTCAGAACTCACACCTCTGAGTGTAGCTTCTGCAGCCCCAGCACAGAAACCTATCCAGCTCCACCTAGATAAGCTGCATTCAGTGGCAGCCAGCAGAGAGGAGCACCTCCCCAAGGCAGCTCTTCCAAGCCAAGTCCCCAGCACTCAGTGGTCACCTGTACCACTGCAGTCTTGGGGCCCGTATCAGTCCCTGCTGTAGTGGCAAAGCCAGGCCAGGATGTGAAAACAGCCCTAAGAACTGAAGGCAAGCCTTGCTTTGAAGTTTAATGGATTTATTTTGTTACTAGTTTGTATCTCAAGACAGTGCCTTATCTGCCCAAGAGGGCAGCTCACAAAAGTGGTGGAAGCATGCCTCAGCATCTGAAGTGCACAAAGGGTGGAAAGACTCCTCTGCTCCAAGAGCAGCCCAGGTTTTTTGGGGTCACACTGCCTCTGAGGCCAGAGCAGCTAAAAGTCCCACCAATAGTAAGAGGCAGGATGCTGGGGCACCTTTGTGTTGAGCCTGAAGGAAGGGAATGGAAGGGTTTCTCCCATTTCTTACTGGAATAGGGTTGCATCTCTCCAGTAGCAGCTGTTTTTAAAAATCAAAGTCCTTCTTTTGTCTCTCTAATGGCCTAGCACACTTGTCCCCCCTCCTCCAGTGACGCACAGTTTACTGCATTCTGCATGTTAATAAAAGGCACTACACAGCACAAAGTCACTGCTCCAAAGCTCACCTCCAGCTCCAAATCTCCTTGCTGCAAAGCTGATCAGACCTTGGAGCCTGTTCAGACCCATTCAGTCTGGCACATTGCATAAAGCAGTCTGAGGTGTTAGTAAATAGTAGGGACATTTCTCTGATAAAACAAAAAACAACAAAAGCAACAACAACAACAAAAAAAGAGGACAGTAGCTAAACCAGAGAAAACACCCATCAGCTAAGCAAACCAGAAATTTGCCAATTCCAAAAGACTTTTTATATAGATTCTTTCCAATTTCACCTGGTGCAGCTCTGCTCTTTCTATTTAAACAATAAAATCTGTTTCAAGCCATTAGTCATGAGTAGGTGTCTGTAATGAGACCATGAAAGCCAACATCCCTGCCTCATTTGCAAAGACATGATGACTTTAAATTAAGGTCTTGCCTTGGTGATCCCTCCTTAGCTGGAGTTTCACGTTCCCATTACTGTGTGCAACACAACACCAGCAGGCTTGAGATCTTCTGCCCCAAAGCTCAGTGCATTTCAGAAGTGAAGCACCATTATGCCAAGACCATTATAAAGTATTTCTCAAGCCCTCACAACACTTTATATTAATGTAAGAGATTAGGGGGATTTACTGCGGTAGCACCTAGCACTGACAGTACTCTGCATTTCAAAAATATCAAACACAGACATTGACAAGAGGCTTTTAACACCACTGCCAGCAGTGCTAAAAAAAGACAAAGCATTTGGTTTCTGCCAGTGGTTTTGGTACTAGTTACAGAAACCAGAACAAACTGAATAAATCCTGACATCAATGGCTTGGAATTAAAACACTTTAGGGCACCTAAAACCAACTACACCCTTTTGTGTCTTTCTATGCAAGTTCTTGTGGAACCTCCTTGAGCAGCACTGCAGGTTAGTTCCTCAGAACCTCACCAGGTAAGAGAGGCCATTTGGATTGGGGTGGCAAGAAGGAGCATTCAGTAATTGAGGTATGACCTCAGTGGCCTGAACAACTGGATTGCAGCTACTGGTGGTGCTGGGTTAGTGGTTGGACTACATGAACTTAAAGGTCTTTTCCAACCTGAAACAATTCTAAGAGTCTATCTGAGTTACAAAGGTACTACAGTGTGAAAGAAGCCAAGTATTACACTCATTTGTCACAATTTCAAAAGTGATAGAGTTGTCCTGTTTTTCCATCACAATCTTTTCTGGCTCCCAGCATTTTCCATCTGCAATTACCAGACATAAAACAGGTGTTCACAGCAGTCTCTCACACTGAACTTTACCTCCATTTTGGAGATGACATAATGTCCCCACTGTGGCTGGGAAGAAAGAGGGGCTTCTACTAAAAAAAGCACAGAGATGTTCCTGACTAACAAGCTTTTTCAGTCCTGTGTGTCTGACATCTCAATTTTAAGACCCTCAGAGAGGAAATCATGGGGAGAAAAAATGCCAAAGAGAAAACAAGACCTCAGTGAGCAATTTTGTAACTGGCACAAGACTTGATTGGCATGCAAGGCACCACAACCCGTTTCTACTCAGAGAAGATTCAACCCAAACTAATGGTTTCCTCTCACTTCAGCCTTTCTGGAAAGCTGTGCTACATTGCTATCAGGCAGAGAGCTGCCTTCTTACAAACAGCTGCTCTTTCACATCCAGAAAAGTGCAAATGTGAGACCCCACCTAGACCATTCATGCTGTGTTTCCATCCTTTCTGTTTGTCTGCATTTGCTCTTCTGGAGCAAATCTTGTGTTGCTGTTTCCTCACTGCCTTGACCCTGTTCTCTACAACTGCTTATGCCAGAAAATATTTTGGGAGCTTCTCAGATCAGATATGGCACTGAGAAAGTCTACTGCCTCCAACATATTAAGTACCAGGCAGTGCAATCATCTGGAAAGTACAGATAAGCCTATGAATTCATTTCAAAAAAGGCTATTTTGCCCTTTGACTCAAAAATGTGCCAAAACCTCTTTGAAGACATGGGAATAATCACTTGCATGGAAGAGCTAAAATTACATTGGCAGTTAATGGCCAACCCCATCTTTTTGACTGTGCAGCATATTTCAGCCCCTTAAAGGATGTGCAGGGAGGAACCAAATGTGTTGAGAGAGAGAATACCACAAAACAACAAATTAACATTGAAGTCAGGTTTAACAAATTAGCAAGTGAGGAAAGATGCCAATAACTAGCTAAGACATTCCCTGCTTCATGGTGAGGAACTACAGCAAGGTCAAAACAGCTAATGACTGGGAAGGATTCTGAGTTTGCCTTGGCAAGGAAATGCTTTGCAGAGGGCACTGAGGATCCCATAGTGTTTACAGACTGAAGGGGATCATTGTTTGCTTGCCCCTGGGAATCTCCACTCCTTGCTGGAGAGAATATGGGATGGAAAAGGCCTTTTCCCAATATTTCTGATCAGAACATTGGATAAACCCCATAACAGTCAGCAAAGCAGTTCCATGAAGTCTTACAAATATACTTGCCTAGACCAGAAACCTGTATATTCACACTATGGCTCCTGGAAATCTCTAGGGCTGAGAACATACAGTGGCATTAACAGCCTACCCTTAAAACAATCCCACATCCCTCACTTTCAAGGGCCTACAAATCCCCTCAGCATGTAATATTGTTAAAATTAATGCTTGTAAATAAAAAAGGAGAAAGCCCTGAAATGACAGACTTAGAATACTAATAAATGGACATTAGTAATTAACAAGGCAATAAAGGCTTCAATAGGATTAGGAAAGGAAGAAGATAGAGCAAAATCTCTTTCAGCTGATTACTTAGCTACATTTAAGGATATTAAAATATAAAAATAAATAAATAATCTAACACATGAACAGGGTGTCAGACCTTAGCTTCAGGTGAATTTGAAACAAAGCAGAGCAGCTGGAAATTCCCCTTCAGACATACCTGCCTAATCAGCAGGAGATTACCACAGAGGAGTGTAAGCAGCCATACAAGAATCTAGAGAAAGACTGGTGTCTGAGAAGGAAATCTCAATTAAAAGTTTTAC